>NC_135338.1:4501734-4809102 GCF_023851605.1 Tamandua tetradactyla
CAGGGGTGTGGACCTTCCTGGCAATGTGGGACAGAGATCCTGGAATAAGCTGAGACTCAGCATCAAGGGACTGAGAAAAACCCTAGAATGAGTTGAGAATTAACATCAAGGGATTGAGAGAACCTTCTCGACCAAAGGGGGAAGAGTGAAAGGAGACTAAGTGTCAATGGCTGAGAGATTCCAAACAGAGTTGAGAGGTTATCCTGGAGGTTATTCTTATGCATTAAGTAGATATCACCTTGTTTTCAAGATGTACCAGAGAGGCTGGAGGGAACTGCCTGAAAATGTGGAGCTGTGTTCCAGTAGCCATGTTTCTTGATGATGATTGAACAATGATATAGCTTTCACAATGAGACTCTGTGAATGTGAAAACCTTGTGTTTGATGCTCCTTTTAGCTACTATATCAACAGAAGAGTAGAACATATGGAATAAAAATAAATAATAGGGGGAACAAATGTTAAAATAAATTTAGTTTGAAATGCTAGTGGTAAATGAAAGCGAGGGGTAAGGGGTATGGTATGTATAATCTTTTTTTTCTCTGTTATCATTTTATTTTTTTTTCTGTTGTCTTCTTATTTCTTTTTCTAAATCGATGCAAATGTTCTAAGAAATGATGAATATGCAACTATGTGATGATATTAAGAATTACTGATTGTATATGTAGAATGGAATGATATCTTAATGTTTTGTTTGTTAATTTTTTAATTAATAAAAAAGTTAAAAAAAAAAAGGATAGTAGGGAAAACTTATGCCAACAAATCAGACAACTTAGATGAAATGGAAAAATTACTAGAAATGCACAAAGTATACTGTAGAAAAAATAGAAGACCTCAACAGACCAATTACAACTAAAGAGATTGACTCAGTCATCAAAAACCTCCCAAAAAGCAAAAGCCCAGAAACAGATGGCTTCAAACGTGAATTCCACAAAACATCTGAATAAGAATTAATGCCGATCATGCTCAAATTCTTCCAAAAAAACTGAAGAAGAAATGTGCTTTTTTGAAACTTATGTATCTCAGAAAAGTCATGTTCTTTTAATCCTGAATCCAATAATGTGGCTCACCTTTTGACTAGATAGAGATGTGATCCTGCCCATTCAAGATGGGTCTTAATTAGTTTACTGGAGTCCTTAAAAGAACCAGCACAGACGTAGATATTTGGAGACCCCAGCAGATGTTGCCACATGCCTTCCCATGAGATGGTAAGCTAGCCAGGGCTTGGAGGGAGCAGCTACAAAGAAGCTAAGTGAGGGCCCACAGATGCTTGGAGGGGAAGCCACTGGACTCAGAAGTTGGAAACAACAGAACTGGGAACAGGGACCAGCAGATGCCAGTCATGTGCCTTCCCATGTGACAGACATTGGCCTTTCTTTGGACTGGGAGAATGGATATCAGCAATGTGCCCTCCCAGCTGGCAGAGAAATCCCGTCCAGCATTTCTTCGGAGTCAAGGTATCTTTCTCTGAATACTTTAGTTTGGACATTTTGTTTTTTTGGATTGGATTTTTAAAAGGGGATTTATTAAGTTACAAGTTACAATTCTAAGGCTACAAAAATGTCCCAATTAAGGCACCAATAAGAAGATGCCTTCTCAGAGAAAAGGCAGCTGGCATCCTGGGTTCTTCTGTCACACGGGAAAGCCTGTGGCATCATCTGCTGTCCTTCTGTCCTGGTTTCTGGTTTCAAATGGCTCTCTCGGCTCCTGTGGGTCCTTCTTGCTTCTCCCCAGGAATTTTCCTTTCTTGGCTTTCTCTCTGTGAGTTCTCTTAAAGGACTTCAGTAAAGGATTAAGACTCACCTTGAACATTCAGGGTCACATCTCCATGTTCTCCATGATCAAAAGGCCCCATCCACAAGACTGGATTAAAAGAACATGGCTTTTCTGGGGCATATAACAGTTTTAAACCAGTACATTCAGAAACAGCTCTGCCTCATACCTGGGAATAATATTTTTAAAATATTCAAACATATCAGTTTAGTTTTTTTTTTAATGCTGCAGACCTCCCTTCCTGAGCTCTCCATCTTCCTGCTCCATTGTGGACTTACGTTTCTCTCTAGCTGAGTTTGGATATTTTTAAGGCCTAAGGACAATAAACTTGCAACTTAATGAATCCCCTTTACAAAAGCTGATCCATTTCTGGTATATTGCATTCCAGCAGCTTTAGCAAACTGAAACAGGAGAGAATGCTACATAACTCATTTGTGAAGCCAACTATCACCCTGATACCAAATAAAGAAGCCAAATAAAGAAACTACAAGAAAAGAAAATAGATAATACCTCTAATGAACATAGATGCAAAATCTTCAATAAAATAATTGCAAATAGAATCCAACAGGACATTAAAAGTAGTATACACCATGTTCAAGTGGGTTTTATCCCAGCGTGCAACAGTGAAAGATATATTGTTAAGATGTCAATTCCACCCAAATTGATTTACAGATTCAATGCAATCCTATTCAAAACTTCAACAACCTACTTTGCAGAAATGGAAAAGCCATTTATTAAATGTATTTAGGAGGGCTTTTCTAGTTTACTAGCTGCCAGAATGCAATATACCAGAAATGGAATGGCTTTTAAAAGGGGGAATTTATTGAATTGTAAGTTTACAGTTCTATGGCCATTGAAAATGCCTAAATTAAAGCAAATCTATAAATGTACAAATTAAGACACTAACAAGATGCTACTTTCACTCAGTAAAGGCCAATATGTTCAGGATTTCTTTCTCAACTGGCAAGGCACATGGTGAGCATGGTAACATCTGCTAGTTTTCTCTCTAGGCCTCTTGTTTTGTGAAGCCCTCCTGAGGGCATTTTCCTTCTCCATCTCCAATGGTCTCTGGCTACACAGGCTGTTGTGGCTCTCTTCTTTCCAAAATGCTTCCTCTTTCAAACGATTCCAGTAACCTAATCAAACCCACCTGGAATGGATGAAGATACATCTCCCTCTCATTAATACCCATAATTGGATGAGTCACATCTCCATGGAGATAATCTAATTGAGTTCCAACATATCAATCTAATTGATAATCTAATTGAGTTCCAACATAATACCCATAATTGGATGAGTCACATCTCCATGGAGATAATCTAATTGAGTTCCAACATATCAGGATTAAAACATGGCTTTTCTAGGATACGTGATCCTTTCAATCTGGCACAGGCCCCAAGTAGCCAAAAACATCTTGAAAAAGAATAAGATTAAAGAACTCCCATCTCCTGACTTTAAAGCATGTTACAAAAGTATAGTGATCAAAACAGCATGGTACTTCATAAAGACAGAAATAGTAATCAATTGAATTGAATTTAGAGTTCAGAAATAGACCCTCACTTGTGTGGTCAATTGATTTTTGATAAGCCTGCCAAGTGCAGTCAACCAGAGGAGAGCAGTCTTTCAGCAAGTGGTGCTGGGAGAATCCACTATCCATACGCAAAGAATGAAAGGGAACCCCTATTTCATCCTTATACAAAAATTAGCTCAAAATGGATCAAAGACCTAACTGTAAGCTGAGACCATAAAACTCCTAGAGGAGAATGAGATGAGACTTAGCATCAAGGGATTGAGAAAACCTTCTTGATCAAAAGGGGGAAGAGTGAAATGAGACAAACAATGGCTGAGAGATTCCAAACAGAGTTGAGAGGTTATCCTGGAGGTTATTCTTATGCATCAAGTAGATATCGCCTTGTTATCCAAGATGTAATGGAGAGGCTGGAGGGACCTGCCTGAAAATGTAGAGCTGTGTTCCAGTAGCCATGTTTCTTGAAGATGATTGTATAATGATACAGCTTTCACAATTTGACTGTGTGATTATGAAAACCTTGTGTCTGATGCTCCTTTTATCTACCTTATCAGCAGATGAGTAAAACATGTGGAATACAAATAGATAGTAGGGGGAACAAATGTTAAAATAAATTTATTTTATTTTTAATAAATGCTGGTGATCAATGAAAGGGAGGGGTAAGGGGTATGGTAGTATGATTTTTTTTCTGTTTTCTTTTTATTTCTTTTTCTGAATAGACGCAAATGTTCCAAGAAGTGATCATGATGATGAATATGCAACTATGTGATGATATTGTGACTTACTGATTATATACATAGAACAGAATGATCAAAAGTTTAGGATGTTTGCGTTTGTTTGGTGTTTTTTGGTATTTAAAAAAAATTTTTTTAATTCTATTAAAAAAAAAAAAAGCAAACTCCTAGAGGAAAACGTAGGGAAGCATCTTCAAGTCCTTGTGGTAGGGAATGGTTTCGTAGATTTTACACCCAAACATAAACAATGAAAGAAAAAAAAAGATAAATAAGACCTCATCAAAATGAAAAAATTTTTGCCTCAAAGGGCCTTATCATGAAAGTAAAACAACAACCTATACAGCAGGAGAAAATATTTGTAAATCACATATCCAATAAAGGTTTAATATCAAGAACATATAAAGAAATCCTTCAAATTAAAAACAAAAGACAAACAACCCAACTGAAAAATGGGCAAAAATCTTGAACAGCTATCTCAAAAGAAGAAATACAAATGGACTGAAAGCACATGGAAAAATTGCTCAATATCATTAGCCATCAGGGAAATGCAAATCAAAACCACAATGAGATACTATTTCACATCAGTTAGAACAGCTGCTATTAAAAAAAAAAACAGAAATAACAAGTGTTGGAGAGAATGTGGAGAAAGGGGAACACTCATTCATTGCTAGTGGCAATGTAAAATGGCACAGCTGCTGTGGAAGACAATTTGATGGTTCCTCAGGAAGCTAAGTCTAGAATTTCCATTACTACTACTAGGTGTATGCCCAAAAGAACTGAAAGCAGGGACATGAACAAACATTTGCACACTGATGGTCATAGCAACATTATTCACAATTGCCAAAAGATAGAAGCAACCCAACTGTCCATTAACTGAAGAATGGATAAACAAAATGGGATATATACATACAATGGAATATTATTCAGCTGTAAGAAGGAATGAAGTCCTGATGCATGTGGCATCATGGATGAACCTTGAAGACACAATGTTGAGTGAAATAAACCATACACAAAAGTACAAATATTGCATGACCTTACTACCATGAACTAACTGAAATGAGAAACTCAGAGTTGAAATCTAAAATATAGGTTACCAGGAGATAAAGTGAGGGTAGGGAATGGGGAGGTGATGCTTGCTTAATTTGTGCAGAATTTTAAATTAGATTGATTGTAAATGTTTGGAAATGGGTACAGTTGATGGTAGCACATTATTTGGGTATAATCAACAGTTCTTAGTTATGAGTGTGATTGTGGTTGAAAGGGGAATTTTAGGGTTGTGTATGTCACTAGGAGGAAAGCTAGAGAGTAAAACAAGGGACTGTATAACACAGTAGCTCCTGTTGTGGATGATGACTGTGGTTAATAGTACAAATATAAGAATGTTCTTTCAGGAATTAGAACAAATACATGTCACTGCTACAAGGTATTAATCATAGCATGATATATGGGGAAAAGTGCACCTAATGCAAATTATGAACTATAGGGAACAATAACAGTTTAATATTCTTTCATAAATTGTAACAAAGGTATTGCATTGATGCTTAAGGGTTAATAATGGGAGATATAAGGTGTATGGTGTTTTTCTTTTTAGGGTGCTGAAAATATTTTAAAATTGACTATAACTGCTAGCCATTAATTGCATACTTTGGATGGATTGTATGATGTGTGAATGTATCTCAATAAAACTCCTTTAAAAATATTGGTAAAGGGGAAAAATTGAAAACTTTCCCCCTAAGATCAGGAACAAGACAAGGATGTCCACTATCACCACTATTATTCAACATTGTGTTGGAAGTTCTAGCCAGAGCAATTAGGCAAGAAAAAGAAATACAAGGCATCAAAATTGGAAAGGAAGAAGTAAAACTATCACTGTTTGCAGACGATATGATACTATATGTAGAAAACCCAGAAAAATCCACAACAAAATTACTAGAGCTAATAAATGAGTACAGCAAAGTAGCAGGCTACAAGATCAACATTCAAAAATCTGTAGCTTTTCTATACACTAGTAATGAACAAGCTGAGGTAGAAATCAAGAAACGAATCCCATTTACAATCACAACTAAAAGAATAAAATACCTAGGAATAAATTTAACCAAAGAGACAAAAAACCTATATAAAGAAAACTACAAAAAACTGTTAAAAGAAATCACAGAAGACCTAAATAGATGGAAGGGCGTACCGTGTTCATGGATTGGAAGACTAAATATAGTTAAGATGTCAATCCTACCTAAATTGATTTACAGATTCAATGCAATACCAATCAAAATCCCAACAACATATTTTTCAGAAATAGAAAAACCAATAAGCAAATTTATCTGGAAGGGCAGGGTACCCCGAATTGCTAAAAACATCTTGAGGAAAAAAAACGAAGCTGGAGGTCTCGCGCTGCCTGACTTTAAGGCATATTATGAAGCCACAGTGGTCAAAACAGCATGGTATTGGCATAAAGATAGATATATCGACCAATGGAATCGAATAGAGTGCTCAGATATAGACCCTCTCATCTATGGACATTTGATCTTTGATAAGGCAGTCAAGCCAACTCACCTGGGACAGAACAGTCTCTTCAATAAATGGTGCCTAGAGAACTGGATAGCCATATGCAAAAGAATGAAAGAAGACCCATCTCTCACACCCTATACAAAAGTTAACTCAAAATGGATCAAAGATCTAAACATTAGGTCTAAGACCATAAAACAGTTAGAGGAAAATGTTGGGAGATATCTTATGGATCTTACAACTGGAGGTGGTTTTATGGACCTTAAACCTAAAGCAAGAACACTGAAGAAGGAAATAAATAAATGGGAGCTTCTCAAAATTAAACACTTTTGTGCATCAGAGAACTTCATCAAGAAAGTAGAAAGACAGCCTACACAATGGGAGAAAATATTTGGAAATGACATATCAGATAAGGGTCTAGTATCCAGAATTTATAAAGAGACTATTCAACTCAACAACAAAAAGACAGCCAACCCAATTACAAAATGGGAAAAAGACTTAAACAGACACCTACCAGAAGAAGAAATACGGATGGCCAAGAGGCACATGAAGAGATGCTCAATGTCCCTGGCCATTAGAGAAATGCAAATCAAAACCACAATGAGATATCATCTCACACCCACCAGAATGGCCATTATCAACAAAACAGAAAATGACAAGTGCTGGAGAGGATGCGGAGAAAGAGGCACACTTATTCACTGTTGGTGGGAATGTCAAAGGGTGCAACCACTGTGGAAGGCAGTTTGGCGGTTCCTCAAAAAGCTGAATATAGAATTGCCATACGACCCAGCAATACCATTGCTAGGTATCTACTCAAAGGACTTAAGGGCAAAGACACAAACGGACATTTGCACACCAATGTTTATAGCAGCGTTATTTACAATTGCAAAGAGATGGAAACAGCCAAAATCTCCATCAACAGAAGAGTGGCTAAACAAACTGTGGTATATACATACGATGGAATATTATGCAGCTTTAAGACAAGATAAACTTGTGAACCATGTAATAACATGGATGGACCTAGAGAATATTATGCTGAGTGAATCCAGCCAAAAACTAAAGGACAAATACTGTATGGTCCCACTGTTGTGAACGGACATTCGAGAATAAACTTGAAATATGTCATTGGTAACAGAGTTCAGCAGGAGTTAGAAACAGGGTAAGACAATGGGTAATTGAAGCTGAAGGGATACAGATTGTGCAACAGGACTAGATACAAAAACTCAAAAATGGACAGCACAATAATACCTAATTGTAAAGTAATCATGTTAAAATACTGAATGAAGCTGCATCTGAGCTATAGGGTTTTTTTTTGTTTTTGTTTGCTTGTTGGTTTGTTTGTTGTTGTTGTTTTTTACTATTACTACTACTTTTATTTCTTTTCTTTATATTAACATTTTATATCTTTTTCTGTTGTGTTGCTAGTTCCTCTAAACTGATGCAAATGTACTAAGAAACAATGATCATGCATCTATGTGATGATGTTAAGAATTACTGAGTGCATATGTAGAATGGTATGATTTCTAAATGTTGTGTTAATTTCTTTTTTTTCTTTCCGTTAATAAAAAAAAAAAAAAATATTGGTAAAAAAATATTGATCAAGGATTTGAACATACATTTCTCCAGAGAAGATATCCAAATGGCCAATAAGTATATGAAACATGCTCACAATCATTAGCCATTAAAGAAATTAAAATTAAAATTGAAATGATCAGAATAACACCTAAAGGAATCAAATATCTAGGAACAAATCTATCCATGGATGTACAGGACTTGTAACACATGAAACTACAAAACACTGCTAAAAGAAATTAAAGACAAATAAATGGAAGGACATTCCATGTTCATGGATTGGAAGAGTATTTTTAAGATGTTAGTTCTGCCTAAAATGATTTACAGATTAGCAACCTTCTTTGCAGAAATGGAAAAGCCAATCATCAAATGTGTATGGAAGCACAAAGGGACTCGAATAGCTACAGCCATTCTTAAAAAAAGAAGAAAGAAGTAGAATCTCACACTTCCTGATCTTAAAACTTATCTCAAGGCCTCAGTGATCAAAACAGCAAGGATAGACATACAGACCAATGGAATAGAATTGAGAGCTCAGAAATCAATCCTCATGTTTATGGCCAACTGATTTTTTTAATAGAAGGATGCATTAAATACATAATGTGAAAAAAAATAATGAAAAAAAGATACATTAGAGAATATAAGCAAACTGCAACGTTGATTCTTCAAAAAATAACTAATAAAACCATCAACTTCTGAGAAGACAATTCAGAAAAATGGAAGTAACATAGAGGGAATAAAACACACAGGATGTGGATTTACACTGAAAACATCTCATTATGCAATGAGATAATATTATAGATGTATTAAACAAAATTTTATTGAAATTAATGAAATTAAATACAGATCATCTACATTTACAGCCAAAGCCTTAACTCTCACTCATCCATAGCCAAAACCTTAGCTTTTTCAAACCATTATTGAATGAGACACTTGATTTCCACAGCCTAAACTTGCCATCTGAAGCCTTAATTTCTTATTTTTAACAGTCATAGCAGCCTTATTGACTTAAGGCCTCAAAAAATTTGTTCAAAACTCGAACTTGTTTCTCTCCACAGAAATCTTTAGTAAAAGGCGAAAGATTTATACGATCTGAAGAGAAACTAGAGTAAGCTGTTGTCACTAGCAACTCACAACTCAGGTAACTACAGGTCCTAGTGCACTGATGGTGTCTAGCTAATGACCAGATTCAGTGCATGAGAGAAAACGTTCTGTGCATTATATAAATAACCACCTAATTCTCAGAATGTATGATCAGAGAAAAATACAAAACTTTGACAGTTTAAAGTTGCTCCATGTGCAGTGCACTGTGGGTATGCAAATAAGTCTGAGTCACTTCTTTTTAGATCCTGGAGATGTGTTAGTATATTCATGCGGTGCCTCTGGGCCACCATTAGAGGGTGAACTGGAGGCTTTGGCCAACCAATTTTTAAATTTTTTGCTGATATATCTTTATGCACTATGTAGTCCATCCAAAGTATACAGTTAATGGCTCACAATATCATCAGATACTTGTGTATTCATCACCACGATCATTTTGAGAACATTTGCATTACTCCAGAAAAAGAAATAAAAAGAAAAAAGGAAAATTCATACATCCCACACCTCCTACCCCTCTTTCTCATTGACCACTAGCATTGCAATCTACCCAATTTTTTAAATCACTTATCCCCTCTTCCCCTATTATTTATTTTATTTTTTGTCCTTATTTTCTTACTCATTTGTCCATACTCTGGATAAAGGGAGTATCAGCCACTAGGTTTCCACAATCACATGGTCGCAGTTTAAAAGCTATGTCAATATACAATCATCTTCATGTCAGGCAAAAATACCCATGGCCTTTGCCCAGTAACAATTTGACAATTCTCCAGGATGAATACCTGAATCTCTGGAGCGCCAGGAGAGCAGGTGAGCCAGGTAACGGAGCCTTTTGCAGCCTCTGGACTGAGTTTACTCTAGCAGCTCAGCCACTGGGGTTTCTCTGTTCTGCCCACACTCCAGAGACTTTTGGCACCTTGAAAAGCTTCAAAGAGAGAAACTGTTTCCAGTTCCTGGTCCAGACGTCAAACTGGGTGAATGAGTCATCAGGGTAAAAGTGGAGTGGGGAGTAAAGAGGCGGTTTGAGTCCCGCTGGCCTAGGCCCAGGCCATGCTTCCAGAATGATCCCCTTTGCTCTGACCTCTACGCCTTCTGATTTGGGGGACCATACTAGGCAGGGTTCAGAGCCCTGACACAATCCAACAATTAACTGGTGTTTTATGAAATTAGTAGGCCTGTTTAAGTGTTAGCTAGTGTGTTACCAAGTGGTTGTTTAATTGTTAATCAGTGTGCTTAAGTAATGTCTGTTTAGTTGTTAATTGATGTGTTCGGTGGGTATTCTGTACAGGGTTTGAGGCCCTGACCTAAAGTTGTCTGTTGAGTATACTATAAAAAAAAAAAAAAAAAAGAAATCTGACAATTAACTGGTATTTGATGAACTTTAGTCAGTCTGTTTAAGTTCTAGCTGGTGTGTTACCTGGATATAGTAACACACTATAATTGTTTAATTGTTAATTGGTTTGTTTAATTCCTATTGGTTAGTTGGTATGTTCAATCTACTTATTAATTGGTGTGTTGTTAAACATAATAAGTGTTAAATATATGTTTAAATTTGTTGATTGGTATGTTCCTGCATTTGTATTGGTCAAATGCTTCTAACTGGTTACTGATTTTGGAACTTCTTTTAAAAAGGGAACCTTTGGGCTGTATTGAAAATTGAAAAGATTCTTAGTATGAGTCTATAAGAAAAATGGTTTTATTTCTGTAACATAATCTGGCCTCAATATAATTTAAAATGAAAATACTACCACTGTAGTTAAAGATATAGATACAACTGTTCTGCAAAATGGTAGAAATGATATGAGGTAGCATATTCAATCCTTTGTTTGTCCATCTCAAAAGTGTTTGTGTTTCTGTTTTTTTGTGTAACTGATTTTCTATTTATGTCTGTCTGCATTTTCAATGTATATTCTCATACCTCTGTATGGTAATGACAAATTAATAAAAAAAATTCTTAAAGAGCTGTATTTGAACTGCTTAGAAATAAAAACATATAAATTGGTACTTCTGAAGTAAAAGAGGAAAAACTCTCTGAGCAGCAAGATTCAAATCCTTAATTTTGTAATTATCATAAACAAACCTGGACATTAGAAAGAAATTGTCCCTGGAATTTCCTTAAGGCAACAGAAAACTGCTAAAGGGCTGCCTCTGGAAAAAGCGAAGACCTTTTCCAATGGTCTTGGTCACAGCTTTTAGTAAAACAAATCTAATAATTGGAAATAGTTAAAGAAAGGCTTAGGAACTCTGATATTCCACAAGCTAGGCTGTGTTCTGTCTATGCAACCTATTTCTGCCCTAAGCCTTAACCACCTAAAGCAATTTGCAGGAGGGCTAGGTACAGAAAGATATGGCAAGGTATGGTCTAGAATCCTTTCTTCCTGGGCCTGGAGATTAGAAATGGTAAGCATAAAAAATGCTATACAATAGCCTATGTTTGCTAATATAATAAAAGGTAATAATGCCTTTGCAGTGCTAACTAGTAATCAGATCATTATTAATATGTAAATAGCCTTGGGAAAGGAGTAACTGAATAAAATCTCATTGTCAAATTTCAGTAAGTAAAATGAAATATCCTTGAGAGATACAGAAAAGTTTTTCCAGATTTTAGGTATGGGTAAAATCACACAATTGCAGTATATTTTCCAGAACTTGTTAGTTAATGTACTTTTAAAATTGTTTGCATTTTAAGATATTATGAAAACAAAGGTTTTTTTCAACCTCTGATAAAAGGAATTTTATGATAAATTTTGAATTGAACAAATGCAATTTTATTCTGCTTGGGTGTGTTCTCCCTAAATCTGTGTAAGCTTATTGATAAAATAAGCTAATATTATAAATATATTCTCAAAATTCCTCTTAAAACAGCCTAAATAGATAGGTTAAGTTATGTAAACTGAGCAATGCACCTGGTACAATAAAACAAGAAAATGCTAATGCTTCAAACATATTCTAGTTAAGAAAGCAGGGAAATTTAATAAGCTATATAAATGGATATTTTTATAATCTTTTTTTTTTTTTAAAGGAAAGACAGAGAGAAGGAAGGAAGGATAGAAGGAAGGAAGGGAGGAAGAAAGGGAAACATTTTCTTGTTTTATTGTATTTTGTTTCTCCGTTTTTTGTTACATGGGCTGGGGCCGGGAATCGAACCGAGGTCCTCCGGCATAGCAGGCAAGCACTTTGCCCGCTGAGCCACCGCGGCCCGCCCCTATTTTTATAATCTTGATTACCTGGATTTCAAAGAAGCTGACTTTTGGTTACTTGGCTATTGGTTATTTCAGTATGTGAGAGAATTTGAATTTATAGTGGTTTTGTTAATGTCAATCAGTATAGTGCTGTTAGTAAATGCTGTCATGAATAGAAAAGGCATAAGTCTTAGCTTCAAAGAGTTATATTCTAGTTAGAATTTACTTGTACCAGGACATAGTATAATTAGTCAAATGAGGGAATAAAAATGCCAAAAGAATTTTAAAAGATAAAGAATAACCTAAGAAGTCTTCATAGAAGAGATGACACTTGTAAGACCTAAATAAGAGAGTAAGATTTAAGTAAATAAAGCTCTGAACTAGTTTCTTTAGAAGCCATAATTTAATTTTTCCATAATATTTTAAAATATTTATTTATTTATTAAACACGACAACATATAAACACAAACATTCTTAAGATATGATGATTCCATTCTTTTTTTTATTTTTTTTTATTAATTAAGAAAAATTAACTAACACAACATTAGAAATCAATCCATTCTACATATGCAATCAGTAATTCTTAATATCATCACATAGGTGTATGGTCATCATTTCTCAGTACATATGCATCGATTTAGAGAAAGAAATAGCACGACAACAGAAAAAGAAATAAAGTGATAACACAGAGAGAAAACACAAATAAAAATAAAAAGTACAAAAATATATAAGAGAAAAAAAAAACAAAAAAAAACTATAGATCAGATGCAGCTTCATTCAGCGTTCCAACATAATTACATTACAGTTAGGCAGTATTGTGCTGACCATTTTTTTTTAGAAATCATGCCATTCTACATATGCAATCAGTAATTCTTAACATCATCACATAGATGCATGATCATCGTTTCTTAGTACATTTGCATCGGTTTAGAGGAACTAGCAACACAACAGAAAAAGATATAGAATGTTAATATAGAGAAAAGAAATAAAAGTAATAATAATAGTAAAAAAAAAAAACAAAAAGCAAAACAAAACAAAACAAAAACCTATAGCTCGGATGCAGCTTCATTCAGTATTTTAACATGATTACTTTACAATTAGGTATTATTGTGCTGTCCATTTTTGAGTTTTTGTATCTAGTCCTATTGCACAGTCTGTATTCCATCAGCTCCAATTACCCGTTATCTTACCCTGTTTCTAGCTCCTGCTGAACTCTGTTACCCATGACATATTCCAAGTTTATTCTCGAGTGTCGATTCACATCATTGGGACCATACAGTATTTGTCTTTTAGTTTTTGGCTAGACTCACTCAGCATAATGTTCTCTAGGTCCATCCATGTTATTACATGCTTCATAAGTTTATCCTGCCTTAAAGCTGCATAATATTCCATCGTATGTATATACCACAGTTTGTTTAGCCACTCGTCTGTTGATGGACATTTTGGCTGTTTCCATCTCTTTGCAATTGTAAATAACGCTGCTATAAACATTGGTGTGCAAATGCCTGTTTGAGTTTTTGCCCTTAATTCCTTTGAGTAGATTCCCAGCAATGGTATTGCTGGGTCGTATGGCAATTCTATATTCAGCTTTTTGAGGAACCGCCAAACTGCCTTCCACAGTGGTTGCACCATTTGACATTCCCACCAACAGTGGATAAGTGTGCCTCTTTCACCGCATCCTCTCCAGCACTTGTCATTTTCTGTTTTGTTGATAATGGCCATTCTGGTGGGTGTGAGATGATATCTCATTGTGGTTTTGATTTGCATTTCTCTAATGGCCAGGGACATTGAGCATTTCTTCATGTGTCTTTTGGCCATTTGTATTTCCTCCTCTGAGAAGTGTCTATTCAAGTCTTTTTCCCATTTTGTAATTGGGTTGGCTATCTTTCTGTTGTTGAGTTGAACAATCTCATTATAAATTCTGGATACTAGACCTTTATCTGATATGTCGTTTCCAAATATTGATTCCCATTGTGTAGGCTGTCTTTCTACTTTCTTGATGAAGTTCTTTGATGCACAAAAGTGTTTAATTTTGAGGAGTTCCCATTTATTTATTTCCTTCTTCAGTGTTCTTGCTTTAGGTTTAAGGTCCATAAAACTGCCTCCAATTGTAAGATTCATAAGATATCTCCCTACATTTTCCTCTAACTGTTCTATGGTCTTAGACCTAATGTTTAGATCTTTGATCCATTTTGAGTTAACTTTTGTATAGGGTGTGAGAGATGGGTCTTCTTTCATTCTTTTGCATATGGATATCCAGTTCTCTAGGCACATTTATTGAAGAGACTGTTCTGTCCCAGGTGAGTTGGCTTGACTGCCTTATCAAAGATCAAATGTCCATAGATGAGAGGGTCTATATCTGAGCACTCTATTCGATTCCATTGGTCGATATATCTATCTTTATGCCAATACCATGCTGTTTTGACCACTGTGGCTTCATAATATGCCTTAAAGTCCAGCAGCGTGAGACCTCCAGCTTCGTTTTTTTTCCTCAAGATGTTTTTAGCAATTCGGGGCACCCTGCCCTTCCAGATAAATTTGCTTATTGGTTTTTCTATTTCTGAAAAATAAGTTGTTGGGATTTTGATTGGTATTGCATTGAATATGTAAATCAATTTAGGTAGGATTGACATCTTAACTATATTTAGTCTTCCAATCCATGAACACGGTATGCCCTTCCATCTGTTTAGGCCTTCTGTGATTTCTTTTAGCAGTTTTTTGTAGTTTTCTTTATATAGGTTTTTTGTCTCTTTAGTTAAATTTATTCCTAGGTATTTTATTCTTTTAGTTGCAATTGTAAATGGGATTCATTTCTTGATTTCCCCCTCCGCTTGTTCATTGCTAGTGTATAGAAATGCTACAGATTTTTGAATGTTGATCTTGTAACCTGCTACTTTGCTCATTTATTAGCTCATTTATTAGCTCATTTATTAGCTCATTTATTAGCTCATTTATTAGCTCTAGTAGTTTTGTTGTGGATTTTTCCAGGTTTTCGACATATATTATCATATCGTCTGCAAACAGTGATAGTTTTACTTCTTCCTTTCCAATTTTGATGCCTTGTATTTCTTTTTCTTGTCTAATTGCTCTGGCTAGAACCTCCAACACAATGTTGAATAATAGTGGTGATAGTGGACATCCTTGTCTTGTTCCTGATCTTAGGGGGAACGTTTTCAATTTTTCCCCATTAAGGATGATATTAGCTGTGGGTTTTTCATATATTCCCTCTATCATTTTAAGGAAGTTCCCTTGTATTCCTATCCCTTGAAGTGTTTTCAACAGGAAAGGATGTTGAATCTTGTCAAATGCCTTCTCTGCATCAATTGAGATGATCATGTGATTTTTCTGCTTTGATTTGTTGATATGGTGTATTACATTAATTGATTTTCTTATGTTGAACCATCCTTGCATACCTGGGATGAATCCTACTTGGTCATGATGAATAATTCTTTTAATGTGTTGTTGGATACGATTTGCTAGAATTTTATTGAGGATTTTTGCATCTATATTCATTAGAGAGATCGGCCTGTAGTTTTCTTTTCTTGTAATATCTTTGCCTGGTTTTGGTATGAGGGTAATGTTGGCTTCATAGAATGAATTAGGTAGTTTTCCCTCCACTTCGATTTTTTTGAAGAGTTTGAGGAGAGTTGGTACTAATTCTTTCTGGAATGTTTGATAGAATTCACATGTGAAGCTGTCTGGTCCTGGACTTTTCTTTTTAGGAAGCTTTTGAATGACTGCTTCAATTTCTTTACTTGTGATTGGTTTGTTGAGGTCATCTATCTCTTCTTGAGTCAAAGTTGGTTGTTCATGTCTTTCCAGGAACCCGTCCATTTCCTCTAAATTGTTGTATTTATTAGCGTAAAGTTGTTCATAGTATCCTGTTATTACCTCCTTTATTTCTGTGAGGTCAGTAGTTATGTCTCCTCTTCCATTTCTGATCTTATTTATTTGCATCCTCTCTCTTCTTCTTTTTGTCAATCTTGCTAAGGGCCCATCAATCTTATTGATTTTCTCATAGAACCAACTTCTGGCCTTATTGATTTTCTCTATTGTTTTCATGTTTTCAATTTCATTTATATCTGCTCTAATCTTTGTTATTTCTTTCCTTTTGCTTGCTTTGGGGTTAGCTTGCTGTTCTTTCTCCAGTTCTTCCAAATGGATAGTTAATTCCTGAATTTTTGCCTTTTCTTCTTTTCTGATATAGGCATTTAGAGCAATAAATTTCCCTCTTAGCACTGCCTTTGCTGCGTCCCATAAGTTTTGATATGTTGTGTTTTCATTTTCATTTGCCTCGAGGTATTTGCTAATTTTTCTAGCAATTTCTTCTTTGACCCACTCGTTGTTTAGGAGTGTGTTGTTGAGCCTCCACGTATTTGTGAATTTTCTGGCGCTGTGCCTATTATTGATTTCCAACATCATTCCTTTATGATCCGAGAAAGTGCTGTGTAAGATTTCAATCTTTTTAAATTTGTTAAGACTTGCTTTGTGACCCAGCATATGGTCTATCTTTGAGAATGATCCATGAGCACTTGAGAAAAAGGTGTATCCTGCTGTTGTGGGATGTAATGTCCTATAAATGTCTATTAAGTCTAGTTCATTTATAGTAATATTCAGATTCTCTATTTCTTTATTGATCCTCTGTCTAGATGTTCTGTCCATTGATGAGAGTGGTGAGTTGAAGTCTCCAACTATTATGGTATATGAGTCTATTTCCCTTTTCAGTGTTTGCAGTGTATTCCTCACGTATTTTGGGGCATTCTGGTTCGGTGCGTAAATATTTATGATTGTTATGTCTTCTTGTTTAATTGTTCCTTTTATTAGTATATAGTGTCCTTCTTTGTCTCTTTTAACTGTTTTACATTTGAAGTCTAATTTGTTGGATATTAGTATAGCCACTCCTGCTCTTTTTTGGTTGTTATTTGCATGAAATATCTTTTCCCAACCTTTCACTTTCAACCTATGTTTATCTTTGGGTCTAAGATGTGTTTCCTGTAGACAGCATATAGAAGGATCCTGTTTTTTAATCCATTCTGCCAATCTATGTCTTTTGATTGG
Source organism: Tamandua tetradactyla (assembly GCF_023851605.1). Classification (NCBI taxonomy): domain Eukaryota; kingdom Metazoa; phylum Chordata; class Mammalia; order Pilosa; family Myrmecophagidae; genus Tamandua; species Tamandua tetradactyla. Next base: position 4,519,176 of record NC_135338.1, read on the forward strand.
GGAATTCAGTCCATTGACATTTAGTGTTATTACTGTTTGGATAATATTTTCCTCTACCATTTTGCCTTTTGTATTATATATATCATATCTGATTTTCCTTCTTTCTACACTCTTTTCCATATCTCTCTCTTCTGTCTTTTTGTATCTGACTCTAGTGCTCCCTTTAGTATTTCTTGCAGAGCTGGTCTCTTGGTCACAAATTCTTTCAGTGACTTTTTGTCTGAGAATGTTTTAATTTCTCCCTCATTTTTGAAGGATAATTTTGCTGGATATAGGAGTCTTGGTTGGCAGTTTTTCTCTTTTAGTATTTTAAATATATCATCCCACTCTCTTCTAGCTTCCATGGTTTCTGCTGAGAAATCTACACATAGTCTTATTGGGTTTGCCTTGTATGTGATGGATTGTTTTTCTCTTGCTGCTTTCAAGATCCTCTCTTTCTCTTTGACCTCTGACATTCTAACTAGTAAGTGCCTTGGAGAACGCCTATTTGGGTCTAATCTCTTTGGGGTGCGCTGCACTTCTTGGATCTGTAATTTTAGGTCTTTCATAAGAGTTGGGAAATTTTCAGTGATAATTTCTTCCATTAGTTTTTCTCCTCCTTTTCCCTTCTCTTCTCCTTCTGGGACACCCACAACACGTATATTTGTGCGGTTCATATTGTCCTTGAGTTCCCTGATACCCTGTTCAAATTTTTCCATTCTTTTAGCTATAGTTTCTGTTTCTTTTTGGAATTCAGATGTTCCATCCTCCAAATCACTAATTCTATCTTCTGTCTCTTTAAATCTATCATTGTAGCTATCCATTATTTTTTCTATGTTTGCTACTTTATCCTTCACTTCCATAAGTTCTGCGATTTGTTTTTTCAGTTTTTCTATGTCTTCTTTATGTTCAGCCCATGTCTTCTTCATGTCCTCCCTCAATTTATCGATTTCATTTTTGAAGAGGTTTTCCATTTCTGTTTGTATATTCAGCATTAGTTGTCTCAGCTCTTGTATCTCATGTGAGCTATTGGTTTGTTCCTTTGACTGGGCCATATTCTCAATCTTTTGAGCGTGGACAGTTATCTTCTGCTGCTGGCGTCTGGGCATTTATTCAGATTTCTCTGGATGTTGGACCCAGCAAGGTTGTAAGATTTTTCTGTGAAATCTCTGGTATCTGTTTTTCTTATCTTGCCCAGTACGTGGCGCACGTGGCACACGTTTGTCTCAAGTGTTTGAAATGGGTCTCCCCCAGTCACCGATCTCCGCGGCCTGGGGATTTCGGATCCAATTCTCTCCATTGGTTCAGGGGCCGCGCGTGGTGGGGGCGTCAGCTGCCATGGCTTGAGGGGACCCTGTGGCTGGTTGCGGGCCACAGCAGGCGTGGGGGTTCCCCACCGGACCAGGAAGCCTCCCGCCAGGGGGGGGCTACCGCGGCTTGGATAGCCCTCCGATCCGAGACTCGTATCCGCGGACTCGAAGCAGAGACTCGAAGCCGCCCGCAAAAGAGGGGTGCCGCCTGCCTAGGCTTGGGAAACTTGCTTCTCCAATACTCTCAGCCGACCTGGAAAGGAGGGAGGGAGTAGCTCGGACCACCGCAGCTGCCACTGATCAGGAAATCACGCGCTGCTCGGGGGTCTCACCGCAGCCAAGTCTCGCAGTCAGTCTAGCCAGCCCAGACTTTGGATAGCCCTTTGATCCGAGATTCGTAGCCGTGGACTCAAAGCCGAGACTCGAAGCCGCCCGCAAAAGAAGGGCGCCGCCTGCCTCAGCTTGGGAGACTTGCTTCTCCGATACTCTCAGCCGGCCCGGGAAGGAGGGAGGGATTAGCTCGGACCACCGCAGCTGCGGCTGCTCGAGAAATCGCGCACCGCTCGGGGGTCTTGCCGCAGCCTAGTCTCGCAGTCAGACTTGCCAGCCCAGACTTTGGATAGCCCTCTGATCCGAGACTCGTAGCCGCGGACTCGAAGCCGAGACTCGAAGCTGCCCGCAAAAGTGTGGCGCCGGCCGCCTTGGCTGGGAAGCTTGTCTCTCCGAGTCTCTCAGCCAGCCCGGGAAGCGCAGATCTGCTAGAGGCTCGCCGGCCCTAAAGTCCTGGGAGACACACCCGCATGCGCAATTCTCTCCCAGCGCGGGATCGATGATTCCATTCTTGATATATAATCAATAACTCACAATATCATCACATAGTTGTATATTCATCATCATGATCATTTGCATCAATTCAGAAAAAGAAATAAAAAGAAAACAAAAAAAAATTCAAACATACCATACCACTTACCCCTCCCTTTCATTGGTCACTAGCATTTCAACCTACTAAATTTATTTTAACATTTGTTCCCCCTATTATTTATTTATTTTAAATCCCTATGTTTCACTCATTTGTTGACAAGGTAGATAAAAGGAGCATCAGACACAAGGTTTTCACAATCACACAGTCACATTGTGACAGCTATATCATATAATCATCCTCAAGAAACATGGCTACTGGAACACAGCTCTACATTTTCAGGCAGTTCCCTCCAACCTTTCCATTACATCTTGAATGACAAGATGATATCTACTTGATGCATAAGAATAACCTCTAGGATAACCTCTCAACTCTGTTTGAAATCTCTCAGCCATTGACACTTTGTCTCATTTCCCTCTTCCCCCTTTTGGTCGAGAAGTTTTTCTCAATCCCTTGATGCTAAGTCTCAGCTCATTCTAGGGTTTTTCTCAATCCCTTGATGCTGAGTCTCCGATCATTCCAAGATCTCTGTCCCACGTTGCCAGGAAGGTCCACACCCCTGGGAGTCATGTCCCACGTAGAGAGGGGTAGGGTAGTGAAACTGCTCGTTGTGTTGGCTGGAGAGAAAGGCCACATCTGAGCAACAAAAGAGGCACTCTTGGGGGTGACTAAATTTTAAGTAGACTTGACCTATCCTTTGCGGGGTTAAGTTTCATATGAACAACCCCCAAGACTGGGGGCTCTGCCTATAACTTTGGTTGTCCACACTGCTTGTGAGAATATCCAGAATTCAACTTGGGGAAGTTGAATTTCTCCCCGTTCTCACCACTCCCTGAAGGGGGCTTTGCAGATACTTTTCCACTCACTGAATCAGAATGGCTTTTAAAAAGGGGAATTTAATACATTGCTAGTTTACAGTTCTAAGGCTGAGAAATTGTCCCAAGTAAAATAAGTCTGTAGACATGTCCAATCAAAGGCACCCAGGGAAAGATACCTTGTTTCGAGAAGGCCGATGTTCAGGGTTTCTTTCTCAAGTGAGAAGGCACATGGTGAACACGGTCAGGGTTTCTCTCTCGGCTGGAAGGGCACATGGCGAGCACGACATCAAGTGTAGCTTTCTCTCCTGGCTTCCTGTTTCATGAAGCTCCCTGGGAGGCATTTTCCTTCTTCATCTCCAAAGGTCGCTGGCTTGTGGACTCTCTGCTTCGAGGTGCCGCAGCATTCTCTGCTCTCTCCGAATTTTCCTCTGAATCTCCCAAAATGTTTCCTCTTTTCTAGGACTTCAGAAACTAATCAAGACCCACCCAAATGGGTGGAGACATGCCTCTACCTAACCCAGTTTTAAATCACATCTCCAGGGAGATGATCTAATTACAGTTTAAAAGATACAATGCTGAACAGGGATTAGGAAAACATGGCTGCCTTTACCAAATGAGATTAGAATAAAAACATGGTTTTTCTAGGGTCCATACATCATTTCAAACCAGCACAGTTCCAAACCTAAGCATTTCTTCCTTCTTCTATTATTTTATAGTATTTCTGTCTTTTCTCCCCTTCATGAGTACTGTTATTGGAAGGAACTATGCAGGTTCAAAAGTTTTGTGGATTTTGTTTATCATATATTTCAAAAAAAGAGAAAGCTTTTGTGTTAAACTGGGTATTCATACAAAACTAAAGTTTAGTTTCCTCCCTGTTAAAATGGCTTGTTAGTCTGCTCTTAATGTAAAGTTTTAAAAAAAAGTTTTTCTTAATCATCTGAATCCTCTGACTACAAAACAAAGATCTTACATCAGAATAATATCTTTGTTCTTCTTCCCCTGTATTTCAGAGGGCAAGTCTTCTCACTGTTAAGGGAAAATCTATTATAAATAACTTGTTTTTTCACCTTGTGTTAATAAGGTGCTGAAATAGTTTAACCTACTGCATAGGAGGTGTTTGGGAAGTATTACAGTGGTTAAAAGAGATTTTCTATCCTCTTACTGGTTAAATTTGTAGAGATAAAATAATATTAGATTGTGTAAAATTCCTAAAAACCTGTCAATGTTCTAAGAATATTGTCTGTATTTTAAAGCTTTAACTTTTGTGCAAGATAAAAAGAAAAATTCTTGTTTTGTCCAAAATTTACACTATCTAACTTAATCTGCCTAGTCAGTTAATCTAATTCAGTTTTATTTGATGTAGAACCTGGAATCAGGAACAAAATCTTAATATTCTATACAAGTTATTGTTATGCAATGATGCATTTCAGAGTATTTTAGGCAGAAAATGAAAAAGTGTTTGCAAAGTCCCTTGAGGGACTGGAAAAAATAGAAAGATTAAGCTTCCTCAACTGGGGAACTCCTGATATTTTTCTAAAGCAATAGGAGCTCCCAATTTAATAAGCCAAAGCCTCAATTTTGAGGCTGCCCTTATGAAACTTATTTCTATAATAGTAAATGGAACCAACTTATGATTAGTGCCTAAGCCAAACTCTGAGCTTCTTCTCCCATGCGGGACATAATTTCCTAGGGTGTAAGCCTGGCCCTGGCAGCATGAAACATAACTGGTCATTGTGAGATGTAACTGGCCCTGGTGTCATGAGACTGGCCCTGGTATCATGAGACATAAGTTCTAAGGATGAGCCTGGCCCTGGCATTGTGGATTAATTGACAAAAGGGGGAGAAGAAATAGAGTTTCAATGGCTAAGAGATTTCAAATCGAGTTAAGAGGTCATTCTGGAAGTTACTCTCATGCAAGTTTCAACCAGAGATTGCAAACTGCCACAATATGGCAAACTCCAACAAATAGTTTTCCTAGAAACCCTGAAAGATTTCCTGGGCTCTGTAAAATTTTGCTAATTGAATTTATTTTTCAGAGACTTAAAACCCAAGTGTTCCAATGCCAGAGAAGTTCTGAAACCCAGAAATATTGGACTCTCCAAGAACAACTGGTTTCTTCATTTCACTTCCTTTAATGTCAATGCCATTTTTTAGCTTTGAAGCAGTCAGTCATTGCCCAGATGTCCCTCAAGATTGAGAGAGAATTATCAAATGAGAGGGAGGAATTGTAACCAAGAATTTAGGATTTAGTGAACAATATTGATTATTGATTCATATTCCTTTTTGCTTTCTGGTATATTGGAGTACAGGGAAATTCCTGAAATCTCTAAATTTTAATCCAGGTGACTTGATCTCTAATAATGATTGTACAGCCCTTACCTTCTGCCTCTAATTATGAAAACCTTGTGACTAACCTTCATTTGTACCCAGTTATCCCATTTTTCAACCTTAGGGTCTTGTAATCACTAAAGATAGTCCCTAATGTTTGTTAATGAAGGGTCTTGGTCAGCCCAGAAGTAACCCACCCCAAGTCCAAAGTTATCTTGGTGACCAAGACTGGATATAACCAAAGTGGGCCCACCTGACATACATAGTAGCTTAGAGTTTAATCTACAAGTCACCTATACCTCATTCCACCATTTTCTTTCATACATTGTGTGACTAAGCATGTAATTAATCTGTGCATGTGTAATAATCAGATCATCCGTAATTACATCATCTGGGGCCATTGTGCTCATTATCCTAAACCCTGCCCACATTTTCTCTAATAAAATTATCTGAATCACTGAAATTCAAGGAGACAGAATCTGGGCCACTAGGCCATCTGCTCTCCCACTATGTGCCTGGTAATAAACTCTTTCTCTCTTTGAAAAAAAAATGGCCAGAAAGCACATGAAAAGATGCTCAACATCATTAACCATCAGGGAAATGCAACTCAAAACCATAACGAGATACCATTTCACACCAATTAGAGTTACTGCTATTAAAAACAACAACAACAGAAATAGCAGGGTTAGAGAGGATGCAGAGAAACAGCCACACTCATTTATTGCTGGTGGCAATGTAAAATAGTGTGGCCATGGTAGAAGATAGTTTGGTGGTTCCTCAGGAAGGTAAATACAGGATTTCCATAAGATCCTGTAATCTCATTACCAGGAATATCCTCCCAAAGAAGTGAAAGGTGGGATATGAACAGACATTTGCATACCAATGTTTATAGTAGCATTATTCACAATTACCATACGTTTCCATCAACCAATGAATGAATAAATAAATTCTGGTATATTCATAAAAGGGATATTATTTTGTCACCAAAAGGAATGAAGTCCTGATACATGCAACAACATGGCTGGACCTGGAAGACATCATGTTGAGTGAAATAAGTCAGACACAGAAGGGCAAATATTGTATGATCTCACTGTTTTAAAACAATTAGAATAAGTAAAATCATAGAGTCAGAATCTAAATATAGGTTACCAGGGAATGCTGTGGAGATAGGGAGTGGAAAGTTAAGGGTTAAAATGTACAGGGTTTCTACTGGGAACAATGGAAATGTTTTGGTAACAAACGGTGGTGATGGTAGTTCAACATTGCAAATACAATTAATAACACTGAGATATACATCTGAATATGATAAAAAAGGGGAATGTTAGATTGTATATATAATAACAGAATAAAAATTTTTTAAAGGTCCGTGGAGCTACACTACACAAGCAGTGAACCTTAAGTTAAACCATGGACCTTAATTAGTAGTGCAATTAAGAAAGTGTGCTATCATCAATTTAATAAATGTTCCACACCAATGTAAGGTGTTGGTGGTGGGGTGGCATATACACATGATTGTTCTCCAATAAAAAATATAACCGAGATAGCACTTCATACCCACTAGGATGGCTATTTTTTTTTAAATCTGAAAATAGGAAGTGTTGGTGAGGCTATGAAGAAATAGGAACCCTCACATATTGTTGGTGTGAATGTGAAATCGTGCAACTGCTGTGGAAATAGCTTGGTGATTTCTCAGAAAGTTAAACATAGAATTATCATATGCCTCAGCAATTCCACTCCTAGGAATATACCCCAAAATAACTGAAAGCTGGGACTTGGACAGATATTTGTACACCAATGTTCATTGAAGCATTATTCACTATTGCCAAAAGGTGGAAGCAACCCAAGTGTCCATTAACAGATGAATGGTTAAACACAAGTGGCATAGCCATACAGTGGAATATTAGTCCACCACAAAGCGAAGTGCTGGTACATGTTACAACATAGATGAATCTTGAAGATCCATCCATATTGTAGCATTCATTCACTATTGCTTAAAATTAATGAGAAAGTTCTTCTATTGAGTCCCCTTGAGTTGGTAGGTACAGATAACCAGAGGGGGAAGGAGGGCAGATAATGAGGTTAGAACTTGAAGAATTTTTGGAGAAGGGCTGTGCTAACTGGCCTCTCCTGTCCCTCTCTACACCTGTTAATGCACCCAGGTTGAACCCTGAGAAATAATCTTTAATGAAAGTGAGTGACTAGCCTGGGAATTACAGATCTCGCAAAGTTCAGTGTTTGTGCTTACTAATGGCCTAGAAATTATGTTAGAACTTTTAACAATGAAGGACTCAGGGTTTAATGATATGGTGAGGAAAACATGATTCTTCCATACAGAAAAAAAAAGAAAAAAAAGAAATGCAATTGGAAACTCCAGGAAAAACAAAATCTATACAAGAAATAACAAGCCAAACAAGAAACAAACTGAAGTATGGCACCATAATTATCAATTTAAGGAGAATGAATAAAGAAAATTTAATGAACTCTGATGCTTGGAAATTTGACGCAAGTAAAATTTCAAGTGGCATTAGTGTAGTGACATAAAATTGCATCATCTCTGCTAACGGGATTCTGTAAGTATAGGGGATATAAATCTAACTTAGAGTAGCTTGAACAAAAAGGAACATGTTTGTTAATAGAACTAAGAATTCAGATATAACTGACTCTTCTGTGTCTGGTATCTGCTTTCATGTATGTTACCTTTGTCATAGGGCAGGTGTTTTCATGTAACAGGCAGGATAGTTATTGGCAGTTCCAGGCTTACAACATGTTTGGCGCTCACTGGCTCAGATGAAGAGAGAATTTCTCTTCTACCATTCACATACTATTTAAAGAAAGACTGGCCCCAGGGATGAAGCACTCTGACAGGGCCAACTCACGTGTCGATCCTTGTGGTCAGAGCCCAGTAGGAGCTGGGTATTGCTTCTTAATAAGAAAGAGAGATTTTGTTATCAAAGAAGGTCTTCTTGAGTCACATGAGCCTTTATTTCTCCATAATTGATTGAATCTTCCTTGTTAATCCACTCATCTGCTGATGGGCATTTGGATTGTTTCTATCTTTTGGTGATTGTGAATAATACTGCTATGAACATTGGTGTGCAAATGTCTATTTGTGTCATTGTTTTTAGCTCTTCTGGGTATATTCCAAATAGTGCTATTGCTGGGTCATAGGGCAACTCAATATTTAGTTTCCTAAAGAACCACCAAACTGTCTTCCATAGCAGCTGTACCATTATACATTCCCACCAGCAGTGCATAAGTGTCCCAATTTCTCCACATCCTCTCCAACATTTGTAGTTTTCTGTTTGTTTAATAGCAGCCATTCTTATAGATGTGAGATGGTATCTCATTATAGTTTCAATCTGCATTTCCCTTATAGTTAGTGAAATGAGCAGCTTTTCATGTGCTTTTGAGCCATCTGCATTTGCTCTTCAGAAAAAATGCCTATTCATATCTTTAACCCATCTTATAACTGGATTGTTTGTTCTTTTCTTGTTGAGTTGTATGATTTCTTTGTGTATACAAGACATCAATCCTTTGTCCAATTTGTGATTTCCAAATATTTTCCCATTGAGTTTTCTGCCTCTTCACCTTTTTTGACAGTCTTTTGAGATGCAGAAACATTTGATTTTGAGAGGTTCCCATTTATCTATTTTTTTCTTTTGTTGCTTATGCTTTTGGGTGTAAAGTTTAGGAAGCTACCTCCTACTGCTAAATCTTGAAGATGTTTCCCTACATTTTCTTCTAGAAGTTTTATGGTGCTAGTTCTTATATTTTGTTCTAGTTTGCTAGCTGCTGGAATGCGATATACCAGAAACAGAATGGCTTTTAAAAAGGGAATTTAATAAGTTGCTAGTTCACAGTTCTAAGGCTGAAAAAAAGTCCCAATTAAAACAAGTGTATAGAAATGTCCAATCTAAGACATCCAGGGAAAGATACCTTAGTTCAAGGAGTATGATGATGCTCAGCATTTCTCTCTCAGCTAGAAGGGCACATGGCGAACATGACAGTGTCTGCTGGCTTTCTTTCCAGACCTCTTGCTTCATGAAGCTCCCTGGAAGGCATTTTCCTTCTTCATCTCCAAAAGTCACTGGCTGGTGGAGTCTCTGCTTTGTGGTTCTTCAGTGTTCTGAAGTATTCTCCAAAATACTTCTTCTTTTGTAGGACTCCAGTAAACTAATCAAGACCCACATAGAATGGGTGGAGACACATCTCCATCTAATCAACTTTAACACCCACAATTGATTGAGTCACACCTCCATGGAGATAACATAATCAAGCCCCAGCCTATAGTGCTGAACAGGAATTAGAAGAAACCATTGCTCCCACAAAAACTGATTAGATTAAAACATGGCTTTTCTAGGGTACATAAATTCTTTCACACCAGTGCAGTGTTCAATCCATTTTGAGTTAATTTTTGTATAGGGTGTAAGGTAAGGGTCTTCTTTCATTCTTTCAGCTATTGATATTTTTACATGCCCATTTATGAAAAGACTATTCTGTTGCAGTTCAGTGGATTTGGGGGCCTTGTTGAAGATCACTCGACCATAGATTTGGTGGTCTATTTCTATACTCTCAATTTGATTCCATTGGTCAATACTTCTCTCTTTGTGCCAGTACCATGCTGTTTTGATCACTGTGGCTTTATAAGTTTTAAAGTCAGGAAGTGGTAATCCTCCCACTTCCCACTAGGAAGCTTTTAATTATTTTGGGTCTCTTTCCCTTCCAGATGAATTTGGTAACTAACTTTTCCAAGTCTCCAAAGTAGGTTGTTGGAATATTGATTTGTACTACAATGAGTCTGTAGGTCAATTTGGATAGAATTGACATCCTAACTATATTCAACCTCCACATCCATGAGCAGGGAATGTCTTTCTACCTATTTAGATCTTCTTTGATTTCTTTTAGCAATGTTATGTAGTTTTCTACATACCAGTCCTTTATATCCCTAATTACGTTCATTCCTAAGTATTCTTTTAGTAGCTGTTCTAGTTTACTAGCTGCCAGAATGCAATATACTAGAAACAGAAGGCTTTTAAAAAAGGGAATTTAATAAGTTGCAAGTTCACAGTTTATAGGCTGTGGAAATGTCCCAATTAAAACAAGTCTAGAGAAATGTCTAGTCTAAGGCCTCCAGGGAAAGACACCTTAGTTCAAGAAGGCTGATGATGTTCAGGGTTTCTCTCTCAAGTGGAAGGGCACATAGTGAACATGGTCAGGGTTTCTCTCTCATCTGGAAGGGCACATGGTGAACACAGCATCATCTGCTAGCTTCCTCTTCTGCCTTCATGTTTCATGAAGCTCCCCAAAAGGCATTTTCCTTCTTCATCTCCAAAGGTTGCTGGCTGATGGACTCTGCTTCTCATGGCGATGTCATTCTGCTCTGCTCTCTCTGAATCTCCCCCATTCTCCAAAATATTTCCTCTTTTATAGGATTCCAGTAAACTAATCAAGGCCCACCCAAATAGGTGGAGACATGTCTCCACTTAATCCAGCTTAATAACCACTCTTGATTGAATTACGTCTTCAGGGAGATGATCTAATTATAGTTTCAAACATACAGTACTGAGCAGGGATTAGAAGAAATGGTTGCCTTTATAAAATGGGATTAAGATTAAAACATGGCTTTTCTAGGGTACATACATACTTTCAAGCCAGCACAGTTGAAATTTTGAATGGATTTTTTCCCTTAACTAACTCCTCAGCTAGGTCGTTGCTTGTGTACAGAAACTGATTTTTGCACATTAATTTTATATCCCACCATGTTGCTGAATTTGTTTATTAGCTTAAGTAACTTTGTTGTAGATTTCTCAGGAGTTTCCAAGTATAGTATCATGCCTTCTGCAAATAATGAAAGTTTTACTTTTTCCTTTACAATTTGGATGCCTTTTATTTCTTTTTCTTGCCTGATTATTCTGCCTAGAACTTCTAGCATAATGTTGAATAATAATGGTGACAGAGGGCATTCTTGTCTTGTTTCTGATCTTAGGAGGAAAGCTTTCAGTCTCTCTTCATTGAGTACAATGCTGGCTATTGATTTTTCATATATGCCCTTTATCATATTGAGGAAGTTACCTTTAACTCCTACTTTTTGAAATGTTTTTTTCAGAAAAGGATGTTGAATTTTGTCAAATGCTTTTTCAACATCAATCAAGATGATTATGCGATTTTTCACTTTTGATTTGTTACGTTAATTGGTTTTCTTGTGTTGAATCATCCTTGCATTCCTGGTATAAACCCCACTTGGCCAGGCTGTATAACTCTTTTAATGTGTTGTTGGATTTGATTTGCTAGTATTTTGTTGAGAATTTTTGTGTCTATGTTCATTAGAGAGATTAGTCTGTAGTTTTCCTTTCTTATAGCATCTTTACCCAGTTTTAGTGTTAAAGTGATATTTGCTTCATAAAATAAATTAGGTAGTTTTCTTTTTTCCTCAAATTTTTGGAAAAGTTTGAGCAGGATTGGTAGTTGGTTCTTCTGGAATGTCTGATAAAAGTCTCCTGTGAAGCCATCTGGCCCTGAGCTTTTCTTTGTAGGAAGATTTTTGATGATTGAATCTCTTTACTTGTGACTGGTTTGTTGAGATCTGATTCTTCCTGAGTCAGTGTAGCTTGTTGTGTGCTTCCAGGAATTTGTCCATTTCATCTAAATTGTCCAGTTTGTTGGCATATAGTTGTTCATAGTATCTCTTATGATTTCTTTTATTTCCTCAGGGTCTGTGGTAATGCACACCTTCTCATTTCTGATTTTGTTTATGTGCAAATCTCTCTCTCTCTCTCTCTCTCTCTCTCTCTCTCTCTCTCTCTCTCTCTCTCTCTCTCTCTCTGTTTGTCAGTCTTGCTAGGGGCCTATCAATTTTATTGATTTTCTCAAAGAACCAATTTTGGGTTTTATTGATTCTATTGTTCTCCCATTCATTTAACTCTGCTTTAATCTTTGTTATTTCTTTCCTTCTATTTGCTTTGGGGTTAGTTTGCTGTTCTTTCTCAAGCTCCTCCAGGTGAGCAGTTAAGTCCTAGATTTTTGCTCGTCTTTGTTTTTTAATATAGGCTTTTAGGGCAATAAATTTCCCCTCAGCACAGCCAAATTCCATAAGTTCTGATATGTTGTATTCTTATTTTCATTCATCTCCAGGTAGCCACTGATTTCTGTAGCAATTTCTTCTTTGACCCACTGGTTATTTAAGGGTGTGTGTTCTAGTTTGCTAGATTTCTCTCCTGGCATCCAGTTTCAAGAAGCTCCCCGGAACTCATTTTCCTTCTTCATCTCCAAAGGTTGCTGGCTTGTGGACTCTCTGCTTCGTGGTGCTGCAGCATTCTCTGCTCTCTCTGAATCTCCTTTCTCCAAAATGTTTCCTCATTTATAGAACTCCAGAAACTTATCAAGACCCACCCAAATGGGTGGAGACATGTCGTCACCTAATCCAGTTTAACAATGACTCTTGATTAAATCACATCTCCAGGGAGAGGATTTAACTACAGATTCAAACCTACAGTATTGAATAGGGATTATTCTACCTTTATGAAATGGGATTTTGTTTAAAACATGGCTTTTCTAGGGGACAGACATCCTTTCAAACCAGCACATTCCACCCTCTGGACCCTAAAAAAGACATGTTTTCCCCATCTACAAAATGCATTCATTCCATAACAATATCAGAGAACCTTAAACCGTTTCAGTAGCAATATACATGAAGTACAAAGTTTAAAAAGTACAAACTCCTATCAAAGTTAGTTACAGACATGGTCTGTTCTAAGACAAAATTATCCTCTGGCTTTGGACCTTTGAAAACTCATAACAAATCATTTGCTGCCAATATACAAAGGAGGAACAGTCATAGGATACATATACACGTTTCCATAGAGATGAAGGAACACAGGGGTCACCAGACCCACGCAGTTTCGAAAATCTGCAGGGCAAAGTTCATTAGATTTCAAATCTGAGAATCATTTATCTTCACAGCTTTAGAAAGCAGCAGTCCCACCTTTTCCAAGGGCCTATGCAGAGGCCTGCCTCTCTCTGAATATAATATTGGGGGATATTGGGGAGACCATCTTTTTCTCGGCTCCACCCTCTCCAAGCATTGGGGTTGCACCCGGGCTCTCTGCCATCTCCAAGGCACACACTCAATCCCTCCATGTGGTGGCAGCCAGGCTTTCCCCAAACCCCAAGGAATGTGCTTCACCCTCTCCAAGGCCTGAGGCGGCATGACTCATCCACTGCAACAAAGTGGAAGGCCCATCCTCTGCCTTTGGGGCAAACTCACCCTCTCCACGGGCTTCGGTGGGTCCGCTCTCCTGACCCAAGGCTTCTTGACTTCAGACCTCAGCCTCCATGGTTTTGCCTCTGAAGTTATTTTTCCTCCAATATGTCCCTTCTCTGAACCCCCCAGTCCAGACTGGCAGCAGCTCTGTTTATACAGGTCCCACGGCACTCTCGTTGGCTTTCTATACAGTAGCCTTGGATCATGCCCGTCAGACATAAGGAGTTTCCACAAATCCTTCCTGGATAACTCCATGTCCAATCCTGACTTTCTCTGAAATGGCTGACTGGTTCCACATTTGGCCAAATCCTCACATGGAGCACTCTTCTCTGGGGTCTCCCTTCCTGGAAGCCCAGAATTTTCCAGAACATCAATTTCTGATTTCTTTGTACCCAAGAGTTAGTTCTCAGCTTATCTCTTTCCTGTTGCATTTCACTATAAGCTGTGAGGAGAAACCAGGCTGCACTTTTGACATTTAATTTGGAAATCTCTTCTGCTAAATATCCAAGTTCATGGCTTTTATAATCAGCCTTCCTGCCAAAACCAGTAGTCAATTTTGCCAGATTATCTGCCATTTAAAAACAAGGCTCGTCTTCCTTCCAGTCTGTAATAACACATGTGTCATTTCTGTTTAAGGCTTTACCAGAAGTGTCTTGAGAGTCCACATTTCTACCAACAGTCTCTTCAGAGCATCCTAGGCCTTCTCTATCAAGCTTCTCACAACTCTTCCAGATGCTTCCCCTTATCCATTTAAAAAGCCTTTCCAACGTGTTTGGTATTTGCAAACTGCAACAGCAGCACCCCACTTCTCTGGTACCAAAATCTGTTCTAGTTTGTTAGCTTTCTCTCCTGGCTTCCAGTTTCATGAAGCTCCGTGGCACACGTTTTCCTTCTTCATCTCCAAAGGTCGCTGGCTTGTGGATTCTTTGCTTCATGGTGCTGCAGTATTCTCTGCTCTCTCTGAATCTCCTTCATTCTCCAAAATGTTTCCTCATTTATAGGACTCCAGAAACTTATCAAGACCCACCCAAATGGGTGGAGACATGTCATCACCTAATCCAGTTTAACAACTGCTCTTGATTAAATCACACCTCCAGAGAGATGATCTAACTACAGATTCAAATATACAGTATTGAATAGGGATTAGTCTACCTTTATGAAATGGGATTTTGATTAAAACATGGCTTTTCCAGGGGACATATATCCTTTCAAACCAGTGCAGTGTGTTATTTAGTCTCCATATATTTGTGAATGTTCTCACTCTTTGGTGGCTATTGATATCCAGCTTCATTCCATTATGATCAGGGGAAGTGCTTTGAATAATTTCAATGTTTTTAAATTTGTAAAGACCTCTTTTGTGCCACAGCATGTGTTCTATCCTGGAGAATGTTCCATGAGCACTAGAGAAGAAGTATAACCTTGTGCTTTGGGGTGCAATGACCTATATATGTCTGTTAGGTCTAATTCATTTATCAAGTTGTTTAACTTTTCTATTTCCTTACTGATCTTCTGTCTGGTTGTTCTATCTATAAATAAGAATGGTGTATTGCAGTCTCCAATTATTATTGTTGAAACATTGATCACTCCTTTCGGTTTTGCCAATGTCTGTCTCATGTACTGTGGAGCTCCTTGATTGGGAGCATAAACATTTATGATTGTTATTTATTCTTTTTTTTTTTTTTTTTGGCAGTTCTGGTGATTTGTTTATTCCTCATAAACGCTTATTTCTATAGTGCAATTCTGAGATTAAATAGAGGCACTTGGCTATAATTTCCACCACAATTTGCTGTGAGGATTAGGGGCTGGGGGGGGTTTGGGTCACAGGGTGACTGGGGCCTCTGAGATGAGCTGTGCAGACAGAGATCCTATCAGTTGAGATCTGACCCCAGGCTTGATGGCCAAGGCTCATGGTGCAAGAGAGAGTGAACGAAATGCAAGACGCCAAATGCTCTTTTAGTTCACTGCAGTGCTACAAGTGTCCACTTCTCCCTAAATTCGTCGAGGTTGAGGCTGATTCCACCCACTGGCCCACTGGGAAGGAACTGTGTCAGCCCAACCATCCCTAAGGACCCAGTTCATTTTGTGATGGGGCTTGAAGTGGCCCAGATATGTCTGCTTTTTGCCCTGGAGTAAGTAATGAATGCAAGTTATAAGATTACTGTTTACACCAGGTTTTTTCTGTCCCATAGCTAAGAAGGGAGAGAGGCACAGGTGGGGATTATCTGCTGTAACTCAGGTAAGAAAGCCTGCAAAGTCAAGGGAGAGGGAAATAGCACTCTACTGAATTCTTCAGGGGTGGGAGTGGGGGGAGTGGGGCAGTGGGGTTGGGGGAATAAGCAGAGAAAGATACCAGTCTGACCGGAAAAAACGAAAGGCCTGGAGCCAAGATTCCACCCAGCAGTGAACGAGGGGCTAACCTACAGAAAAGCTCTGACCGTGACTTCCACAGACCTACCACACTGTCAACCCATCCTTTTTATTTATTTATTTTTAATAATTTCTTCAGGGTGGCACAAAACACCCTGGCCCTAAATTGGGGCTAGGATAATCTGCTTCAAATACAGGCAGAAGGAAGACTTCTGTATAACTTAGCAGAAAATGTACAAGGCATAATCAGGTCTGCACTGGGTAATCCAAAGTTTTAGAAACAGAGAGTATCGACGAGTGAGAAAAGGCAGCTCCGGGGTCCTCTAACACAAAAAGGTGAGGGAAAGGCAGAACTGGTAACAACTGCTGCAAGATCTACAGGCCAGACCTCCCTCACTGTGAGCTCTGCCTGACTGGCAGGTGATAGGGCACACAACCAGGCTTCTGCGCCGCAGTCATTCTCATCTCCCACCTGGTTCGTTTCTTCACCTCGAGTGAAGAGCCTGGGCATTTGCTTTGCCTGATACTTGTCAGCTGGCGCACGTTGTCCCCATCAGGCAGTGAGATTCCTGGCTGACTTGGAGGCACTCTGGGCCCACTGGACCACAGCAGAACACTTCTCACGCCGCAGCAGCTTATTATTCTCAAACGGACCTTCGTTGCGGGGTATTCCATGAGAGCCGTCAGGGAAAGTCAGCAGACCAAAACCATCTGCTCTGCCATTTTTAAACTCTCCCTCAAAGGTCATGTTGTCATGCCGAATGAAGACTCCTTCGCCATTAAATTTGCCTTGGGCAAACTCCCTCGTACCCTCCTTCCACTCTCCACGATATTTTTCGCCACTGGAGTAGGTGAAGGAACCTTTTGTCAGGGTCATGGTGACAGCTTACAGAAGAAAAGGATGGAAACTAGAGTCTGGTCCTTGAGCATCTGAGTTCCAGAAGACAAGAACACCTCTTCTTCTATGCACTGGGGTCAGACCTTTCGGGACAACTATCAGGTCCCGGCTCTGGGCTTCAGCGTTGTTATTTATTCTTGTTGAATTGTCCCTTTTATTAATATAGTGTCCTTCTTTGTCTCTTATGATGTCTGTACATTTAAATTCTATTTTATCCTATGTTAGTCTAGCTACTCCTGCTTTCTTTTGGTTACAACTTGTGTGGAACATCTTTTTCCATCCTTTCACTTTCAGTCTATTTGTATCCTTGTGTCTAAGAGGAGTCTCTTGTAAGTAGCATATAGTTGGATTACATTTCTTAATCCATTCTACCAATCTTAGAGGCAGAAAAAAGAATAAGCAAACTAGAGGAAAGGACAATTGATTTCAAACACTCAAAACAGCAAATGGCAAAAAAGATGGTAAGTTTAATTTACTTAATTGGTAAATTTAGTCTGTTAACATTCAAAGTTATTACTGAAAAGGCATTTCTTGATCCACCACCTTATCTTTTGGATTTTATTTGTCTGTACATTCTTTTCCCTCTTTCTCTTTTTATCCTCTACATTACCCTTACTGGTACTCTTCAATTCTGTGCTCTCCTCCAGAACTTCCTTTGTTGTCATTTTTTTTTTTTTCGCAACTGGCAGAACTCCCTTTAGTATTTCTTGTAGGGCCAGTCCCTTGTTGACAAATTCTTTCAGGATTTATTTACCTGTGAAAATTTTAATCTCTCCATCAGCTGTGAAGGACAATTTGACTGGGTACAGAATTTGGCTGAGTATAGAATTCTTGGCTGGAAATCTCTCTCTTTCAGGATCTTAAATATATCACACCACTGCCTTCTCGCCGCCATAGTGCCAGTTGAGTAGTCTGAACTCAGTCTTATGTGATCACCATCGTATGTAGTAGATTGTTTTTCTCTTGCTGCTTTCAGAATTTTCTGCTTCTCTTCAACATTTGACAGATTGTTTAATATGTGCCTTGGGGACAGCCTATTTGGATTTATTCTATTTGGAGTTCATTGGGCTTCTTTGATTTGTGTATTCCTGTTCTTTATAAGGGTTGGGAGGTTTCCCCCCATTATATCCTCAACTAATCTTCCTAGCCCTTTACTCTTCTCTTTCTTTCTGAGACACTAGTGATTCTTACATTTGTGCACTTTGTTTTGTCCATCATTTCCCTGAGATCCTGTTCAAATTTTTCCATCTTTTTTGCCTTTTGCTGTTTTGAGTATTTGAAATCAGTTCTCCTTTCCTCTAGTTTGCTTATTCTTTTTCCTGCCTCTTTGAGTCTGCTGTTAGTGTCTCTAGTATGTTTTTTATTTGGTCTACAGCATCTTGAATCTCTGATATCTGTTACTTTTCTAGTTATTATTTCAAATTTCTCTTTATGCTCTTCTGGTGTCTTCTTGATCTCTTTTATGTCATTAGCCATCCTAATTTATTTATTTAGTAGAGTTATACGAATATCTTTGTTACTTGTTCCAATGTCTGTGTCTCCTCTGATGTTTTAACTTGGTCATTTGGCTGGGCTCTGTCTGCATCATGATATGTTTAGTGATCTTCTGCTGTCTTCACAGCATGTAAGCATCTTGACTGATTTACTTTGAAAGTTGATTTTCCTTCAATAATCTAAAGCCTTGTATTTGCAGAATGGATTTGGAACAGGATGCAAGTTGCAGGCATAGCACTGTGGTGATGCATTGTAGCACATGTTTAAGCATTGATTTGGGATGCTACACAGGTGCCTGTGAGTGTGGGTACCCACCAGTGGGGAGAATGTGACTGTGCAGGCTCACTGGTTTGGGGGGCAGGCCCTGTTGTGCACTTGTCTAGGTTACTTTGTGCACATGTGTAGAGTTCAGAGCAGGGTGTAAGCATTGCCCCTGCATGGGCTGGGGGCACATGTGGCCCAGTTGCACAGATCAGGTTTACCCAGAGCTGGGGTGTGTGACTGGGGACTATGCACATGCGCAGATCTTGGAGGGGCGTAAACTGATGTACATGTGCGAAGAGCTCATAGTGTGTGGTGTGGGGTTGCACAACTGTATGGGCTCGGAGTGCTTGTAGCTTCATTATGGAGGTAAGCACCCACCACTTTTATGCACTGGTGACCACCTACAGTGGGCGCGGAGTGGGTGATAGGGCTCAGGAGGGCTGGGGTGAGATGGCACTTTTGCAGGAGAGGTGGGTTAGGCTGACATGAATGCACTTGGTTTGCAGGGTGAGTATGCATGGGGAGGGGGTGCTTGGAGCATGTGGAGGTGGGGCAGATAATGGGGTTCAGTGCATTGGGTGTGGGGTGAGTTGTGGGTCACAGGGCTGTGCCAGTGAGGGAGTGCCTTTAAGGAACACAGCTTGGCTTACTTCCTAGTCCCTGTCTCCCTGTCTGTGCACTCCTGAGGGCTTCCTTAGACTGTTTTTACCAGCTGGATGGTCTCCGATTCTTTGTTTCTCAGCTTTTGCAACCAGGGCCTCCTTATGTGGTGCAGAAGACTCTCCCAGGTGACTTACACCCTGGAATAGCCATCTCAGTCACCCTCCCATCCCTTTTCTAGCTGTTCCTTGGATCAGGGGTGAACTCGAACTATCCTATTCCATCATCTTCCACTCTGTCTTTTTTTTTGGGGGGGGGGTCCATGGTCTGGGAATTGAACCTGGGTCTCCCATATGGAAGATGAGCATTCTACCGCTGAACCATCCATGTACCCCTCTCTGTTCATTTTTAAACCGTTTTATTCACACATCATACAATCCAACTTAAGTAAAAAAATCACTGGTTCACAGTATAATCACACAGCTCTGCTTTCACCACCACAATCTATATGAGGACATTTCCATTTCTTCTGCAAAGAATCCCATACTCTTCCCCCATATCCCCTGCTTATTGACATTTAGCTTTGGCATATTGCCTTTGTTACATTCAATGGAAGCATATTACAATATTACTGTTAATTAGAGACCCTAGTCTGCATTGATTATATTCCCCCATACTATACCCTTTTCAACACTTTGCAGTGCCATTTGTCCTCTCTCATACAAAATCATTCTTATATTAGTGCAATTTAATCACCACCACTGTCCATGCTAGGCATCAGTTATACTATCCCAGTCTTTATTCTCTACGTTTCTTTCTGTTGTCATATATGCCCCCAGCCCTCCTCCTTCAACTGCACTCACACACAGTTTCATTCAGTACACTTACAAAATTGTGCTACCATCAGGTAGTATTGTACTGTCCATTTCTGCATTTTTACAATTAGTTCTGTTAAACATACCTTATTCCTTCAGCATAAAATGCCCAATCTCTGCCCTCTTTCTGTCCCTTGATAACCTGTGGTCTCAACTTTAACTCTCAAAGTTTGCTAATTAATGTTAATTCATATTAGTGAGACCATATAGTATTTGTCCTTTTATTTCTGGCTAATTTCACTCAGCATAATGTCCTCCACGTTGTTCACCCACGTTGTTACATGCTTCATGACTTTATTCTATTTTACAACTACGTAATATTCCACTGTATATAGCACAGTTTGTTTAGCCACTCATCCACTAATGGACATTTGGGCTGTTTCACCTCTTGGCAATCATGCATAGTACTGCTATAAACATTGGTGCACAAATGTCCATTTGTGTCCTTGACTTCAGTTCCTCTGAATATATACTTAGTAATGGGACTGCTCGATCATATGTCACTTCTATATTTAACTTCCTGAGGAACCACCAAAGTGCCTTCCAGAGAGGTTGTATCATTCTACATTCCCACAAACAGTGGATAAGTGTGCCTCTTTTTCCACAGCCTCTCCAGCACTTGTTGTTTTGTTTTTTGATAATGACAATTCTAATGAGCATGAGATGATATCTCATTGCGGGTTTGATTTGCCTTTCCCTAATAGCCAGTCAAGTTGGGCATCTTTTCATGTGCCTTTTAGCCATTTGTATTTCCTCTTCTGAAAAGTATCTGTTTATGTCTTTTGCCATTTGTTTTAGAAAGTAGAAAAATAATTTATTCCAAAAGATGGCAGAAATAAGAAATTCATCATGAAAATATAATTTGGTGTAATTCTATCATGTTGGGAGAGATCTTCCCTCTGAACATGCTGTTGTATTGACTGCCCAACTGGAGTCTTATCTGCCTTCCAGCAGCTTCTGGGCTGGTCTTAAACACTTCACTGATTCTCATGGTGTGAGCAGGGAGCAGGGAGGAGTAAATTTCCTTTTCTTGTGATATCTTTATCTGGCTTTGATAAAAGGGTGATGGAGCCATATAAAATCAGCTAAGGAGTGTTTCCTCCTTTTTGATTCTTTGGGAGAGTTTGAGGAAGATTGGCATTAGTTCTTTAAATGTGTGGGGATCCAAGGCCCAGGATTCCCCTCCATATTAGAAGCATTCCCCCTTCATCTTGAGAACAGATTATTTCATGTAGTTGCATACGTGACCAGTACCAACATTAAAAGTTATCTCCTCGGGGGGAAAGAATGTGCAAATGGTATCATTAACAAGGATTTTAAACTCCCCTCCCTTAACTGCTGTTGATAACAAACCCCTGTGTCTGGAGAACCTGTTGAAACTCTGTTCTCACACCCTTTTCCCTAAACCTTTATAAACCCTTGCCCTTCCCTCATGTCCTTTGCAGAGCATTAACTTCCATTTTCCATGGCCTGCTGCCACCATGGAAGATCCTTTCCTGTTCAAAAGTCCTTATTCAAATTTATGTCTAACTCTGTACCTGATGTGTCCTTTGGTGTTTGGGCTGCCCTGACCCAAGTCCTCCAATAACCGGGTTGGGCAAAATGTTTGGTAGTGCTCATCATTGGAGCCATCTGGCTCTTGGCCTTTCTTTGATGGTGTTTTTTTTTTAATGAATGATTCAACCTCTTATTCGTCTATTATTATCTCCTATTTCATCTAATTTAGGTAATTTGCCTGTTTATAGGAATTTGTCTATTTCATCATATTTACCTAATGTGTTCACACGTTTGTTCATAGTACCTTCTTCATTTTTTTTTTTATTGGAGAAGTTTTGGGTTTATGGAAAATCATGCATACAATAAGGATTCTCATATACCATTGTTCTCGTTTGCTAGCTGCTGGAATGCAATATACCAGAAATGGAATGGCTTTTAAAAAGGGGAATTTAATAAGTTACAAGTTTACAGTTCTAAGGCCAACTAACGAAAGGCTATACAAATATCCAATCTAAGGTATCCAGGGAAAGATACCTTGCTTCAAGAAGGGCAGTGAGTTCAGGGTTTCTCTCTTGGCTGGAAGGGCATATGGCAAAGTCTGTTAGCTTTCTCTTCTGGCTTCTTGTTTCATGAAGCTCCTTCTTCATCTCCAAAGGTCTCTGGCTGTGTGGGTTCTCCTCATGGCACTCATCATTCTGTCATCATGGTGGACTGGTGGACTCTGTGGTTCCCTCAGCCTCGTAGCTCTGTTCAGCTCTGCTGTGTCTATCTTGTCGTTCTCAAGAGGCATTCTCTCGAAAAAATATCTCCTCTTTTATAGGATCCCAGTAAACTAATCAAGACTCATGTAGAGTGGGTGGAGACACATCTCCATCTAATTAAGCTTAATACCCACAATTGATTGAATCACATCTCCATGGAGATAACCTAATCAAGTTTCCAACCTATAGTACTGGATAGGGATTCGAAGAAACACTTGCTCCCACAAGATTGATTAGGATTAAACATGGCTTTTTGAGGGTACATAAATCCTTTCAAACCAGCACAACCACCTTATTTTTAACACCATGCATTTGCATGGTCCATTTGTTACAACTGATGAAAGCACACTTTAATAATTGTACTACTAACTGTACTCCATGGTTTAACTTACAGCTCACTGTTTGTGTTATGCAGTGTTCTAGTTTTCTAGCTGTCAGAATGAAACACACCAGAGATGGATTGCTTTTAATAAAAGGGGATTTTTTTTGTTAGTTCTTCAGAGGAAAGGCAGCCAACTTTCCACTGAGGTTCTTTCTTACGTGGGAAGGTACAGGATGGTCTCTGCTGTCCTTCTCTCCAGGCCTCTGGGTTCCAACAACTTTCCCCAGGGTGACTTCTAGCTTCTTCCTATATTAGTTGGAGAAGAAGTTTTGTACGACTCCAAACTTTTAAAATATATTGAGCCTTGTTTTGTGACCCCCAAATTGTCTATCCAAGTGTATACTTGAGAAGAGTGAATATTCAGCTGCTGTTGGGTGGCGTGTTCTCTCTCTGTATATTTATCAGGTCTAGTTGGTTTATAGTATTGTTTAAGTCTTTTGTGTCTTTAATGTTTTTTTTTTGTCTAGATTCTAGACTCTGTTGTTAGGTGCATATATGTTTATAATGGTTATATATTCTTGATGAAATGACCCTTTATCAATATATAGTGTCCTTCTTTGTCCCTTGTAACAGTTTTTGATTTAATGTCCATTTTATCTGATTTAAGTGTAGTCACCTTAGGTCTCTTTTGGATACTATTTGCATGAAATAATCTTTCAATCCTTTCACTTCCAACCTATTTGTGTCTCTGAATTTAAGGTGAGTCTCTTGCAAACAGCACATAGTTAGGTCGTGCTTTTTTAAAAATCCATGCTGCCAATCTGCCTATTGATTGGAGATTGTAAACTTTTTACATTCAAAGTGACTACTGAAAATGCAAGATGTCCGCCTTTTGTTATTTTGTTTTTTTAAGTCATACCATTTTGTCCTCAATTCTCCCATTACTGCCAACTTTTGTATTTAGTTGATTATTTGTTGTGAAACATTTTGGCTACTTTCTCATTTCCTTTTGTGCATATTTTTCAGGGTTTTTCTCTGTGGTTATCATGGGATTTATGCAACATCCTAAATTTATTTGATATCAATTTAACTCTGTAGCATACACAAACTTTGTTCCTATACCCCTCAGTCCTTTCAACTTTATGTTGTTCTTGTCACAAATTTCTTTATACAATGTGTGTCCATAACCACAAATCTTTCATTTCCTTTTATGGATTTGCATTTTAGATCCTGTAAGAGGTAGAAAGTGGAGTTATAAACCAAAAATACAATAGTACTGGCATACATATTCATCCATATTTTTTCCTTTACCAGAGATCTTGATTTTTTCATGTGGCTTCAGTTTATTTGTGCAGGTCTTTCCTTTCAATCTGAAGAACTTCCTTTAGCATTCCCTGTGGTGGAAGTCTAGTGGTAATGAACTCTCTCAGATTTTGTTTATCTAGGAATGTCTAGCTTTGTCAGATATAGAACTCTTGGCTTGCAGTTTTTTCTTTAAGTCCTTTATATGCCATCCCATTGCCTTCTTGCCACCTTGGTTTTGATAAGTTTTGGTACTTAATCTTATTGAGGGTCTCTTTTACAGAATTCTCTGCTTTTCTCTTTTGGCTTCCAGAATTCTCTTTTCTTTGGCAATCAACATGTTGATTATAGTGTGTCTCACTGTGGGTTATTTTGAGTTTATCTCATCTTCAGCTCATTGAATTTCTTGTCTTAAGACAATTTTTAAAGAAATCTTTGGTATGGTCAAATTCTGGGCTTCCTAGTTGTTGGTTTATAATGCTTTATTTTACTATTTTGCATGGGTTACCATTTCATATTTCTTTGTATATCTTGTAATATTTTGTTGCACACAATATTTTAATATTTAATGTTTTATCTCTGTATTTTTATTACAGAGCATGTCTGTTACTTTAGATTGTCTACACCTAGAGTTGCCTTTAATGCCAGGAGATAACAAAAGAAAATGAGAAAAAAAGAAAATGCTTTCCCCAATCTTTGCAGATGCCTGTGTAAATGCTCTTCATCAGAGCTTAGCCTAACAATGATGCCAAATAATAGCCCAAGGCAAAAGGTAAGGTCCTCCCTGGTCTTTCTTGAGTATGCATCATGTCTTGACTATGCAAGTGTGGCTTTGGAAATTTCCCTGTTTACATGAATCTTAAACTCCTTATTCCCCTAGAAAACGGTCTTTCCTTCTGGTCCCAGGTGCTATATTGTAGATCTTAAAGCTGGTAATCTTTTCCCCTAGGCATCAATGATTTGATTGTTTTCTTACTGGTCAATGTTCCTTACAACCCTCAAACTGCCTCTACATGTAGGGCAATTTCTGTGATGGTGAACGGCAATGAGTATCATGGTTCAGACCTTCAGAGAGCCACTAGATAGATTAGTACAGACACATATCATATGTGCAACAGGGTTTCTCTGTTTCCTCTGAAACTGGGACGAGGGACCCATACTGAGAGAGCGGGCTAGCTCAGCCCTGTGCCAGGGAGGGGGTGGTTGAAGGGATAGTAAGGGTACCAGGAGGTTTTCCTACCATTTTAAAGTTGCCTTTTTCTTGATTTGGTGCTTACTCTGTTATTGCAATCCTTCTACTGTTTTCCATAGCTCTGAGATAGATGGTTCTGCCAGTTTTGGCTTAAAACTTCTGTTGGGAGGATTGAATCTTGGAACATCACACTGCCACCTTGGCGACATCCCCTGTATCCTTTTTACAAATTCTGTATTTGCTTAAATCAGCCAGAATCGATTTCTGTTGCTTGTAACTAAGGATTTGTATTTGCATCAGAGGTCTGGGCTGGAGGTAAATATTTGCTAGTCATCTGTGCAGTGGTGGTTTTGGAAGTCAGGGCTTGGATGAGATCCCTTAACGGTAGAGTACAGGATGAGAAGGTGGCCAATGATTGCGTCTGAGGCACCTATAACATTTAATGGATGAGTAGGAGAGGAGGAGCCTGAACAAGGAGATAGTGATTTTATTAGAGATAGGAAAACAACAACAACTAACAAACAGGTAATTACCATCTCTTAGAAGCCAAGGGAGAAGAGTGTTTTAAGAAGGAGGGATGATGAAGACTGTTGAATACTGCTGAGAGGTCAGGTAAGGACTGAAACATATTCCTTGTATTTAGTGACATGATGTCATTGTCATCTTCAATAAGAGCAATTTTTATGGAGTGCTGGGATGGAAGGCAGATTGGAATAAGGTCAGAAATGAAAAGGAGAGGAAATAGAGACAGTGTGAGTGTAGACTTTTTTCCTTCCTTCTTTTCTTCTTTCTCCTCCTCTGCCATCTCCTCCTCCTCCTTCTCCTCCTTTTTAACTGAGAGAGATTTGACCATATTCAAAGTTGATGGAAAGGATCCAACTGAATAGAAGCAATAGAATTCACCTAAGGATAACGTTTACCTGAGTCAAGGTTCTATAATTTTTCTAATGCAGCACTGCATTTCATTGGGAGTGGGGGGAGGGATTTATTTAAGATTATCCAGTAGATGGAGCATCTTCATTGCTTTTCCAGAATAGATTTTTGGAATGGAATAGATAGTGGTGATGGTGATAGATCTCCGGTATGTTTTTGTGAGTATAATTAGGATATGTATAAATCTGAATATAAATGCTAATAAATTGAACTTCTGGTCTCTGTAAGATGGTGTTTCTAAATTTTCACAAATCTCCATGAGAAAACGTACTGTTGAGTTGAAGTTAATCAACTCTTTTGACCTATCAAGCTTTCTTGACAGTTATAGCACTGTAGTGTCAGCAAGACTGAAAAACTTTGCTTTTCATATTCATTCTCTCTTGTCTTCTTGAAGAGGAGTACTTAATAAATATACACCAAGAAGTACAATAAGAATAGATCTGCTAAATCTCTTACATCACTAAAACTTACATTAGCTTTGATGGCTCACCATCATTGATTCTAACTAGTGAACATTACTTCATGTTATATTAAAGATGGCTATGCATATCTGAGGCACTTAAGTAAGAAAATTTTCTGAAAGTTTTTTTAACAATCTGCAAAAAATTTAGGCTATGGTGAATTGAGGCAATTATTTGGATCATTTGATTAAAAGCATTTTCATCAGAAATATAGCAATAATTGAAGTAATTTGCGGGACTATTTGTTTAAATTATTTTTTCTTCACTTTTAATTTCAGTTTGGATCTTTATTTGGACCTGAACAAATTAGCATCAAAACATTTAAATAAATGTGTTCGAATTCTTATGCTTGAGTTTCAAATATTTGGAAAATGCTGATTCAGAACTGAATTTTGATAACAGAGCTAGGGTTGTATATTCCTGTCACACTGAGGCAAATATCAATTTTTACTGCTGCTGTGCAAACTATTTCAAATGTTCACGTTGGGGCAGGCCACGGTGGCTTAGCAGGCGGAGTTCTAGCCTGCCATGCCAGAGACCCGGTTTCGATTCCCGGTGCCTGCCCATGCAAAAAAAAAAAAAAAAAAAAAAAAAGTTCACGTTGGCCGGGCCACGGTGGCTAGAGTTGTCGCCTGCCATGCCGGAAACCCGGGTTGAACACCTGGTGCCTACCCGTGCAAAAAAAAAAAAAATTTCATGTTATACTACAAACGGAATTAGTCTTAAAAAAACAACAAGAACACTCGTCTTTCAGGCCACGGGAGAGTCCTTGGCATGTTCCCTTCTCCTCCCTTTAGAACTCTGTCTCTGTCTCCAGCGCTCACTTCTTCGATCTTACGGTCCCCGGTTTAGGTTCCTCCTGCCAAGGAAGTAGTGACTGCCGCCCTCCCCATCTCCCCGCGGGGCTGGGCGGGGCCGGGCGGGGCTGGTGAGGGGCTGGTGAGGGGCTGGTGCGGGAGCGGCGCCAGGGGCGGGGCTCTTGCCGGGGGCGGGGCTCCTCCCGGGGGGCGGGGCTCCCGCCCCCGCGCGTCAGGCTTCGCGGTCCGGGCCTGGGCGCGCGAGATTTTGATTGGCGCCTGGGATGACGGGAGGCGCCGAGCTTGGGGCGGTGGAGGTGCGGCTGACGAGGGCGGGAAGAGACGTGTGGGCGGCGGTCCTGAGGGGACTGCGGGCGGTCGGGCGCGTCCCCTCGTCCCCTCGTCCCCTCGTCCCGCGCCCCGCGGTGGGCCCCGAGGGCGGCGCGTGCGGGGCGGCCTCGGCGAGGGACGCGGCGAGGCTGTGAGGGAGCGGGAGGCCGTGGGGGATCCCCGCCCAGGAGCGCCCGGGAAGGGGGGGGGCTCCCGGAGTCTGCGGGCCACGCGCGACGGCGAATGCCGGGCCCGTCTGCAGCGCGGGTGGCAGCTGTGTGACGACCCCCACTTTGGTGACTCCTGGGGGTAAAGTGGGAGACGTGGTTGGCGCTGGTCCTCCGGACGCCACTTCGCTGCCGGGTGCCGCGTCGCCCCGTTGAGGAATCTTGCGGCGCGGAGTGGTTTCCTCGTCGGGAAGGGCGTGACTGCGCGGGGGAATAAGTTAGAGCTCCTGTTTATTTTAAGGGCGTGTCCTTTTGAGAAATCTGGGACTCTGTGGACCCAGGAGACTCAGAGCCTTGGTACACCACCCCGCGCAGGGGTCTCCTGTGTTAGAAGGGTTGGGAATGTGCACTGCTAAGTCTAAGATTTCAGCAGCTCCTTCCTTATAAATGCCTTTTTTTTTTTTTTAAAGACAGTGTCCAAGATGAATGACAGCCTGTTTGTCAGTTTGGACAGACTTTTGCTAGAATTTGGTAGGTATAAGATGAGAATAAAAAATAGGTTACTATTTGTGTTGTGATTTGACACCTTTAAAATGCAGTGAAGTTACAGAAGAATTATTTATTTTAGTTTTCCAGTATGAGCAAGACATACGTACTAAAGAAGATATGATTCAGCGAGTTAATAGTAAGTGGCGTTGTCTGATACAAATACTTGTCTTTTAATTTTTTCCTGGCGTAGAAGATAATATCCAGTTGCCCTGCCTTGCTCAGGGCAATTTGTTGACATAACTTTTGTGTCAGTTCAGTCTAGTGATTAATAATCAGCTATTGTGGTTACCAGAGGCGAAATACTGTGATTTAACTACAGTTTTTGGATGGCAAATTTTTGTATTCAGCGTTTAATTATTTTGTGTTGAAGAATCTTGCTTTAAGCAGAAACGACTCTGTAAGTGCAGCTGACAATGTTATTTTTTTCCTCAAACATCACTAGTTATTTCAAATATCTGAGTGAAAAATTTTTATCTCTACAAAATCCACGAGAAATTAGGGGTCGAGATGAATGGATGCTACATTTCAAGGAATAATAATTCTGAAAAATATTATGAATTAAACAGCAAGGCAAATGACATACACTATTTTTAGGATCTGACATAAAAGCTCTCAGAAGAAAACTGTTAATTTCTTAACGGTTCTGAAAAAGTAGAATTTGGTTATCTTTCCTGCAATAAAAAAATGGAATACTAAGTATTAAGAATTTATTTTAATTTTTCGAGAAATGATAGCACACTTTTCTGTCATCTTTGCTCACCTACCACAAAGAAATAAATGCGTTGAATATGCTTTAAATAATTGATATGGAATTGATGAATGGAAATTTAACATTGGTCAATAATAAAAGTCTGTTATTAGTATCATAAATGACTAAATGTTGTTTATTTGAACTCATAGCATGAAACACTGATCTTAGATAACACTTAATCTAACCCTTTGATGTTAAAGATTAGAGACAGGGATCGTTTATTTCCGTTCAGTCCCAAACAGAAATCCTTCTTAGCTTCTCAGTCCAGGCTCAAGCCTGTCCTGGGTCTCTGCTTCTCTGTTCTCTGGCTCTGCTCTTTTTAGGGGACTTGCTGTTCCCCTTTTCTCGACTGTATTTGTTTTTTCTGAATTTGCCTTCTGTCTTAATAAACATTTCTTCTTTCAAGAATGCTTTGAAGATATTAAGGAAAACAAAGCAACTATTTGTAAGATACACGAAAATATAAATACAACGGATGAGGAAATTGATCATTACTGCAGACATAGTAAGAAGATCAAAGACAACTGTAATAAGTGAGTGTTTGAAATAAATTAACTTTCATTAGTTGTTACTAGATTCTTTAATTCAAGGTTTCTTAGTTTATAACTGAAGATGCTGTTGCTTTGAAGTAGTATTCTATATTAGCAAAATGATGGCTCAGGTCTTAAATTGCCTGGTTACATGCCACTGTAGAAAGGGATCTCAGGAGGTTCAAAAGAAAAATAGAAGGGCTGTATAAGGGCTCGCCAATTTAGATCCACTTACTCTAAATACAGAGTTTTCAGTCGGCTCAGTATATAAAATTCTTATATTAATTTGAAATAATTTCCAACTTTGATTTTTCTGATTTTTGTGTAAAGGAATCCAGTCTAAAATTAGTAGCTTTTAAAAATAAAAGTATTCAATATGTCTGTTATAAGAAATTAAGCATTTTATAATAAAGTCATTGTGAACAGAGTTAACTGTTTATTGCAAATTCTTATAAAATGTGTTCGTTTTCTGTACTTAATTTTATCTATTGTATTAAGTACTATACTTAAGATTCCTATTTTTTTAAAAAATATTTTGTTATTCAAAAATATGAGCCTTCTTGGTTTTCCCCATTATTACTTTTTACTGATTTTTTAAATTATGAAAGTAACACATACCTAGTATAAAAATTCAAACCATGCACAAATGTATATAGCAAACGTTTTTCCTTTCTTGCTGCTCCCACCCCCTGCCCTGTTCTCCTTCCTCATAAGTAATCACTCTTAACAGTTTGGTGAGTATCCTTCCGAATCTTTCCAATAAATATTCGACATAATTATTACATATACATATCTATACATCTATTTACCTTTCTTTTTCTTTAAAAAAATGGGGTCATACTATACTTTTTCTATATCTTGCCTTTTAAATTTAGTAGTATGTAATGGAAATTGTACAATGCATCTAATATTGAATAGCTCTTCATTGTTTTTAATAGTTCCTTAGTATTTTATACTACTGATGTATTTTAAGGTATTTAAACATTTCCCTATTGATGGACATTTAGGTTGTTTCCAGTTTTTCCCTGCTATAATTAACATGTACATGTACCCTTCCACATTTATACATCTGTACCTATAGAATAGAATCCTAGAAGTAAAATGGCTAGATCAAAGAGTATACATTTTTAAAAATTTGAGAGAAAATGCCAAACTGCTCTCCAAAAGTTTGTACAAATTTATACTCCCAATAACAATGAGAGTTTCTATTCACAACCTTGCCAACACTGAAATTATCAATCTTTAATTTTTTCGGCAGTCTGATAGGCAAACAATTATGTTTGAATATTTCTTGTTATGTTGATCTTATGTTTTATTGTAGTAGGTTTTGCAGTGGGTCTAGGAAAATGATCGTTTTCCCTTAGAAATATCATGTGTCTTAGATATACTTTACACAAGCTTAATAATCTTTGGTGGGTTCTGAAGAGAGTTAGTAGATTTTGTTGATTTTAATATATTTAAATTCATAAATACAACAGTTCATGATTTCAGCTTGCTGATTAAGAGATTTAAATGTAAAATATGAATCCGTGAAAGTACAAGAGTACATAGATAACTATATAATATTTGGGAGAAGGTTTTGTATATATGTCACGAAAGGTACAAACAACAGAGGAAAAGTTGGATAAATGCGACTACCTACAAGTAAAAAGAAAAATGCCTCATAATGACTGTTAAAGAGAAGTGATAAGCTAGGAAAAAATGTCAGATAAAGGTTGTTTTTAAAAAATATATAAAATGCTTGTGGAAATAAGACAAAGACCCCATTAAAAATGAACAAAGAAGGTAAAACATAAATAACAAAGTGAAGGAATACTAAATCTAAAAATTTAAATTGAACAAATGTTCAGTCTTATTAATCATCAAAGAGAGCCAAATCAAAGCAACAATGAACTGCCTTTTTTTTTTTTATGCCTTCAAGTTTTTAAAGATTTAAAAAAAGACAATGTTAGCCAGGTAATAAGAAAATTAACTCTCTCATAAACTGTAGGAGTATATACTGGTATAAACCTTTTGGATGCCATTTTAGTATATCTTTTAAAAAGCTTTAAAAATAGGGTGGGCCGCGGTGGCTCAGCAGGTAAGAGTGCTTGCCTGCCATGCCCGAGGACCCGGGTTCGATTCCTGGTGCCTGCCCATGTTAAAAAAAAAAAAAATTTAAAAATAAGCAGGGCTTTTGGTTAAGCTATTCCATGTCTGAATTATTTGTAAAGAATAATTAGGTATTCTCTCAAAGATATAGTGTACAAGAAGATATATGTCTCAACCTTTTTCATGATAGCAGAACATTGGAAGCAATTCTAATTAGGTGATTAAATGAATGAATTTTGGTTAATGAAATTTTCTATATCCATATGAATAAACAATATGTAACTAATAAAATTTTGAAATAAGTATATATTTCTTGACATGGAAAAACGTTAGCAGGATATTACAGATTGAACAAGGGAGGTTATAAAACAATATTCATAGTATGAACTCAACTTGGTCATTGTATATTTGTATATAATTAGAATAAATCTAGAAGGATGTACATCAGAAGGCTTACAGTGAATATCTTCTCAGTGAACATGTATTATAGATTTTTAAGAGTGTACATATAACCTTTGACCTTGTTATTACATTTTAGGGAATATTTTCTAAGAAAATAGTTAGAAATTCAGACAAATAGTTAAGTACAAATCGTGTTTATAATGGAGAAACTTAGATTAAGCACAAGTGGCCAACAATATGGGAATGATTGAATAATTTACAGAATATTATGTATCCATTAAAATCTATATAGTGACTTCTTGGTGACAAGGAAAATGCGTATAATTTAAAAGTAAGTGATACAAGAATATGGTGTTATATGAATATGATCAACTATGTTAAAATATATGTAGTAAAATTTGAAGCAATGTATTAAAATAATAGTTATTAACATCTTGCATTTGCATGGCATATTTGTTATAAGTAATAAACCAATACAGATAGATTATTTTTAACTACAGTTTACATTAGGGCTCATTCTTTGTATAGCCCCATGCTTTTTGACAAATGCATAATCCACCATTAAAGTACTATAAAGAATAGTATCCCTTCCCTAAAAATGTGCTGTGTGCCGCCTATTCATTCCTTTCCTCATCCCTTTCAAGCACTGGCAACCCCTGATCTTTTTCTTTGTACTGTCTCTATAGTTTTGCCTTTTCCTTAATGTCATATAGTTTGACTCATACAGTATGTAGCCATTCATACTGGCTTTGTTCACTTAACAATATACATGTAAGGTTCTTCCATGACTTTTCATGGCTTGATAGCTCCTTTCTTGCATTGCTGAATAATATCCCATTGAATGCATGCACCACATTTTGTTTATCCATTCATTTTTTAAAGGATATCTTGGTAACTTCTAGCTTGGGGCAATTATGAATAAAGCTGTATAAACATGATGTGCAGGTTTTTGTGTGGACACATGTTTTCAGCTCATTTGGGTAAATACCTAGTATCAGGATTATTGCTAGATTGTATGGTAAGGCTATGTTTAGCTTTGTAAGAAACTGTTAGACTGTCTTCTAAAGTGGACGCAACCATTTTGCATTCCCATCAGCAAGAATGAATGTTCTTTTTGCTCCACATTTTTGTCAGTGTTTAAGATTTTAGCCATTCTCATAGATGTGTAGTAAATATCTTATTATTGTTTTAATTGGCAATTCCCTAATGATGTATAATATTAAGCATCTTTTCATGTATTATTTATTATTTGTATACCTTTTTTGGTGTAGTGTCTGCTCAGATATTTTTCCTGTTTTTAAATTGAGCTGTTTGTTTTCTTATTGTTGAGTTTGAAGAGTTCTTTATATATGGATACAAGTCCTTTGTCAGAAATGTATTTTATTTTGCAATTTTTTTTTTGCAAAAAATGGTCAGTAGTCAAAATATTTTTGGCTTCATCATTGGCTTGTCCTTTCATATTCTTAACAGTGTCTTTTGCAGAGCAGAAGTTTTTAATTTTAATGAAGTCCAACTTATCAATTGTTTCTTTCATTATGGTGCTTTTGGTGTTGTATCTAAGAAATGGTCAAACCCAAGGCAACTAGATTTTCTCTTATATTATCTTCTAGAAGCTTTATGGTTTTGTTTGGCATGGGTCTTTGATACATTTTGAGTTAATTGTTTTGAAGAGTGTAACATTTGTGTCTAGATTCATTTTTTTGCATGAAGATACCCGGTTGTTCCTGTGCCATTTGTTAAAGACTATCATTTCTCCATTCAATTACCTTTTCTCCTTTATCAAAGATTAATTGACTCAATTTTTATGGATCTATTTCTGGGCTCTCTTTTCTGTTCCTTTGATCTATTTACCTATTCTTTTGCCACTACCAAGCTGACTTGATCATTGTAGCTTTATGGTAGGTCTTAAAGTCAAGTAGGGTCAGTTCTCTGACCTTGTTCTATTCTGGGTCTTTTGCCTTCCCCCACATAAACTTTAGAATTAACTTCTTGAAATCCACAAGTTGTGATATCCACAAAATAACTTGCTGAGATTTTGATTGGGATTGCATTGCATGTTTAAATTAAGTTGGAAATAATTGACATCTTAATAATGAATCTCCCTATTCAAGAACACAGGCTGTCTGTCTATTTAGATCCTCTTTGATTTCTTTCATCAGAATTATATGAGTATAGTTTTTCTTCATTTAAATCTTGTGCCTTTTTGTTAGGTTTATACCTAGTGTATTAGCTAGGGTTCCCTAGAGATTCATTTTTTGGTACTCATGTAAGTAATGTGTTTTTCATTTCAAATTCCACTTGTTCATTGCCAGTATGTAGGAAGCGGATGATTCTTTATATTACCCTTGTATGTTGCAGCCTGGCTATAAAAATTTATTAGTTCCAGGAAGTTTTTGTTTTTTTTTTTAGTCAGTTCTTTAGGATTTTCTACATGCAGTCACATTATATGCAAAGACAGTTTTATTTCTTCCTTCCTAATTTGTATATTTTTTGAATTGAAATAAAGATTAGACAAAAGTCTAGAGGAAACATTTACTTAGAAAGTGCCATAGAGTATGTTAATTTAAAATTCTTCATATTGGTGAACTTTTAAAAAGTTCTGTAATGAAACAAAACGTACAGGATGAATAACTCGTTTTTATTCTTATTACATGGGCCTGGACTTTCTCTTTCTAGCTCAGGAGGGTATAATAACATGCTTTTCTATGTTTCAAAAGAGAAAGAAGATTCTCTTAATTCCTGTCTTAGCTCTTTGAATACTTACTCCAAAAGAATTTCTTGGCCAATCTTAGAAATATAATGAAGAAAGGCTGATGTTAGAGTATTGCAGTGTATGATAAAAATGCCATAGCAACAGCCATACCATATTTCCTCCTTCCCTAGTCATCATTCCAAAACAGATTCTATGTAAAAATTAATTGATATTTGAGCTTATTGTAAGTTCATGAATGTTGGACATGGTTGGTAATGGGAGATAAGAATATTTTTCTTGATATAAGTATTTCCTCTAGAACGATAAATATTTGTTTATTTTTAAATGGTTAAATTTATTATTTATGTCATATATCTGTCAATTTATCATTCTGAGATGCTAATAAAATATGATTTTTTTCCATAGCTGGAAGCCAACATGCGATGTTTTTCATAAGCATGAAGATTATATGCAGGAACAGTTTGCTATTTGTCAACAAACTACTGAAAAAGACAAGTAACGATACATATATTAATTTAAGCATATCAGTTTTGTAATTTAGTATTTATGGATCATTATGCTTCATAAGAATGTTCATTGAAAAAGGTAGAAATTTTGTATACTGAAGAAGTTTTGTATTTTTTTTGATGAGTACAATATTTTGGATTCTTTGATTGTCTTTGGAGATCTAATTGTTTGTAGTAAAGCTCTGTTAACCCTGGCTATGTATAGATATAATCTCTCAGTAGTATTTATTATAGCACAGTGCTTCAGTGACTTGTTAATGATGAACTATTATAGGTAAACATCTGGGGGAATACTTATATGTAGAATTAGCTTTTAAAAAATTTTTGGGGTTAGCTTTTCTTTGTTTTTACATGGGCAGGCACTGGGAACCAAACCTGGGTCTCTGGCATGACAGGTGAGAACTCTGCCACTGAGCCACTGTTGCCTGCTCTCTAAGCTACCATTGCCTGCCCTGGGGGTTAACTTTTGAAGGACATTTTATATCAAAATTCAGTTTTTTGGGCTTTGCAAGTGTAGTGGAGGGTTGTATTTTAATAGATAAACACTGATAATTGTGTGGATTTATTTTATTGTGTATATAGTCACATGGGGACTAAATATAATTAGTGAATTTAATGAAACAAGTAAGATGAGGGACTACGAACACATTAAATACCACAAAAATTTCACCTAATTTAAAAAAAACTGACTATTTTTAACATAATTGGATGATAACAGTATATTTTAATATTTTAATTTAAAAGCACATGCAATCTAGAATGCAGTCATCTTTATATTCAAGAGTGGGTCTTAAGAGAACATAGGGACTGAAGGTATAGATTTGGATTTCACTGGTCTTCAAAATCATAGAAATGGGTGAAATAGCCCAGTACAATATATGGAGCAAAATAAGGAGAAAGCTAGGGTACATCATTCAAAGATTAGGAGAGGGTGGAATCAATGAAGGAGACTGTTATATGTTATTATTTATAGACCTGCTTCATTCCCAAAATACTTTGAAATTATTAGTGTAAACATATAATAACATAGTATTAAAAAGTAACTAGCTATATGAATCAAATTGACAGGGAAGTAAGGGAAGATGAAGTTTTTGGTCAACTTAGAAATTCTTACTACATGGTCTTGCACATTGTTGCACATTAGGCGTTGAAATTCCTAGTTTTAAAACATTGAGAAAATGTGAGCAGTATGAGATTCAGAATATTCATTTTTTAAAAAACAGTTCAGTTGTTTAGGATAAGCAGTTTTTTTTCTAGCACTGAGACTTGAAAGAAATTTATCCCTTTATGCTCATAAAGGGGAAATTGTTCAACATGGTAGTCAGTATCTGTGATGGTCTCCCCCAAATAACTGTTTCTTATAATATATCTCAGTGCAAGCCATGGCTGTATGAAATTATTTCATAAAAATGATTCTTTAAGGGGCTAACACAAACCAGTCCAGACCAAATAGGCACTTCATGTGTTGTGGATAATTTCTCTGAGCCAGTCAGAGATATGAATGTGAAAACATCTATTTAAATCTTCCCTGAACCAGTCACACAAATTGATTGTATTGATGACTCAATTTGTAAAAGGAAAAGAATTATTTATTGGTGTCATGGGTAATGAAGGACATAGAGGCACCAGTTATTTACTTCTCCTAATCTCACATCCCCATTTCAAGCATTCACCGGGAATGGTATTACTGGCAGCAGATAGGATAATGATGGCTTTTCTTGAATTAAGAGTTGGCTATGTTGGACTCTGCCAAAGTTCGTATATGGAATGTGTTAGAAGAGTAGATGTGAATATACAATATGAATAGAATGGGCCATGGTAGTCTCACTTGGGGTAGTATGCTAATCTCACTTGAAACTGGTGACCCAGGCTCAGTCTTATCGTGGGTATTTCTCCCCTACTCACACCATTTCCTTAAGTTGTTACGTTGAGGAGGGAGGTTGGGGAGGATCACTTAATTAGCAAAATATGCCTTTTGAGAAATAGTACCTTGATTGTTTTGGTCTCAACTGCTTTACCCTGTTAAAGGGGCAGAGTTTTGTAATACTAAGAAATTAAAACATTCTGGGTGGGCCACGGTGGCTCAGCAGGCAAGAATGCTTGCCTGCCATGCCAGAGGACCTGGGTTCGAGTCCCCATGCCTGCCCATGTAAAAAAAAAAATAAATAAATAAAACATTCTTAAAATTCAGACTTGCTGAACAGTGCAAGGCTCTTATCCTTACTTTTTTTCTTATACAGTTTATGAAAACTTGCTCTTCTTTTTTTATCTGCTAAGGTGATATAATCATTACAGTATCTTCTAATAAGTTCCTCATGTAGTATGACTTAATCCAAGAGGTAAAATTAGAAAATCTTGAGGAACGTAAGGAACATAAATTTTTCTGAAAATTTTTGTAAATATTATTTCTAGAAACGAAGTATTTGATAAAAATGGAATAAAAAGAGGTTTCAAGCATGTATTTTCTTTGAAGAACCTGGATTGAACATTTTCACTGTTGTCAATTAAGGGGTCAGCAAACTTGTTTTGTTAAGTACCATATAGTAAATATTTTAGGCTTTGTGGACTCTACTGTCTCTGTCATAACTACTCAAATTTGCTATTGTGGCATAAAAGCAGCT
This sequence comes from Tamandua tetradactyla, assembly GCF_023851605.1. Classification (NCBI taxonomy): domain Eukaryota; kingdom Metazoa; phylum Chordata; class Mammalia; order Pilosa; family Myrmecophagidae; genus Tamandua; species Tamandua tetradactyla. The sequence goes on from NC_135338.1 coordinate 4,557,213, forward strand.
TTAGACAATTTTTAAGGGAATGAATTGTGTTCCAACAAAACTTTTCTTATAGACATTGAAATTTGAATTTCATGTAATTTTAATGTGTCATGAAATATTACTCTTTTGATTTTTTTTTTCTCTAATCATTTTTAAATATGTAAACCATTCTTAGCTCATGGGCCATACAAAAACAGGTGGCAGGCTGAATTTGGCCCAGGCCATAGTTTGTTGACTGCTGTTGAAGATCACAAGCATAGACCAAATGAGAAGGCAGGGTTAATATCCTCTTTTAAGAATTAACAGTCCCGTGAATGTTTGTGGCTACATAGATGACCGCTCCACCTCAATTTGAGAGATGGACAAAAGGAGTTCCAAATGGTATTGAAATATTCTTCATAAAATAGTTCTTGAGTATACATGAGTGAATGTGAACCCAGAGCTCTAACATAGAGGATGACTTCATGTGATAATTTTAGCTTAGAAAATTGAAGGAGATTTAAAAGGTATGGTCACAGAGGTGGCTGAGCTGGGGAAAGTAAAGTCTCAGAACCCAAGGAATAAGAGGATAGAGGTTCAAAGAATAAGTGATCCAAAGAACCAGATTCTGTGCTGTCAGTTAGAATGAGTACTGAAAAGCAATCCTTGAATTGTACAAATTAGATCACTAGTGACCTTGGGAAGAGCAGTTTCATTAAAATGGTGAGGGTGGAAGGTAAATTGAAGAGGATTAAAAAGATGATAACTCAGGTCGTGGACGAAAAGAGTAGAGTAGAGAAGTGTGATGGATGGAGTTAGGAAAAATTTGAATGGCAGGCAGAATTGATAGAAGTAGTAGTTATTTGTTTTGTCTTTTATGTTTAATTTAGTAGAATTTTACAAGTGATATTTACAAAGCTTTTAGATACGCTTTGTTATATAGATGTCATTTCTTTTAATTTTAACAGAAAAATGTATCATGATTATATGTACCAATATAAAGATGTTTTGAAGCAATACCAACTAAAATACTCAGAAAAACGTTTTTCACATGAATATTATGAGAAGAAAACAGAACATGAAGAAATTAGAAACAGAGTGTTGGCATGTACTGAGCAACTAAAAATGAATGAAACTATTTTTATGGAATTTTTAGGTATCAATATTTTTGCTATATTATTTTAATAATGGTATCTTAGTCATGAAAAGATTATAACAAATCATTCTAAAATATTACTTTGTTTTTCAGTGCCTGCTCCCTTTCCATCCCTTATTAAATGGACATTACACATGTATCCACGATACTATTTCTACTTAGAATTTTCATTAGATAAGTATTATTTTTTACATTTTAATTGTTATTGTGTTTCTCTGGTGAGAATCACATGGATTTTTTTTTCATTAAAAGGCTAGAGCTTACCTTAGAGGTCATCTGGGACTAGTTTTCATATATGTCCAGGTGATCAGAAGCAGGCAGTTTTAGTGAGAATAAAATGATAACATGTATTTCGCTTTTAATGGCATGTCATAGCTGCTAAACCAATGACAGAGTCATCTTGCTCTGTATTACCAGAGGAAGAGTTACAGTTAAACAGATTGTTACTTGTTAGGATAGATGGTGGTAGGGGTCACAATTATTCATTCATCTATAGATATTCATTGGGTGCCTACTTCATGCCATTCACTACTGAAGAAGACACAGAACTTTCTTCCAAGGAGCTCAAATTTTAGTAGGAGAGATAGACATGTAAACAAATAATATAGTGACACTGTAATAAATGCCTTATTAACTTGTTTAAGTATTGCCTGCTTATCAGGGAAATCTTCCCTGATGATGAACTTGGAACTTGGATCCTCTATGATCCTTCATATGCTTTTCTATCAGATAGGAAACTTTATCTTCTTTATCCCTGCATTGTATGTTTGCTTCCTGCCTGTTTCTTCCTAAATCACCCTTTTATCTCCTTTGCTATTTGCTCACTCTATGTTTTGATTTTAGCCTATTCTATTCTTAGTTATCAATTTGCTGCCCATCTGTGCTTTAACTTCTAAGTGGTAAGGGACGGAGGTTGGTAGATGTAGAAAGTATAGCAGAAATTTAGAGAGGGATGGAGGATAGGATGAAATCTAAGGTTGCATGACAAACAAGAGATGAATGAAGGAAAGGAAAATTAAGGATTAAGATTTAACTATATCTAAAAGTTAATAATTTTGACAGCAAATCAAAGATTAGCATTTAAATATCCATTAAAAAATTTAAGTAAGTAATTTTGAGAATAATATGGTGTTATAAATAATATTTACCTGAAATTTTGTGTCTTAACTTTAGATCATATTTTTTAAGGCAGGATAGGAAAAATCTGGCATATTTCCTTTGGAGTTCGTGTTTACTCTCACTAGCCTATTAATTTTTCAATTATCCTAAATGGATTTTAGAGTAACTTAGAAAATTGTATTAGTTAATAGCCATGCAGGATGTCTGTAAATAACTTACACATTATCCGCTTGAAATCGGGTATAAATCCAGTTCAAGCAAAAAATTCAGATGAGACATCTATCCCTCTTCTGAATCCTAAAGAGTGCGCTAGTGAATTTTGTAGAGTGAGAAAAGGGAAATTGGGTAGATTTTTCACGTTGACTTTGGTACACATAGATAATGGGAACATAAGAAATTTAGACATGAATTGAATTGATAATGACATTATAAACAGGCTAAAAAGACAAAAACAAAAAACCACCCTTTAAAAATATTTAACTGAAAGAAAATAATCCTAACAAATGTATTGGATAAAGTGTTATTTTTAAGCTCAGTATACAACAAATTATTGTTTAATAGAACATACATATAAATAATGTTACATAACATTATTTTTGATATAGTATGTTATAAGTGTAAAATTTACCTGCATAACAGTTCCTTAACGTTGAAGAGTTGATTTGAGACGTAAAACACAAGATATTCTTACACATGCCAACAATTTTACCAAAAGTTCATCTGAATTGAAGAACGAAGTAGATGAAGTGGAAGTAGAAGTTAATTGTTTAAACCAGGTATATATTTTGTTATATATTTCTAATATATATATTAATGTATAAATGTATATTAGTTGGCAGTCTTAAAAGTACTATTTTCAAGAGAGCCTAAACTTGAAGAAAGGCTTAAGGCTTAAATTTGTGAAGTTAAAAATTTTGAAAAAAAGTTCTCTCTCTTTGTGTATACTAAGAGACTTATAGGAATTGGCACATAGTACTGTGGGGGCTTGCAAATCCAAATTCCATAGGGAAGGCCACAAGTTAGAAATTCCTATAAAGGTGCAGTTGAATTCCCCAGGGGAAGCTGGCTGGCTGAAATAGAGGCAGAAATTCATTCTGACTTCTGAAATTCTCAGTGTTGGCTTTTAGGACTACCATCTGATTGGATGAGGAGATGCCCTACATTGTTGAGGGCATCTCCTTTGTTGATTGTAGATGTAATCAGCCATAGATGCAATTAATTTATTATAGATGCAAATCCATTTAATACCCTCATAGTAACAATTAGACCAGTGCTCATTTGACCAAACATCTAGATACCTACCTTATGCTAGTCAAGCTGACACATGAAATTGACCATCACAGCACTCAATGATTTTTTTTTCTATGAGTTTGTTTTAAATTCAGTTTCAGTCACTATCTTTGAAATAAAAACAAAATGTTTTAAAGTTATCACTAAATAATTATCAGCAGGACTCATCTGATACATTGTAAGTGGCTCAATTCAAAGGACTGATTTTAAATATTCTCTTGATTGAAAAATAGTGGATTTACTTATAATTTCTAGTGAAATTGGTCAGTCCTAGAAAGATATGTTCTTTTTAAATTACACTGAGACTATTTCAGTGGAAAGCTAGTTATGATAATTTATTTGCTTCAGATTACCTTTAGAGCCAAAATGTTTGAGATTCTGAGTATATTCAACTCTGAGTTTCAAGGAATGGTTTAACTTTTTTTGGAGGGTAGCGTGGCTAAGGAAGGAAAATGAAGAAGATTTAGCTTAAGAACAGAAGTTTATAGATGCTGAAAAAAAAAGAACAGGTGTTTAAAGACATGAAAAGAGCTACAACAGTGTTGGCAGAAAAGGGAACAAAGGCAGTAAGTGGTATAAAGAATTTAATCTTGACAAATTTAATACTGTACATTATAATCTTTTCTGAGCTAGTTTAGAACTAGTTTGGCCTTCAAGAAAGAAGAATACATTTTAGTATTTTTTCTTGAATACACTTTAGTGTCATCCATTGAGTTGTAGTGGCTTTCATTCACTCAGATATGAGAGCCCATCAAAGTCATTTGCAAAAGGTGAGAAAGATTTCAATATAATACCTTTTGAATTTTTTTTGAAAATTGCATTAAAGATTCTATATTTATTATTCATAGGCATGAGGTACTAACATAATAGTAATGCTATTTTTAGTAATGAGAAGAAAGTAGGTGCCATTTTCTTTAAAATAAATTATAACTATATTCCTAAGAAAGGAATCAATGTGTACTTTATGTCCAACTTTTCTTTTTTTAAGAGAAAATAAATTTCATTGAAATCTAGATTTGCTGATGGAGTTGTAAGGAAAAGTAAAAGGGGTATTATTTATTGTTAATTTTGATTCTTTTCTTAACAACTTTCAATGAAAGATGGTTAATACTACCAAAAATGTATTTTTCAGGTAATCATTTTGTTTTGCTTTGTCATTTTTCTTTTTTAGCAGATTGCAAGACTTTATGAAACTAATAATCTTTCAGAGACTCTGGAAGAAAAGAATAAAAACATAGAAAAGGGACAAGAATTGAAAGAAAGACATAGGTAAATTTTAAAATTGAATTTTATCTGAATAGATAGATATTCTGGGTCTAAAAGTTTGATTCTGTACTTTATTCCAAGCTTCTAATATTTACACAGTAACGAAACAATTTTTTTGTGCAGATTATTTTCCACTCATTTCTGATGATAATGTTAAATTTGTATGTTTAAGTATTATGAACTAACATTGAAATCTGCTTTTTGTTTAGTAAGGCCAAGGATAATGTGTAGAGAGAAATTGGGTAGCAGCAGCACATCAGCTTTTCTATAAACGGCCAGTTGTACATTCCATTTAGTTTTCCGTGATGGGTCAGCAATAGGAGTAAAATAGGAGAAACGATGGTGGGGACAGAAATGAATTCACCTTTTTACCATTGTCACCAGTTCTTCCTTTGCAATAGAGAATGAAAGATGAGCCAAAAAGGTGCTACTGAATTGTGATATCATGTGTTTCCTTTTCTTTTATTCATCAATGGTGGCAGAAAAGATGATGGAGGTATTAAAAAGAAAAAGATTGACTTTGCCTGTTAGTGTGTGACAGAGAAAAAGTTGCATTACTATTGCAATTCCTGATAAACTTTCTGCTTTTTCTTTCTGCCTATAACCTTTTAAATTCTTCATGAGTTCCTCTCCTCAGGGTCCATTGATTGCTCTTATCCTGATTTCAACACACTCCTCTCTTAAGTTAATTTCCCTGATTCCACTTCTCTGGATCTGTTACTTTCTTGATTCACCCACTCCCATGTCTCACATCCACAGTAATTTTATAATGAAATTGAATGAAAAAATGGGTCAATATATAGAATTTTACTTTATTTGAGGGGAACTTATTTAACTATTTTGATGTTTTTACTCAAAATATATTTTGATAGTGTTTATTCTCTTTCTTTAATTTAGGAACATTTCTGTGAGATTATTCTTTCAGTGAAAAACTTGACCCATTTATGATTACTATACCATTATTAATGATCATTAATTATGCTAGTTTGATTTACTTCTGAATATGTTTATTTTAAAATCTGAACCTAAATTTGAAATTAAAATATGCTAGTTGTAGACGAAGTTTCTTAAAAAGAAGAAAAATTGAATTGAATTGAAAAACAGTACAAAAAAATGAAAATACTGAACAATAAAGAAGGGGGAATACAATGAAAGTAATTCCTCCTCTAATTTCTGTCCATTGTCTCCCTCCAGAGAGCACCATAAACAATTACTTATGTATCTTTACATGCTCAAGAAAACATATACATATGTATATATACATGTATGACTATATATATATATCATATACCTTTTAGTTTTGTGAAAATTTTTTAACGTATAAAAAATATAATGTATAAATGATGAACAAATGATGAACAGATATTATGAATAGCATGAACACTGTTGGATTAGTTGTGGTCTTGAAAACAGCATTCTCAAACTGGGAAAATGAGGACAGTTTAATAAGATGACTGCAAAATTTCAGGCAGGTTTGGGAAACCGGTAAAATAGAGTATTCAGCAGCTTATCCAGGTTTTGTGGGGTCAAAAACTTACTCAATTTTTAGAATTCTCTTCAAGAAAAATAATGCAAAATTAAGTACAAGATGAATTTAGAATGAGAAAAAAACACATCAAATAAGTTTATAAAACTACAAATATCTCAAATGTCACAAAATCTATGTAGTATCATCATTGTATCATGATAAATGTGCCACCAGCCTAACAGACTTTTCTCTGATATGGTCTCTTTCTAAATTTTCTATTCTCCTCGATTGCTCCAAGAGTTTCTCCCTATAAGAGAACAAGAGGAGAGCAGTTGTAGACAAAGTTTTTGATTAAAATGTTTTTACTATTTTTAAAAAGTCTTTGAAAATTACTATGTTTTAAAAAGGCGAGTGTGGTATGCTAGAAATAACATTGGAATTAATCAGGAGAAATATGTTTTAGCTCTGACATTACTGCCAGGTGATTTAATAATATTGGGCACATCTGTTAGCATCTCTGTAACTCCATTTCATTGTCTGCAAAATGAGGAGTTTATATGGTACCTAAATAATCCCTTTCTTAAAATATAATTCTTTTATTTAGCTAAATATTTAATTCATCCTTCTTTTTAGATTTTTTGAAAATGACGAACGTTTACTTGTATTGAATAAAAACCCTCAAAACACTCAACTATTTCTTCCTTATGAATCTCAGAAGTTAGCCAGACCAGTGAAAATGCATCTTTCAGAACCAAGAGTTACAGGTACAATATCTGTTTATTACTGGAAAACTTACTTTTCTTCAATAACTGTTAGAAGAAGAGATAGAAAAGAAGCAGTTTTAGTTATTTGGTAAAAACGAGAACAATATTAGAATCCTAGAGACTCAGGGAAGTACCTACCATACATTAGAAATTAATTTTTTCATTTGAAGAGTTGTATTATCAGTATGTGTGAGTGAAGTGGGTAAGTAGACTTTTGTTAATGATATTCATTTAGTTCAGTGGATGGGAGGTTAGACTACGTTTTATTGGGCTGGATTTTTTTTTCAGTCATTAATATCGTTACTCTTTTTTGGTTCTCCTTTATAAAGGTATAGTTTTCTCAGTTGGTTTTTATTTCACATTCATAGTTATAATAATAACTATTATATAGTGAGAAGTTAAAAGTTATTTATTAATTCTGTTACTCAGTATTTTAATTTAAATATTCATGTACACTTGTTTTTTTAAATTACAAGGTTAGGTTACATATTGGGCATGATATATAATTCTATCTGTGGAATTGATTTGAAGTAATATTGTTTAATAACCTAGATAAAAAAGAAGAAAGTTCAGTGAAGCAGTCAAGGTTTGCCAATATTGACTTCAGAGAAAAAGAAAATGATACACATGTATGTATGTCTCTTTTAATAGTGTAGATTAAATATTCATAAAGAATGAGATAATGAATGTACTGTACTTACGACACAGGTGTTTCTGTTTTTTGTTTTGTTTTGGTGTTATCAGATATACTAAATTATCCATTTGTATAACTTCAGGGTCTAAAAAAAGAAAGAAGTTTCAGTATAGCATATACTGGTTCGCTTTACCCCTAAAAATAATAGAAAAGAAATTTTAAAATATCAAGCTTGCACCCAGTAGACCAAAAACTGCGAGGAATCTCTGAAGGAGGAAAACAGGATTGGGTTGAAGAGGGAAGTTGTGGTTCAGGTCATACAATAGAAGAAGATAGTGGTTCAGGTAAAATGAATGAGGTAATTCTTTGGTTTACTTCCCTGGGAGTACTTTAGTTAATGCCTGTTCATTCCATATCCACTCTTTCTTTGGCCTGGCATCAGCAAAATGGGGTAACTCTCCAAGTGGAAGTAAGTGAATATGGGTGCTTGGGTTAGAGAGAGACAGGTAGTGCCCAGAATAGTTCTGGATGCACGCCACACAGAAAGCCAGCTGCTAGTATGGCGCATCTCTGTCTTCCCCTGCTCTTCGTGGAAATAACTCAATGTAGAATCCTCAGTAAAAAATATACTTTTTCTTTCATTCATTCATAGTCAGTACATACAAATATAGAGCAATTGTAATTAAAGTAATTAGTAAAACTTATTGTTAGTCTAAAAATGTATTAATTATAAAATTTTTAAAATGTTGTACTAAAATTCCAAATGATATCAATATGGGATGAGGGTGGGAAGGAAAACAAGTTTGCTGAAGTTCTATTTCTGTTTGGAGATGGAGTTAGAAAATATGAGTACTGTATAGATGTTAGGAAAATGTAAATTTATGTTTGTATGTTAAACATTTAAGGGTAACCACCAGAACAGAAATGGAATGTCTAAGTTTTAAGCAGTAGAGGAAAAAAAAGATAAAGCAAACAAACTTAATCAGCATTAACAAGCAGGAATGGGAAAAAAAAAGAAAATAACTAGCCTAGTAAATAGAAAACAAGATGTCAGAAATATGTCTAAATAAATCAATGCTAATAATAATGTGACTGAGTCAATACTTGTTGAAAGACGAATATACTTCTATGGACTATATAAGCAAAATTCAGCCATATGCTATTAAAAGAGAATAGCTGAAGCAACTTGACAAATGAAGACTGGAAATAAATGTATTGAAAATAATATCAGGCAAATGTAAACAAAAACAAAGCAGTTGTAACAATATTAATGTCATATAAAACAGAAATCAAGATGAAAAGCATTAAAAGGAATAAATAAGAACATTTTGTATTTTGAAAAAGAACAGTTCACCAAGAAATCATAAGAACCATGAAGTACCAAATTATATAGCTTCAAAATGATACTGATCAAAAGTGGTGGGTTCTCTGCCCACTGCACTCAGATGACCAATTCGTGAGACACCAAGGTTTCTAAGAGAGAAAGGGTTTATTGCTAAGCAGGAGGCAGGAGAGTAGATGACTTATTGGCCAAAAAGTCTGTCTTCTTGAACTGCAGTAACTCTGATAGTTTTATAGTATCAAAAGATGGACAGATTTTAGGATAGTGAGCACAGTGGCTCTAGATGATGTAATTAGAGGTGCTCTAATTATTGTGCATGCACACATTGATTGTATTCTTAGTCACAGAACATATGTAAGAAAATGGCAGCCTTAATATGATCATGGGTATGATTTTTAGTGTTAAAATGAGGTACAGGTCCCTTATAGGTTAAGGTGTAAGTTACTGGGCACATCAGGCCGGCCAGCTTCATCTAGTAAGATAGTTAGGAATTGAATTAGTTCCAGGTTGACTCCGGTTCCTTCATTAATGAACGTGGGGGTTGTCTTTTGTGATCATAAGACTCCAAAGTTGAAAAACAGGATAAGGGGGTACAGTAGAGTCCAGTCACAAGGTTTTTACAATCACAAGATAAAGGCTATGTGATAGTTAGGGTCAGATGTCAACTTGGCCAGGTGATATGCCCTCTTCTGCTGCTGTGGACTTAAATCATCAGCATGTGAAATTCATCTATGGCTGATTGCACCTGCAGTCAGCTAAGGGGAGTGCCTTCCACAATGAGTAACGTTTAATTTAATTAGCTGGGAGGTCAGAAGAAAGTTCAGCAGCTCAGCATATCTCATCTCAGCACTCACAGCTCAGCCCAGACATTTGGAGATGCAGAAAGGAATTGTCCTTGGACAAGCCGTTTGAACCCAGAAGCAGGGAGGAAAGCCAGCAGACCTCGCCATGTGCCTTCCCATGTGACAGAGAAAATGAGAGGAAAACCAGCTGCCTCTCCTCTGAAGAACTATAAATTTGTAACTAAATAAATCCCCTTAATAAGAGCTGATCCATCTCTGGTGTATTGCATTCTGGCAGCTTTAGCAAACTAAAACAGGCTATGTTGTTATACAGCCATTATCAAAGACCAGGGCACCTGGGCCACATCAGCAACCTTAGGCATTTTACTTTGGTCATTTTACAATATATGAGAAAGTAAGAAAAGTATCTATATAATGGTTCAGTAGTCATAATTACTTGTTAATTCTTAACTCTCAATTATAACTTTACATAAAGCAAAAATTGATAGAATTCCAAACAAAATATTGAATCCACAGTTATAACAGGAGATTTTAATATAGCCCTCTCAAAAAAGGTACCGACTATGAGTTAGGGGTTGAGTTTGGTTTCATGTGAAACAGTACAAAACCAAATCAATAAAATAATAGCATCTTAAACAAGATAAAGGTTTATTTTTTTCTTACCTTCCATCAAGTTCTAAAGTAGGTGGTTTGGGTTCAGGTCTGATAACAACATCTCCACAATATCAGTGTTTCTCATTATGTTTTCATTTTTGCTATCCATAGTGCTTAGATTTAACCTCCAGATCACCTCATGGTCAAAAGATAACCACTGCAATTTTGCCATCACATTTGCCTTCTAGGCAGAAAGGAGGAAGCCAGGCAAGAGCTAGCTCAGTTAGCCCCATTTTCAGGATCTTTCCTGGAAGATCCTTAAACAATTTAAAACATTCCATTTAAAAATAATTCATCAAAATTAAAAATGTATGTATGGCAAAGGACACTAAATTTAAAAACAGCAAAGGACTAGCATTCAGAAAATATAAAAAGATGTAATAATTCTTACAAATTAATAGAGAGACAAAAGTGAGCAAATCATAAGGTGAATTACTGAAGAGCGTCATTAATCACAACAAAATGCTTGATCACAGGAGTACAGGGAAATGCAAATTAAACCAACAAGATATCTGGTTTCACTTATCAGAGTTGCAGACATTAAAACATTAGCTAATATCTAGTGAGGTAAAGTGAAGTAGGAATATAATTTGTTATAACTTCATTAATGCGCTGGTTCACAGCACCCATTAAAAATAAAAATATGAATACCCAGCATTTCACTTCTTGATAGCTATTCTAAAATACTTGAATATGTATAGCAGGAGGCATGTACAAGCATGTGTATTGTTTAAAGTACATCACAACATTATTAGCAACTTGTTCTTTAAGGGAGGTTGACAGTTTTTTCCTATGATATAGAAATTCAGTAGGTTGGCAGAACTAAGATCAACATCTTCTATGACAAAAATAAATGGGAATTATGTCCCATGTGTCTGGTCCTGGCACCATGGGATTGACGAAAGGTGGGGAAAGAAATGTAATAAAACAAGATATCAGTGGCTGAGAGAGTTCAAATAGAGTGGAGAGGCTAATCGGGAGGCTACTCTTATGCAAGCTTCAGCTAGATGTTGCTAATTGCCATGGCTTGCCAAGCCCCAACCAACATCATTCCTGTTAACTTAGAGTCTAGTCATGCCTAGGGTTCTGCGACTACAAAAGTTTCATGCACTGACTTTACATTTCTGAAACCTAAAACCTCCGAGCGTTCCTAGGCTAGCTAGATAAATCCTAAAACCCAGTGGGGACAGCCTCTCCAAGAATATCAACTAATTCCATCCCCCGTCCTATGTTGTAGATACCCCTTTTCAACATGAAAATGTTAAATGAGCATAGCCCAAAGATCCCTATAGAGTAGAAGAAGGATCAAAGGAGAAGTTATAACAGAGAGAAGATAAGATTTAGCAAATGAATATGACTGCTGAATCATTATATTGATATTTCTTTTATCCTCCAATATTTTGGAGCAACTAGAAGAAAAAACCTGAAATTGTGGAATGGTAACCCATACCAAATTTTGAACTCTGTTGTGTAACTACTTGTAAAATGTATTTGAAAAGACATCTTTTCCTTTTTTGTTCATATATGTTATATTTTACAATAAAAATGCTAAAATAACAAAAAAAATGAGATAAACTTCTATTAAGATAGAAAGATTTTCCGTTTGGGTCAAATAACAAAAATCAGAGGCTCTTCAGAATGAGTAATGCAGTGCGGGCTACAGTGGCTCAGCAGGCAGAGTTCTCACCTGTCATGCCTGAGACCCAGGTTCAATTCCAGGTGCCTACCCATAAAAAATAAATAAATAAATAAAAATGAGCAACTCAGAGGAGTGAAATGTGTATGAGACAGTAAAGCAACAGTTTAAATATTAATATTAACCAAATTTTAATTAAAGATAAAAATGAAGTATTGGGTTTTTTTTATAAGTATATATGAAAGAAAGTTTTGTTAGGAAATTAACCCATTGTTTTGCTTTTCTGTATTCAATTTAAGAAATCACTTAAGTTGAGAAAATGTTAAGATTCATTTGATGATTATTCAAGAATATGGGACAAAGTTAAAGTTTGCCTTAAATACAGATGTGTTACCATGAATAATTATTTATGCTTGTCAAAAATATCAGATTTCCTTGAGACAAAATGAAGTGTCAATGGCGGAGAGATTCCAGAGTCTAGAGTCTATCCTGGAGGTTATTTTTACACATTAAATAAATATCACCTTTTTATTTAAGGTGTAAGGGAGAGGCTGGAGGGAACTGCCTGAAAATGTAGAGCCGTGTTCCAGTAGCTATGTTTCTTGAAGATGATTGTATAATGATATAGCTTTCACAATGTGACTGTGATTGTGAAAACCTTGTGTCTGATGCTCCTTTTATCTACCTTATCAACAGATGAGTAAAGCATATGGATTAAAAATAAATAAATAATAGGGGGAACAAATGTTAAAATAAATTTAGTAGATTGAAAAAACAAAACAAAACAACTAGATTGCGGGTTCACTGCCCGGAGCCTGCCCATGCCAAAAAAAAATAACCAAACTAGATCGCATGTCTCAAAAAATTTTTTTCTTTGCCAAGTTGATGATCACCATAACTGCTGAAAGTCTCTAGACTGCAAATGCTGGGGAAGGGACTTTTTCTTTGAGGATTTCTTCAATGACCACTTTTTCCTTCTTTCACTGGTGTTAATGTGTCTAACCTGTGGTTGATTCTAGCTCTTATAAATACTTTTTACTATTAACTCACTTGCTTCACTTAAGCAACCTAGTATGTACCGTTGGACAGTTAATATCTCTGTGACTCAATTTCGTCACCTGAAAATGGGAATAAATAGTGACTACCTCATGGGATAATATTAGGATTAATTGAATTACTATATATAAAATGTTTAGAATACTGCCTTGATAATAAATGCCCAGTAAGTGTGAGCTATTATCATAAAAATACATATATATTTGTCAAATTTCTTGAGTCTTAAACCTTCTGTGTTTCCTAGCATTTGACTTAATGTTTTATATAGAGTGATTTCAATGAATGTTTGTAGTGATAATTATGATGAAGATGGTAATGCTAATGAAATGAGGGAGCCCTGAGTAACCATGGCAAATGAAGCATTTTTGTTTTATATAACCAATTCTAATGCTTGCTTTCTTTGGTTCAGGTATTTAGTGACTCTGCTGTGAATAACCATTTAAAATGTTCACATGTTCCAGCCATTAAAAGTTCGCAAAGTTTTATGCAACTCAGGTAACTTTAAAAATTAATAGAATGCTTTAATTTCTGAAATAATATATGACTGTCAGCTCAGTAAATAATATAATTATATTTATTGCATTTTAGATTGTTAACTCCACAGAAACAATCAAATTGCAGTCAGTGGTTTGAAAAAGGAGATGCAGGTATGTGCTGTTTCTAGAAGTGGGACTAAGAAAATTATATATGGGTTTTATACTATTTAAATTATTTAGATTGTTTGCTTTTGTAGTTAACTGACTATGCATGCTAGGTTTTTTTAATCTGTAGTTAAATGACTGTGCATGCTAGGTTGATAGTTTTTATTTTAGGCATTCTGATAGATTAATTTTGACTTTTGATGAAAATAAATATATTAGACATTTATTAATTAACATGGTCAAAAGAAAATAAAAGCAATCCATAATCAAAGGCAAAATCACATACACATATACAGGAAATAATTCAAGCAAAGTTTCAGACTTTGATCTTTTAATCCAATTTTTTTAGGAGTCTATTAATTTATTTATACAATAAATATTTTTAAACTTTTTTTATTGTATAATATAACATATATACAAAGCAAAGAAATAAAATAGCAGTAATTTTCAAAGCACTCTTCAAAAAGTGGTTACAGGATAGATCCCAGAGTTTGTCATGGGCTACCATACAATCTGTGAGTTTTCCTTCTAGCTGCTCCAGAATATAGGAGGTTATCCCAATTTTAAACTTTAAAAAACTGATTTTAGTAATGCATACCACTAGTTTTCATTGATTGTCTCTATTGTTTCTTATTCTTTATTTCATTTATCTCCACTCCAATCTTTGCTATTTCCTTTCTTCTGCCTACTTTAGGTTTAACTTACTCTTTTTTTCCTAGTGTCTCCAGTTGTGAGACTAGTTCTTTGATTTGAGGTCTTTCTTATTTTTTTAACATAGGCTTTTAGTACTATAAAATTTCCTCACAGCACTACCTTTGCTGCATTGCATAAGTTTTGCTGTGTTGAATTTTCACTTTCATTTGTCTCAAGATATATTCTATTTTTTCTTGATTTATTCTTTGACTCATTGATTTAAGAATATATTGTTTAGTTTTCTCATATCTGTAAATTTTCCAGTTCTCCCTCTGTTAGTGAGTTCTAGTTGCATTGTGGTGGGAGAAGATACTTTTGTATGATTTCAATATTTTTAAATTTGGGGCACTTATTTTTTTGGCCTAACTTTTGGTCCATCTTGGAGAATAACCCCTGTGCACTAGAGAAGAATGTGTATTCCACTACTGTTAGGTGAAGCATTCTATATATATATCTGTCAATTTATAGGATCATTCAAGCCTTCCATTTCCTTATTGATTTTTCTGCATGCATGTTTCTATTCATTATTAAAGTGGTCCATTGAAGTCTCTTACTGTTAATGTAGAACCATCTATTTCTCCCTTCAAATGTCAATATTTGTTTCATGTATTTTGGGGCTCTGGTTGGTGTGTACTTGTGTATTTGTAATTGTTATCTTGAATTGACCCCTTTATCAGTATATATTGTCTTGTGTTCCTTGTAACAGTTTTTGACTTAAAGTCCACTTTATCTGTTATTAATAGTACAAGTTCCTCTACTCTCTTTTGGTTATGATTTGCATGGGATATTTTTTCCATCCTTTCACTTTCCACTGACCTGTAATTTTGTTGTACTTGTTACAAATTGTATGTTCATATATTGTATCTCTGAAACCATAGATTTATCATTACTTTTTATGCATTTGCATTTTAGAACACGAAAGAAGTATAAAGTGGAGTTACATAATAAAAATAAATGTCATTTATATTTACCATTTATTTTATTAAATGGTTACTTTTACTAGAGGTTTTTTTCTCTATGCTGCTTTAATCCACTGGCTAGTGGTCTTTCTTTTAGTTTGAAGGACTCCCTTTAGCATTGCCTGCATGACAGGGCTAGCGGTGATAAAGTCCCTTAGCTTTGTTTATGTGATAATGTCTTAATCTCGCCCTCATTTTTAAGACAGTCTCACCATATATAAAATTCTGGCATGGTAATTGTTTTCTTACAGCTCTTTAAATATTTCATTCCATTGTCTTCTTGTCTCCATGGGTTCTTCTGAGAAATTGGTACTTAATTTTATTGGTACTCTCTTGTACATAACACATTACTTTTTTCTTGTAGCTTTCAGAACTCTCTTCTTGGCCCTGGCATTTGACAGTTTGACTACTATATATCTGGGCAAGTTTCTCTTCGAGTTCATCTTGTTTGGGGTTTGTAGGGATTCTTGAATGTGCATATTTATGTATTTCATTAAATCTGAGAAGTTTTCCACTGTTATTTCTTTGAATAGTCTCTTTATCCCTTTCTCTCTATCTTCTTCTTTTGTCACTCCTGTAATGTGTATATTGCTACATTTGATGTTGTCTCATAGGTTGCAGGCTCTGTTCGCTTTTTTCATTCTTTTTTCTTTCTGCTCCTCTGCCTGAATCATTTCAATTGTCTTATCTTCAAGTTCACTGATCCCTCTTTTTTTAAAAATATTTTCTTACAAACCATGAACAAACATACAAATATTCTTGATGTACATTCTTGACATACAGACATTCTTGACATGGTTACAAGCGATGGCTCACGATATCATCACATAGTTGTGTGTTCATCACCATGATCACTTTGATCCCTTTTCTGTAATCTCTAGGCAAAAATTTTCACTTACTGTGGTCTTCAACTCCAGTATTTCTGCTTGATCCCTTTAAAAAAATTTCTATCTCTTTATTGAAATTATAATCATCCTTTTCCTGATATCCTTTGATCTTAGTCTGTGTTTCCCTTTATCTCATTGAACATACTAAAGATAATTTTTTAGAAGTTTCTGTCTGGTATGTCTAAAGTCTTTTCTTGTTGGTTGATATTTTCTGAATTTTTATCTTTTTCTTTAGATGTTTCTTTGGTTTTCTTGTAATCTTTTGTTGTACAGTACATTTTAATATATTAAACCTGGGATGTAGTACCTGAACTGTCTGTTCCTTCAGTTTGTGTCCAGCTGGTGATATGACATAGATTTCCTTGAGTACCAGGAACTAATAAAAACAAGCAACTAATGCAAAAAACACCTTTCAAAATCTTTGCAGATTGACTCTGTGCTGACTCGTGCTCTCTTCAGAGTTTAATTTTCCTACCAGAAGATTAGCCTGAAATAAAAATGCAAGTTCCTCTCATCTTTTCTGAGGTTGTGTATAGTCTTGGGCTTGCACTCTTGGTTTTAGAAATTCCTCTGTTTATAAGAATTAGAATACCTTTTCTATACCTGTGACACAGACTTTTCTTCCATCCCAGATGTTCTGTTGTATCTCTTACAGCCAGTAATCCTTTGTCCCAGGCTGTTTTGATTTAATTATTTATTATACTATGTTAGTGTCAGTAAGCTGCTTATGCCTATAGAACACGTTCTGGGAGGTTGAGCCAGAGAATATCTTGGTTCAGTCTTTTAGGCTGCTATCTGATTGACTGACACAAACGTCTATCTTTTTTTTTAAAGTTGCGTTTTCTTAATTTGGCACTCACTCAGTTATTGCAACCCCTTCACTGTTTTCCAGAGTTTTGAGGAAGATGGCTCTGTCAGTTTTTCTAGTAGTTCGATGTTATAGTTTTCTGACTGCTAAAACAAATTCCATATCGTGGGTTGGCTTAAAAGCAGGAATTTATTGGCTCACAGTTTCAGAGACTATAAGGCTTACTGCTGCCCACGATCAGTATCTTATGTCTGGCTGGCATTTGTTGAAGTTCCTTTGCTTTTCTATCATATGGTAATGCACGTGGCAGTGTTCTCCTTTCCCTTCTGTATTCTATGTCTAATTTCCTTTGTTTAGACCATACTGGATTAAGGCTCACCCTCATTCAGTTTAGGCATACATTAAAACTAATAACAGCCCTCAAAAGTCCTATTTACAAATAGGTTCACACCCACAGAACAAGGTATTGGGATCTGAACATTCCTTTTGTGGAGGACGTGACTCAATCCCCTACATTCAAAGATTCTGTTGGGAAATGGAACCCTGGAGTGTATTATTCTGCCATGTTGGTTTACCGGACACAGTTTTTGCCATGACTGGTTTTAAAGTACGTTTCTCTCCTTATATAAAACAAACATATTTCATTGTGTAAGTTTGGAAAACAGAAAAAATATATAAAGGAAACAGAAATACCACGATCTATAACTAACTCCTGTTAATTATTGTTATATGTTCTTTTGGTATTTTTCTATGCACAAATATGTTTTCTCTTTCCAAAATTGGAGTCATTGTATGTATGTGGTTTTGTATTTTTATTTTCCCACTTGCTATACTATTGGATGTACTTCTCCATATCATTCAATATTCTTCAAAGATTTTATTTGTAATGATTGTATAATGTTCCATTATGTGATTGTGTTAAAATTTATGTAGCCATTCTGTCACATTGAATATTTTGTTGTTTCCAGGATTTTTCTTGGTATTGTAAGTAATGCTGCAATATTCTTTTAAGTAAATATTTTTCCAATTTTGAATTATTTTCTTTTAATGAAATTATAAGAGAGTACTAGCAGATAGAATCCAAAAGCATATTAAAGGGATTATACACCATGACCAAGTTGGTTTATCCCTGGAATACAAAGTGGTTCAATATGCAAATTGTGTAATTCTGTATTAATAGAGTAAAGGGAGAAAACAATTGGTCATCTCAATCAACACAGAAAAGACATTTGACAAAATCCAACACCCTTTTATGATAAGAATATTCAGGAAAAGAAGACTGGAAGAAAACTTCCCCTGTATGCTAAAGGGCACTTAGGAAAAGTCCACTGCTAGTAGTATGCTCAGTGGTGAAAGACTGAAAGGTAAGGATGCCCTGTTTCATAAGTGCTATTCAGCATTGCACAAGAAATTCTTTCCAAAGTAATTAGGTAATAAAAAGAAATAAAAGGTATCCAGATTGAAAAGGAAGAAGTAAAACTATTTGTATTCACAGATAACATAATGCTATATAAAGAACATTCCAAAGAATCCACATGAAAACTATTGAAGCTAATAAAGAAGTCGGCCAAGTAATAGGCTACAAGAATAACATGAAAAAATCAGGTGTGTTTCTGTAACCCAGTGTGGTAGGTTAGAGCTGGCGTGTACCCTAGAAAAACATGTTTTAAAATTTCATCCATTACCGTGGGTGTGAATGCATTCTAAGTAGAATCTTTTGATGAGGTTATTTCAGTTAAGGTGTGGCCCACCTCAGTCAGGATAAGCCTTAATCCAATTACTGGAGTACTTTATAGGCAGAATAAATTCGGACAGTTGGGAGAAAGCCACAGAGGATACAGTCAGAAACTGATCATCAGTGGGACCTGAAAGAAGACGAGAGACCAGGAGATGGTGCCATGTGCCTTGTCATGTGACAAGCTCAGGTCCAAGGATCACCAGCATCCAGCCTCAACACCAGTGTTTGAGAAGAAAGCATCACTTTCATGACACCTTGATTCAGACTTTTTTTAAGCCTCAAAACCATGAGTAATAAATTTCCTTTGTTTAAGCCAACCCATTGCAGGGTATTTACTTGAGCAGCCAAAGAAAACTAAAACACCTAGTAATTTACAATCTGAAAAGGAAATTAAGAAAATTCCACTTACAGTATCTTCTAAAAGAATAGGAGTAAGCTTAACTAAGGAGGTGAAAAACCTGTACACTTACTAAACAATTACTAAACAAAGCTAAGAGAAATTGAAGAGAACCTACATTATTGGCAATAACCCTATTTTTATGGATCAGAAGACTTAATATTGTTAAGATGAGATTACTACCCAAAGCCATCTACAGATTCAGTGCAATCCCTATGAAAATGCAGCCACTTTTGCAGAATGGAAAAGCCAATCCTCAAATTCACATGAAATTGTAAGTGGTCCTGAATAGCCAAAAAATATTGAAAAAGAAAAACAAAGTTGGAAGTTTCACACTGTCCTCTTTAAAGACTTATTACAAACAACAACAACAAAAAAAAACAGCAAAGAAAAAACTTAACACAAAACTATAGTAATTAAGACAATGTGATACTGGGTTAAGGATAGACGTATATACCAATGGAATAAAGAGAGAGTCAGAAATAAATCCATACTTTGGCCATTGTATTTTTGATAAGGGTCCCAAATACATTAAATGGGGGAAAGAATAGTCTTTTCTACAAATAGTGCTGGGAAAACTGACTGTCCACGTGCAAAAAAAAAAAGTGAAGATGACTCCCTACCTCATACCTCATATGAAAATTAACAAAAGGAACTAAAGATCTAAATAAAAGGGTTGAAACCATACAACTCTGAAAACAATGGTCAAGCTT
Source organism: Tamandua tetradactyla (assembly GCF_023851605.1). Taxonomy (NCBI): domain Eukaryota; kingdom Metazoa; phylum Chordata; class Mammalia; order Pilosa; family Myrmecophagidae; genus Tamandua; species Tamandua tetradactyla. Next base: position 4,577,195 of record NC_135338.1, read on the forward strand.
CATGAACTTGGATTTGGTGCTGATTTCTTAGATACAACACCAAAAGCAGAAGCAACAAAAGAGAATATTGCATCAAATTTAAAAACTTTTGTGCATCAAAGGATTATCAAAAACCGAAAAGGCAATCTGTAGAATGGGAGAAAATAGTTGCAAATCATATATCTGATAAGGGTTCTATATCCAGAATATATAAAGAACTCCTACAACTCAATAACAAAAAAGGCAAACAACCTAATTACATAATGGGCAAAGGACTTGAATAGATATTTCTCCAAATAGATATACTATTGGCACTGCTGTTGAGCATGTATGGTGAGGCTTTGTATCCAAGCATATAACTATCTTGGAAGAAAAAAACTCTTTTTGAAGAAGTTAATAAGTGCTGAAATTAAGTTATAACTTAAATGAAAAAGAAAAAATTAACTCTTTCAGAAGATAAAATAGAACATATTCATGACTTCACGGTATGAAAAGATTTCTTAAGAATTTAAAAGCCCAATCATAAAGGAAAGATTATAAATTTTGACTATGTTAAAATTAAGAATTTCTGTTCATCAAAAGACAACACAAAAAGACTGAAAGGCAACTCACAAAGTCAGAGGATGTATCTGTACTTACGTAACTGACAAAAAACATTTCCACCATGCGAAAAGAACTGCTACAAACCGAAAAGAAAACAAGACAACTCAATTAGAAATTTGTGCAAAATATGGAAAAGGCACTTCACAAGAGGGAAACTTTTGTAGCAGATAAACATGAAAAGATTGTTCAGCAAATCAGAGAGCTGCAAAGTAAAACCACAGTGAGATATTACATATTCACCAGATAAGCAAGATTCAAAAAGTCTGGCAATGTTTTGTTGATGAGAATGTAGGGCAGTAAGAATTGATTGGTAGGCATTATCATTACTATATATATTGAGGCCATGCCTAAATTGTAGGCACAGTTGATCATTTTCTGGTGAGATTGAATGATTTCCTGGGAAAGTTCAAGGTGGCTAGTTGTCACAACAAAAATTGGTACAACCACTTTGGGAAATAGTTTGGCAACTAGTGTATGCAACAATACGGATAAATCTCACAAACATATGCTAAACAAAGAAAAGCAAAACGTAAGAGGATGAATATATGATTAGTTCATCATATAACATTTAAAAAGAGGGAAAATAATCTATATTGCTTAGGGATGCTTACATAGTTGATAAAAACTATAAAGAAAATCAAGGAAATGATTATCACAAAAGTTAGGATATTGATTACCCCTGAGGAGGAGGAGGATATGGAAATATGAAAGCTTTTGGGGTGTTTATAATGCTCTGTATCTTGACCTTGGTGTTAAATTATTCTTTATAATTGTTCACCTGTTCATATTGTTTTATTCTTTGTGTATGTTTTGGATTGAACCATATGAAATATCTATGTTTGAAGATCCAAAAGTATCTTTACCTTGGTGTGGTAGTTAGATTCAGTTATCATCTTGGCCAGGTGAAGGCACCTAGTTCTGTTGCTGTGGACATGAGCCAATGGTATGAACCTCATCTGTTGCTGATTTACATCTGCAGTCGGCTAGGAGGTGTGTCTGCAGCAATGAATGACGTTTGACTTAATTGGCTGGTACTTAAATGAGAGAGCTCAACGTAGCACAGCCCAAGCAGCTCAGCATACCTCATCTCAGCATTCACAGCTCAGCCCAGGCCTTTGGAGATGCAGAAAGGAATCACCCCAGGGAAAGTTGTTGGAACCTAGAGGCCTGGAGAGAAGGCCAGCAGAGACCATCCTGTGCCTTCCCACATAAGAAAGAACCTCAGATGAAAGTTAGCTGCCTTTCCTCTGAAGAACTAACAAAATAAATCCCCTTTTATTAAAAGCAGTCCGTCTCTGGTGTGTTGCATTCCGGCAGCTAGCAAATTAGAACACTTGGTTCTGTATAATTATTAACCTGTTCATAATGTTTTATTCTTTGTGTATATTTTGGGTTGAACCATATGAAGTTTCTACTTTCTAAGGTCCAAAAAGTCAAATATTGGCAATTTCATATGGCTCAATTAATAGGTTTTATTTTACAATAAATTTGGTAAAAGAAAAAAATATTTTGTTCTCATGTAATAAACAGATGCTGAGTGTGGAGATAAAGGGACAGTAAGACAATTAAGAGAATCAAAATGTTCTTCACAGGTAAGCCGTATGTTTGATTTCTGATTTCTAAGCAAAATATTCCAATTAAAAATATTTTGTTTCTATTTTAATTTCAGACTTGTATAATTAAAATTAATTATGTGAGGTCTTGAAGTCATTGGGTAGTAATCAGGTTGCTAGGGCGTTAAAGATTCTATCCCTTAGAACAGTTTTATGTAAAACTGTAACAAAAGTGAAGCCACAAAAAGTTTACATGAAAATATGCAAAAGAGTTACTATTTAATTAGTGACAGTATCTATTGAGACCACAACTAAATCATAACCAAAGATAGATTGCTTTGATTGCTGTGGCAGTTCAGTTTGCCACAAAAATATTTTATAATATTGGAAAGTTTTAATGATGATAGATGAGACACAATGTATAAGTAGTGAATCAACAGAACATAAAATTATGGGCTATATTACTTTACCTATTTAATGTTTAAGATCAAAACAGGAGAAATATAGTCTTATTCTGCTATAAAGAAATACAGGTAAAAGCATATTTTAATCATTTTAGCAATTGGGGCAAAATCATTTTATGATTGTTTCTGTAGTGGGATTGGGATTAACATATGTGAGAAATCACATTCCTAGCCTACAAAATGAGGTAAAGGAATATTAGTAGTCAGGTTCTCAATCTTTGCAGAGAAAGTAATAATTATATGTTTTATTCATCTGTTGATAAGTAGATAAAAGGAGCATCAGAGACAAGGTTTTCACAATCACACAGTCACGTTGTGAAAGCTTTATCATTATACAATCATCTTCAAGAAACATGGCTACTGGAACACAGCTCTACATTTTCAGGCAGTTCCCTCCAGCCTCTCCATTACGCTTTAAATAAAAAGGTGATATCTATATAATGCATAAGAATAACCTCTGGGATAATCTCTGGACTCTGTTTGGAATCTCTTAGCCATTGACACTTTATTTTGTCTCATTTCGCTCTTCTCCCTATTGGTCGAGAATGTTTTCTCAGTCCCTTGGTGCTGAGTCCCAGCTCATTATAGGATTTCTTTCCCACATTGCCAGGAAGGTTTACACCCCTGGGAGTCATGTCCCATGTAGAGAAGGGGAGGGCAGTGAGTTTGTTGGTCATGTTGGCTGAGAGAAAGAGACCACATCTGAGCAACAAAAGAGGTTCTCTGGGGGTGACTTGTCGGCCTAATTTTAAGTAGGCTTAGCCTATCCTTTGTGGGGTTAAGTTTCATATGAACAAACTCCAAGATTGAGGGCTCAGCCTATAGCTTTGGTTGTCCACACTGCTTGTGAGAATATCAGGAATTCTCCACTTGGGGAAGTTGAATTTTTCCCCTTTCTCACCATTTCCCCAAGGGGACTTTGCAAATACTTTTTTATTCACTGTTCAAATCACTCTAGGATTTATTGGCATCACTCTGGACAAACCTACAAAATCTCATGCCCTACTCAAGGTTCCATGTTCTTGTGGTGTTCAGTTAAGCTGTCCATATAAGTTATATTAGGAAATGCACTAGTCAAAATATAAATTTTGTATCAAATAAACATTTTTTGCTTTGGTCTAACACATAAGTTAAAGTTTTAAAATATGAATCACCGTCTATTTTCAACAACCTGCAATATTGACATTCCTTTGTTCTTTCTCATGCAAAAACGTTTTTAAATTTGTAAATTTAATCACTATCATTATGCACTCTAGGCATTCCTAGATTATAACATCCCAGACAACAAAAAATCTTTATTGTCTATCTTTCCTTCTGTTTTCATTTGTGCCCCCAGGCCTCCTCCCTCTGTCATTCACACATTCAGCTTCATTCAGTGTTCTACATTATTGTATTACAGTTAGGTAGTATTGTACTATCCATTTTTTAATTTTTACATTCAGTCCTGTTGCACAATCTTTATCCCTTCAGCTCCAATTACCCAATATCTACCCTATTTCTATCTCCTGATAGTCTCTGTTCCCAACTGAAATTCTCCAAGTTCATTCAGTAATGTCAGTTCATATCAGTGAGACCATACAGTATAATGGATTATTAAAGGTAGAAATGTACAAAGAGCATAAGTGACTGAGAGCAAGATTGCCTCAAAATAAATTGCTTTTCCTTTTCAAGAAATTAACATATACAGTTCTTCATCCAGAGTATGAGGTGGAAAATTTAAAAGGAAAATCATTCTTAATAATTTTTCTTCCTCAACTTTGAGCATGTTCTGATCATAATGTATTCTTTGAGGGAGTAATGGGTGAGCTGGGAAGAAAAGAAAAATTAGATAAAAAATACTTTTCTGTTTTTGGAGGGCATATATAGTTTATTTTGGTATTACTTTCACCAGTTATTCTTATTTTATTTACTTTGTCTATGAAATGATAATGGCATCATAGATAAATATAGTATTTTCCATTTCATACATTTTTATGTATGTGATTTTTAATGTAACATTCATTTTTATGGTTCTCTGTTACTTGACAATTGCAGGCTATATTTACAGAAAATTTTGAGAAGCCAAAAGAAAATAATAGTGATCAAGCTGAAGAAAGGACTGAAAAATTTCCTAGAGCTCCTGATATCCCTTTATTTTTAAAAACTCCTGAAGTTGTGAAAACACCGGCATCTTTGGAAAAATTACAGTTCTCCAAAACCCCCTCACTTGAAATGTAGGATTTTAAGTAATAATTGTCATTAAAATATTTACATATTGAGTTTTATAACTAATTGATAAAAATAGTAAAGTGCTTTAGTACCTGTTATCATGGAAAGCTCCAAACTTAGCAAAGCAGAGAGATCGGTGTAATGACCCTCCATATACTCATTACCCTACTTCAACAGTTAAAGTTTTATCATTTGTTTCACAGGCCCTTCTCCCCGTTTTTTTTTTTTTTTTTTTGTTGTTGTTGTTGTTTTGTGGCATTTAATTGAAGATGGAATGGATCCGGATTATCTATAGCATTAGTGTATTGATTTAAGATTTTCGAAGGACAAAAATTTGTTGGAAAATTTAAAATGTTAAGCTTAAAAGCTGCTGTCAAATAGAGTTGATTGTGAATCTATCATTGAATAATTAATGTTCCAGAAGTCATTTTTCCATATGTTGTTGTATCTGAAGCAAGAATTGTCATTCTGTTAAGTAACCTCTTTAGAGATAAATATTTCTATCAAAATTATTTAATTTTGGAAACTGCAGATTTGCAGTCTGCAGCCAAGAAAATAGTTCTGCATTTAATCTTTTTGATTAGTTCAACTCTTTGTTTAATACTGAACCCTGAGATTCCTCTAAATATAGTCAAACAAATTTAATTTCATCAGGAATTTCTTACCTGCTTTCCACTTTTTTATTTTAAGTTACCGATAAGAGTTTTATATTTTAATGTCATGTTGGTAAACAACATTAATGAATTAATGTATTCAGAGCAGAACTCATTTATCAAATATGAGAAGTGAAAAAGAATGTGGTGAGCGTATGCTAAAACCTCCTTATCTTATGAATGAATGAGTAATTAGGGTTTATAAAAATTAAGTGACTCATGAGCAGACAGCTAGATATGGTAGTATTTTTAGATTTCTTTTTTATTTAGCCAGCAGGTATATAGCCCTAATTATGTGAGTCACTGTTCTGAACATTTTATAATTACTCCTCATTTAATATTCACAACGGCCTTATGAGATATTGGTATATTGTTATATTATCATCTTACAGGTGACGAAATAATCACAGGTGATAGAGTAGTCAATGATAGAGTTGAGATTCAAACCCAGGAAGTCTGACTCCAGAATCCGTGCTTTTAACTACTATGTTACATGCTGCTTTGTCTAATTATATGTCCCAAATCATTACTTTTATAGTTTAATTCCCTTATACAATAATCTGTAATGTAATATAATCTTATTAAAACAAAATTCTTGTGACTAACTTTCAGGATCTTGGTGTTAAAGAACTTGGAATTTGAACCTGAATTGCTATGTTCAAATCCCAACTCTGACACTTATAGGCCAAATGCCTTGAGCAAATTATTTGACCTTTCTAATGCTTTAAAATCCTCTTGTGTAAGATGGAAGTAATAACAGTAGTGCCTATTTCATAGGGTTTTGTGAAGAATAAATAAATTGATGACTCTGAAAATACACGGAATAGAGCCTGACAGTGCATTTTCAATAAGTAACAACTATTATCCCAAAATTGATGGTTCTATATTATTTAACATTATTCTCTATTCTAAACCATCTTTTCTCCGTGGGTTTGCCCATTCAATAACTCTAATTCCTGCCTTTCCCTACTATGATAATTCTTGCCTCTATATGAGCTTATGTGCTCAGCAATCTCCAGTGTTTAATAGATATTTATAGTTTTGATTATTTCTCTGTAACAGAAATAGGAATACAGTACCTGAAGGTCAAGCACAAAAGGAATCCCCTGGATTTTCTTTTCTTATGGATTATACTTCTCGATCACCTGGATTGAATTTATTTGATCCTTCTGTATTTGACTCAGAAACCCCATCAGATCAGGTAATAGAGAAGCTGAAATTTTATTTCTAAAAGTCCCACACTGGAACCTCAAATAAGTTTAGTTTTTTAGTACTTATCTATCTTGAAACAGAATACAAAACAGAGGCAGTTTTAAATAATTCTGAGTATAGGTAATACAGCAAAGAGCCCCATTATCTTTTTGTTTTCAACTTTAGGTGTCCCACAATGACATATACTTATGAAAGTAGAGTCTTGAGGTAGGGATGATTTAACTTGGAACTAGAGACAGTTTAAAAATGAATTTGGCTTGGGCGGTGCGACAGTGGCTCTGCAGACAGAATTCTCACCTGCCATGCTGGAGCCCGAGGTTCAATTCCCGGTGCCTGCCCATGCAAAAAATTAAAAAAAAAAAGAATTTGGCTTTATAGTTAATATATCTAACTGCTGAACTAATTTCAACTATTCTCAATGTGGAAAATGTCTCAGGTAATTAAGTTGGTCTTTTCAGTACATATGTATGTATACATAGCAACATTATTATCAGTTAATTATAAAAGAGCTTAAGAACTTCCTGTTAATATTAGTTTCTACTGTTCCTTAATAGAAATCATAAGTACTTATTTATACATTTACCAATTAAAATCTTAAGACATGCTTTATTTTATCAGTAAAGACAATATGTGTAATGATTAAGGCTAGTCTCTGAAGCCAGACAACATGGCTGTGTGCTGGATAAGGGATTTTGGGTAAATAACTCTCTGCTGTAAGGTTCCTTATCTGTGAAATGGATATACTAATAAGTTACTGGTATAGGATTTGTGAATTTAAGTGAGTATTACATAAAGGCTTAAAAAAGTATCAGTCACTTAATGCTGTGTTTCAGTCATTATTTTATATTGTTATTGCTCATTTAAATTAGACAAAGTTAGCCAGTTTTATGTGTATTAGAATAGTTTATCCCTATACTCCCCACATTATATTAAGCGATTGAAATTTGAAATTTGTTAGTGGATGACATAGTATTATACATTTCATAGTATTTCATGTCTTCACCTTTTGTCTCAATTTTTGTTTAAATGCTTATTTGTGAAACAGGCAATTTCTAGAAAGAGTGTGCTAGGCATGAAAAAACAGTTTTCTACATAGTTGTGTGATTTTCATTTACGCAGCTATAGTAACATAAATGCAAAATATGTGCATGTTTCCTTAACAAAAAACAGATGTATTTTGGATACAGAAAACCATAAGAACTTTACTTTTAAAAATGTTTTGAACATATAGAAATATACATGAAATACATATATAGAAAGAAAATATTATAAAGATGTATTTTTCCTCAAAATAATTTATAGATTTAATCCAATTCAAATCTAATTGGAGTCCCTAGCAAAATTGTTTTTAATTTATTGTTTTGTTTTGTTTTTTTTCAAGGTGAGATTGGAAGAGGAGATTGACAAAAATAATTACTAATTTTTCTGGGGGGAAAACTGATCAAGAATAATCTAGAAAATTTTCAAAAAGAAATTTGATAATTAAAATGGGATTCTAAAAAAAATACTTAACCAAAAAGGAGGCAGAAAAGGAATAGAGTAACAAAGGGAACAGACAAGAAATAGTAAAATGGTAAACCAAAATATGAGCTTTCAATAATTACATTAACCACAAATGAATTAAATATTGTATTAAAAGGCAGAAGCTGCGAGAATGGATAAAAAAGCATGACTCAATCATAAGTTATTCAGAAGAGGTACACTTTTAAATGTACAGAGAGACATGTTGAAAGTAAATGAATGGAAAAAAAAATAACGGGGAAAACTGTGAGCTTTATAAAAAGGCCACAGTGGCTATGTGAATATCATTTTATCTGTTCTTCAAGACCAAGAATACTACTAATGATAAGGAGGGACAGTTCATAAAGTTAAAAGGGGCCAGTTCTTCAGAAAGATAGTTATCGTGACTGCATATGCACCTAAACAGAGCTTCAAAATACATGAAGCAAAAATTGACAGAATTAAATGGAGAAATAGACAAAACTCCAAACATAGTTTGTTAAACATCACATCCAAACACAAACATTTTGACCATATGATCATTCCATTCTTGATACATGATCAGTAACTCACAATATCATCACAATAGTTGTGTTTTCATTATCATGATCATTTTTTAGAACATTTGCATCAATTCAGAAAAAGAAATAAAAAGAAAACAAAAAAATTCATACATACCATACCCCTTACACCCTCCCTTTCATTGATCACTAGCACTCCAATCTACTAAATTTATTTTAACATTTGTTTCCCCTATTATTTATTTATTTTTAATCCATATGTTTTATTCATCTGTCGATAAGGTAGATAAAAGAAGCATTGGACACAAGGTTTCACAAACACACAGTCACATTGTGAAAGTTATATCATTATACAATCATCTTCAAGAAACATGTCTACTGGAACACAGCTCTACATTTTCAGGCAGTTCCCTCCAGCCTCTCCATTACACCTTAATTTAAAAGGTGATACCTATTTAATGTGTAAGAATAACCTTTTGAAATCTCTCAGCCATTGACACTTTATATTTTCTCATTTTGCTCTTCCCCTTTTTGGTCAAGAACATTTTCTCAATCCCTTGATGCTGAGTCCCAGCTCATTCTAGGATTTCTGTCCCACGTTGCCAGAAAGGTCCACAGCCTGAGACTCATGTCCCACATAGGGAGAGGGAGGGCAGTGAATTTGCTTGTCGTGTTCGCTGAGAGAGAGGCCACATCTGAGCAGCAAAAGAGGTTCTCTTGGGGGTAACTCATAGGCCTAATTTTAAGTAGGCTTAGTCTATCCTTTGTGGGGTTAAATGTCATATGAACAGACCCCAAGATTGGGAGCTCAGCCTATTGCTTTGGTTGTCCCCACTGCTTGTGAGAATATCAAAAATTCTCCACTTGGGAGGTTGAATTTTCCCCCTTTCTCACCACATAGTTGGATATACTTTTTTTTTTTTAATTCAAAAAAAATTAACACAACATTTAGAAATCATTCAGTTGGATATACTTTTAACACACTCTGTTAACAATTGATAGAGTTAGATAAAAATGAATAGTAAAGATCTAAAAGATCTGAACACCATCACTGACCCCCTTGATCTAATTAGCATCTATAGAATATCACATCCAGCAATTGCAGTGTATGTTTTTTCAAGGGCCCATGGTGCTTTCCCGAAGGTACACCATATGCTAGGCCATAAAGCAGATCTTAATATGTTTAAAAGTATTAAAATCATGCAAATATGTTTTTGAACCACAATGGAATTAAATCAGAAATCTGTAACAATAGGCTACCTAGGAAAAACTAAATACTTAGACCATGGCATGGGCTAAAGAAGAAATCACAAAAATTGGAAAATAGTTTGAATTGAATGATTATAAAAATTAAGCATGTCAAAAATTATGGGCTGCAGGCAAAGCCATAGAAAATCCACAGCTTTCAATAACTTAATTTAATTTAAATAATCAAATTAGTAGAAAAGAAGAAAGGTCTGAAGTCAATAGCCTTAGTTTCACCTTGAGAAGCTAGAATAAGGAACAAAGTAAATTCAAAATAAGTAGGATGAAGCACATAATAAACTTAAGAATAGAAATTAGTGAATGAGAAAACAATACAGAAAATTAACAAAGCTGAAGTTCTTTGAAAAAAATGGACAAAATTGATAACCTCTTAGCGTTACTGATAAAAAGAGAGGATGCAGTTTACCAATATTAGGAATGTAAGAGGGGATATAACTATAGATTCTATGGACATTAATAATGAGAATATTATAAAAAAGATTAGTGAAGGGAACTTCACTTTTCTGCATATTAAAATATCCTATAAACCTAGAGTAATCAAAATGGTGGGACAGTGGTGTAACATTTGATAGACTGATTAATGGCATAAGCTATAAAGTTCTGAAACAAAAGGATTTAGAATGTGATAAAGACGGAACTACAAATTAGTAATGATAATTTAAGCATTTATCTTACAGTATGCACCAGTAGAAGTTACAGATACATTAAATTAGATTAAAAATGTTAACTATAAAGTACATTGGAGGAAGAATAGGTGAAATGATTATCTAAGCATAAAAACAGTGAAAGGAGAACCAAAAGAAAAGAATTGGGCTTGGTTGCATAAAAAAATTTGAACTTGTGTATGTTAAAAATTTATAAAAGAATAAATAAAAATAAAACAAATTTATAAAAGGCAAATTGACCTCAGTGTCCACAATTTTTAAAATTGCTCAAAAGTATATGGTACATCTATATGGAACAGTATAATGCTGTCATAAAATATCCAGTTTCTGAAAAATAGCAACACCAAATGCTTGAGGCAATACTAAGAAAACATAAAAGTGGACAAAAGATTATCCTGCTTATAGCATTATTCCATTTTCTTTCAAAAAGCGTATAGAGAAAAATAGACTCCTTTGGCAGCAGAACTTTGATTTGAATTGACATGGAGCTATCATGGTTCTTATTATTTTCGTAAGTAGGGAAACTACCAAGAGTCTAATTTATTAGAGGGCTTCAAAATAAGAGCAGAAGTTGGCAAAAATTTTAGGTGATCTTAGTATTCTATAGTAGGAACTATGGTTAGTACAGTACCTGTTGCCAATTAATATTTTTATCTATTGCCAGATCAAATTGGTAGGCTTTATTTTAATATTAAGTAATTGACAGGTTTTTGAGGCTATATCTTTTTAAGTACAGTAGTGTGCTATATAGGAAGTTGCTATTTTGAGCACTCTAATTCTGCTCATTAAAAGAACTAGGCTTTATATGAAAGGCATATAAGGCAAAATTTGGTTTACTTTGTTATTTAGATTCAAAATAAATGTTATATGTACTATTGTACTGATTTCATAAATAATATTTAATGGAAATTATTTTTCAGTTTAGTGAACATTATTCTGCAGGAAATTTGAATCCCCTCTCATCACAACAAGACATTGGTAAGTGACTGGAAGTTTGCTACATATAAGAACGTGTTAGCATTTATGCCTTGGTATTTAGTTTGTCTCTAATTGATTTTCTTAAATTCTCAGTTTATTCTTTAAAAATTTCTGTTACTTCTGCACCACTCACTGATCATCTTTTGGCAATTTAGCTTCTGTTTTCACTACCCTATCTAAATTCACTTTCTCCAAGACTATTAATACTTTTCCAGTTATCAAATGTGGTGGGATTTTTTTGCATTTGATAGTATCTTTAGCCTCTTTGCAACATTTGATGCAGTTGACTATTCTCATTTCCTTTCTGGAGGTTTTGGGTTTCCTCCTATCACACTGGTGCTTAAATTTTATTGGGTCTTCTTTCTTCTTCCATCCCTTAATTATTTAATTCATTCAACATAAAAATATATTTATATGTGTATATATTATTTTAAGTATTGCTTTGGGTTCTGGATACAGACACAGAGAGTGGAAGATAATGTAAAGTTCTCACAGAGTTTGTGGTCTAGGGTGAAAGACATAAAATAGACAAATAAATGAACATATAATATGTTAGGTAGTTCCCTAAACAACAGTTGTTATGGGTTGAATTGGCAGTTAGACTTGCAAGTTGTAATAGACTTTTAATCTAATACTCCGTTTATGTAGATGTATAGAACGGTACAGAATAGAAATTAATAGCAGGTATACCATCTTTAACTTATCAAGAGACCTATCAGCTAAGTATAAGCTTTCTTTTGGCACGTCACTCATCTGAGGCATTTAAGGCTGTTAAGGTCACTTTGACATAGAAAAGCTGCAGTCTCATTTTCCAATCAGGCTTTTATACTATTGTAATTATGAGGTCCAAGGCCTGTATGCTAACTCACAGGTTCTCTAATTCAAGTGCAGTCCCGCATAGCAGACAAGGCAGTGACAACAATCCATTTTAGCTTAACTGTATTTTCTAAGAAAACAGTGCTGTGAGAAGTCATTTCCCCAGGCAAGCTTGGATCAGCTCAAGTTTAATGTTAATTTTTTACTTGAATGTAATGATAGATGCTGGAAGAAAAGTAAAGAAGAAATAGGGCAATAGGAAGTACTTGGGTTGGAAAGGAAGTCAGGAAATGCTCTACTAAAAGGTAGCATTTCTGCAGAGACCCGAAGGAGATGTGAATACAACTTACAGAGTAAAGTGTTCTAAGCAGAGGGTGCAAAGGCCTTGAGATGGGAGCATTCTCAGCATATTTATTGAACAGCAGGTAAATTGGTATACTTGAAATGCAGTAAGGAAGGGGAAACTGTAGGAAATTAAAGCAGAGAAGTTGGCAGGGGTGCCAGTCATATAGGGTCTTGTAGGCCATAAGGACTTTGGGTGTTTTTTCTTCTGAGTGAGATGGGCAGTCATTGAGGGTTTTGACTGAAGGACTGAAAGGATCTGACACATTTCAAAAGAATTTCTCTGGCTACTATATGAAGAACAGACTATATGGAACAAGGATGAAAGCACGGACAATGATGAGGAAATAATAGTAATAATCCAGTTGAGAATTGATGGTAGCTAGAATGGTGGCAATGGAGGTGATGAGTACAGGTCAGATTTGGTGTATGAAGTTTTCTGAATGCAGAGTTGGAAGACAATTGGAATTTAGAGAATCTGAAATTCAGTGGAGTGAAGACAAATTTTTGGAATTGTCATAATGATATTTAATGCTATAAGACTGAATGGAGTCTACTGATTGTAGACATACTTTAAAGATACGCAATCCAAAATTTTAAATCTATTTACATTCTCTTTTTTTGATACTCATTCACTTAACATTTCTTCACTTCTGTTCTTTCAAATATTGTAATATAGGTGATAAAATTCCTAACGTCTCACACTGACTTTCCTCCTGAACTCTAGGACCTAATTTCTGGTTGTGTAATTGAATTCTCTTTTTATCTAGGATATCTGTTGACATTAACAACTCAGCATATCTCAAATCTAACTTGTTCTCCTTTTGATGTCCCTAATGGTATTTTGTATTATTCTCACTGTCAAGATTCAAAACATTAGTGATAAAAATATAATTAACTCCTTATTGTGTCTGTGACCACATTCAACTAGTCATCAAATTTTATCAATTTTCTCTTTGAAATATTTATTTCTAATTCTTCTCTGTTTTCATTGGTATCACTGTATTTCAAATTCTAATAGCCATTTACTTGGGCTATAGTTATTTTCCTTTGTTTAAGTTTTGTGGACATGTACTGAAGTCAGGGGAAGTGAAGTGAGAAAGGGAGAGAAGTCATGTATGCATACAGTAATCAGTCCGTCCATCCTCTGATTACCCATCCACCCACCCATCATCCATCAATCCATCCATCCATCCATCCATCCATAATCCTACTGTTGGTTGGCTCAGTTCTATTATTAGGGTTAAATAATTAAAATATTTAAAAATACATGAAAATTTTAAAAGCAGCACAAAGTAGATTCTTATGCTTAATGTACTAATTAAATATGTTCTCTATAAAAGAAGTAGAAATGCTGTAAAAGACTTGTTTCAAATAAGTCTGGTTTTATTACTTAATTGATTTAAAATTATAATTAATATGTTGAAAATTTTTTCTATTTATAGTTTTATATATTATGAATGAAATACAAAATTTTTACTAATGGCAATTCTGGGAATCATGAATCAAAAATTTTTATCTATAAAGATTATTTTTAAAATTCTTTTTAAAACTATAGAATTCTTTTCACTGATCTGCCAGTTTTTGTGAAAAGTGCCATAAACAGTATATTGTAGTTGATAAATAATATTTGGTTGATTTATGCACTGTCTCTCAGATCCATTATTTTTTTCTCCATTCTTACTGTTATGTAGTAGGTAAAATCAGAATTCTATCCGCTCTTTCCTGGACAGTTGCCATTTTTTCCCTTTCTGTTTTCCTCACTTCTAAACACTCTCTTGTCCCAGCTTTTCTACTCATTCCTTCTTGAGTAATCCTTCTAAAACACAATTCAAGTCACGTCACGGATCTGCTTGAAAACCTTTAATGGCATTCTGTTACCTATCAAATGAAGTCCAGATTCTGTAGTTGAACATTCGGTAATGTTTACAAGCTCATCTTCAGTAATTCCCTTTTATATCCCTTTATTATTTCTCAGTGCTTCTGCCAAGTAGAATAAATTTCTGTTACCTTAATATTTCCATGCATGCCTATTTTTGTACCTCTGTACTATTTTCTCCATTTGGGGTATTCTACTCTACTTTCTACCTTATATGCTTGTTCTCTATATACATTTTCTATCCTTAAGTTCAAATTCTTTGAAAGTAGCGTTTAAGTTTGAGTCTGTTTTAACCTTTCATAGTACCCAGGACAGTACCTTGCACTTAAAAGGAATATGGTTAAATATTTGTTAAATAAAGATAAGTGATTCAGTGTTACTCTTTTTTGTATATGATATACTGTAATTCTGCAGATAATGTAAACTTTAAATAATGTGAATAACATGATATTATAATATTTATCTTCCTCAGGAAGCTTATTTGGGAAACCTGAAGAAGATGCTTTTACATTTTCTTTTCCATCAAATTCTTCAACTCACACATTTGGAGCTGGAAAAGATGATTTTAGTTTTCCATTTTCATTTGAACAGGATCAAAACTCAGCACATTCTTCCTCTTTAAAAGGTTTTTCATCTTCCCAAAGTACAACACAATTTACTTTTTTTTGAACTACTAATTTCTTGAAGTATTTTACTGCTTTATAATTCTCTAGAGCATAAATTTTCATCATTATTGAAAACATTTTATTTTGTTGATTAAAACAATAATGGGTTACCATAGTAACATTATTTGATTATATTTATTTAAATATTTAAAGAAATTAAACCTGTAATCTAATTTTATTTTTATTTCTAGCTTTAATTAATTATTTATTTTAATTTTGATTTGTAAACCATATTGAAGCAGAACTTGTATCAATTTTAATAGAATTTGATGTTATTAATCTTTGTTGTGAATATCAAGCCAGATTCTCCTCAGAACCTAAGCTTCATTCTTGTAGTATTTTAAGTGCTTTGAAAAGAACAAACGTTCTTTCAGGTCATCAGGAGACCTTTAAGTGATAGCTGTGCAGAATTTTTGCTGAAGTTAACTTCAGCTTCTAAAAAATTTAAAAATTGCTAGGATTTACTTATGTTTCATTGTTGTAGTAAATGGAGTGGTACTACAGTATAATAATCTCAGTGAGTTTATGCTTAAGTAAAGTCTGTGTTATTTTCTTCTAATACAACAAGTGGCAAACACAGGGGTTATTCTGCAATCGTTTAATGGCAGGAAATTCATTGTGAAGGGCTAAAGTAATTTCAGAAAAATGAATTGTATTAATGGCGATACTGTTTATCATTTTCTTGCTTAAACCTTTTTTTCTCTCTTTACGTAAACCTTTTTTGAAGAACATTTAAAATATTGTATTGTCTTCAACAAAATTTCACCTTTATATTTTTATGCAGTATTTGCTGACAGTACATAGCTTCAATGAAGTTATTTAAAATTTGATGAAATTGTATAAACATTTTACTCAATATCTTTGTATAGTGTGTTTTAAATTAGTTGTATTAGGTTATCATGTAATAAAGAATCTGACTTCATTTTTTAATGTTTATCTGCTGTCAGCTTTCCAGTTTTACCCCTTTCTCTTATTGGCTGGGCAAGCTAATAGGAAAGCTCAGGCGTTCCCTCTTTTGATGTCTTGTTCATACCGTGCAGAGGAACTCTCAACCCAGCCCTTAACCACCATAAAAACCCCAAGCCAGACTCCTTTCTCTGCTCTCTTAGACCATTTTAGGACCAACTCAAGAGGTCTGTCCTGCAGTCCACAGAAAATCCCATTCTGTGAGTACTGAGTATTTTCATATCCTGTTGATTTTGTCTGACGTCATCGGTCTCAACATCTGAACTGAATTTGGGGTGAGGGTCCATCTTGCCTTTGAAGCACAGCCATAACATATCACAATTTAAATTAAATCAAGCTTTCTCAAAGACATTTAAGATCATTTGAAAAGATGGTCTAGTTAATGATACAAAGAAGTTAAGAAAATTTTATACTGTGTAAAAAATTAACTACTTGTTGAAAGATGAAAATTTCATTTAAAAAGCTGGAAATTTTTTTCATATCAAGTATTTATTTTGATTTGACCCTGTGACTGAATTGGGTAGTGTGAGTCCTCCAACTTTTAAAAATTGTTTTAATCTCGTCAACAATAGCGTTGGGAAAACTAGATATCCACATGCAAAAAGAATGAATTTGGACTCCTGCCTCACACCATATACAAAGATTAACTCAAAGTGGATCAAATACCTGAATGTAAGAGAATAAATGATAAAATTCTTAGAAGAAAACATGGGGAAAAAATTCATAACCTTGGATGTATCAATGGATTTTTATGTATGCCACCAAAACACAAGCAACAAAGGAATGATAAACAAATTGGACTTCATCAACATTTAAAACTCTTGTGCATCAAAAGATACTATCAAGAAAGTGAAGAGATAATTTACATAATTGGAGAAAATTTGTAAATCATATATATCTGATAAGAATCTAGGATCCAAAATGTAAAAAGAACTTTTACAGCTCAGCCACAAAAGATATCCTAATTCAAAAATGGGTAGAAGACATTTTTAAATAGATATTTCTCCTAAGAAGATAAAATATACTCAACATCATTAGTCATAAGGGATCTGCAAATCAAACCACATTATACTATTTCAACTCATTAGGATGGCTCTAAGTTTCA
The DNA here is from genome assembly GCF_023851605.1 of Tamandua tetradactyla. Lineage (NCBI taxonomy): Eukaryota > Metazoa > Chordata > Mammalia > Pilosa > Myrmecophagidae > Tamandua > Tamandua tetradactyla. Next base: position 4,594,570 of record NC_135338.1, read on the forward strand.
AAAGCTGTAGTAGTCAAAACAGCCCAAGGATATTGGACCCTTAGACCAATAGAATCAAATTGAAAGTTCACAAATCAAGCCCACAATTATGGCCAACTTATTTTTTAAAACATATTTTATAGTGAAATATAAAACAATAAATCTCAAAGTACATTTTGAAATTTTAGTTATAGAACCGATTTCGAAGTTTGATATTGGTTATAGTTCCAGAGTTTCAGGTTTTTCCTTCTGGCTTCTCCTAGACACTGGAGACTAAAAAATATCAGTGTAGTGATCCAGTAGGCATACTCATTTGTTAAATCTTAACTTCACTGTTTTAACTCCCCCTTCTTTGATCCTTCTCCCAGTCTTTAGCGATACTTGGGTTATGCCCATTCTAGCTTTTTTCATGTTGAAATGGGGTGTCAACAATATATGGAATAGGAAGATGGAACTGGTTGATGTTCTTGGAGAGACTGGCACCTCTGACTTTCATGACTTACGTGGCTTAGGAACCATCTGAAGATTTTAGGTTTCTGAAACATAAACTTAGTGTGTGCAGCTTTTGTAGGATATCATATAGAGGCCTGGATGTTAACAGGAATGATGTTGTCTGGGGATTGGCAAACCATGGCAATTAGCATATCTAGCTGATGCTTGCATAAGAGTAGCCTCCAGAATAGCCTCTTGACTGTATTTGAACTCTCATTATTAAATAAATACATTATTTTATTACATTTCTTTTCTCCATTTTGGTCAGGAAGGCATTGTTGATCCCATGGTGCCAGGGCAAGTCTCTTCCCTGGGAGTCATATCACATGTTGCCAGGGAGATTCACACCCCTGGATGTAATGCCCCATGGAGGGGGGAGGGTAGGCAAGACAGGCCACATCTGAGCAACAAAAGAGGTTCTCTGGAAGTAGCTCTTAGGCATAATTATAGGTAGGCTTAGCTTCCCTGCTACAGAAATAAGTTTCCTAAGAGCAAGCCTTGAAATCAAGGGCTTGCATGTCAAGAATGTTTATGCCAAGAATGTTTATATGCTTGTTTGTCATTTACAATAAAAATTTAAAAATTAAAAAAAAGAAGATTAAGGGCTTGATCTATTAACTCGGAAGTCTCTAGTGTTTGAGAGAGTATCAGGGGCTTCCCCAGGTGGGAAAATTTCATAGCTCCATATTTTTTCCCCAGTTCCACAAGGGATTTTGCCATCACTTTTTAATTATCTGCCCAACATACTCTAGGTTATATCCAGATATTACTTTCAGCTATACAGAATTACAAACCATAGTTCCCATTCTGGGTTCCATGTGTTTGGGTTGTTTAAATGAACTGTCTAGATAGGTTATTTTAGATTGTGTGCTACAGAAAATTTAGGTTTTGGACAAAATAAAACTCCATTTTGTCTCATACAGTGGGCAAAGTTCTAAAATACAGATTCTGTTATCCTTTACCTCGTGTTCTGTTTTACCTCAGTTCCAACAAGATTGGCTTCATTCGTATCTGTAATTGAAGGCTGGTATATTTTTCGGTTTCATTAACAGTTGTATGTAGCAAATGCTACACTCTGAGCTGCAGTAATCCAACTCTCAGTCTTAGGTTTCACACAGGTGCCCAAAGTTCCAGGGGAATACCAGGTTATACACATACAGCACGTATAGCACAGCATCTCAGAATCTAGAAACAGCACTTAAAGCTCAGAAACAAATGTGACTACTATAAAAGCTTACAATTTAGGCCCCAATTTTCTTATAAGTGTTTTCTAAAAGAAACCATTATTTGTCCTTTTGTTTCCGGCTTATTTTGCACCACATAATGTCCTCAAGTTTCCTTCACCTCATTGCATATCTCGTGACTTTTTTCCTTCCTATGGCCGTACAATATTCTGTCATATGGAGAGACCACAGTTCACCTTTCTGCTTCTGCTTCTCAGTCATTGTACCCGTTGGCCACTTTCCATCCATGGGGCATCATGGATAATGTCCACAATAAAGAAACAATCCATGTCTCACAGTATCCTCATTTAGTTGTACAATCATCATCACACTCAATTTTAGACAAACTTCATTGCTCCAAAAAGAAAATAGATAAACACACCCTCACCAAAGAAAAAAATCCCAAACTCCCCTTAACTCATCTCTCCCCACCCAATTATTTACCCCTAGTATTGCTGTGGTACTAATGATGTCTTCCTGTTTAAACATAGGCCATAGCATGTGTTTTCGTTTGTTAAATGCTTCCAGAATGTAACATACCAGAAATGGGATGGCTTTTAAAAAGGGAATTTATTGTTACACATTTACAGTTCTAATGACATAAAAATACCCAAACTAAGGCATCCAGAGAAAGATACCTTGACTCAAGAAAGGCTGATGTCTATCACATGGGAAGGCACATGGCCAGCATTTGCTGATCCTTGTTCCGGGTTCTGTTGCTTCCAGCTTCTAATGCCAGTGGTTTCCTCTCTAAGTGTCTGTTGGCCTTCACTTGGCTCCTCCAAGACACGCTCTGGGTTCTGGCTTCCTTAGAAGGCACACAGGAAGGCACATGGCTATGCCTGTTGCACTCTGCATCTCCAAGCATCCATGTCTAAGTGTCTGCTCTCTCCGTCAGCACTCCAAGCATAAAATGCCTGTGTCTCTGAAGCAACTGTGTTTTCCCAAGATGTCTCCCTTTTAAAGGACTCCAGTAAACTGATCAAGACCTACCTTGAAGGAGTCACATCTCCATCTAATCAAAAGGTCATGGTCACAATTGAGGTGGTCAGTCTCCATGGAAACAATCTAACCAAAAGTTTCCACTTGACAATGTTGAATAAGGATTAAAGGACATGACTCTTCTGGGGTACACAGTGCTTTCAATCCAGCACAGCATGCAATATTAGTTTCTCCCCTATATCTCTCTGTAATTGACTCTTGTCCAAGATTTATACCTTTGAAGTAGTTCATGCAAGAGCTATTTATTTATATTTATAGTGTTAGTTGGTGAGCTACATGGCTCTGCAACCCCTTTCAATCATATTCACCTTCAATATGGCAGTATTACTTATAAACCTACTAAAAAACTACCGTCACTTCTATCCATTCCCACGCATTTAAGTTCAAACTCATTAGGTAACCGTTAGCCTATCTCTGGCTTCTGTGTATCTCTAGGTCCCCTATATTCTGCATTATAAGACTCTGAGTTTACCTTTACCAGGACCATATTAGCGAAACCATACACTATCCTTTTGTGTCTGGCTTATTTCACTCAGCATAATGTCCTCAAGATTCATCTGTGTTGTCATAGGCCTCAGGACCTCATTTAATCTTAACTGTTGCATAATATTCCATCATATGTGTACACCACATTTTGTTTATCCACTCATTTGTTGGTGGGCACTTTCATCTTCTGGCAATCGAAAATAATGCCGCTATGAACATCGGTGTGCAAATGTCTGTTAATGTCACTATTTTCACATACTGAGTAATCGTGTTGCCAGGTTCTAGGGCAACTTGATATTTAATTTCTGAGGGATTGCCAAACTCTTCCACAGTAACTGCACCACCAGCAGTGAAAGAGTGTTCCAATTTTCTACGTCCTCTCCAATATTTGTGGTTTCTTGTTTGTATAATAGCAGCCATTCTTATAGGTGTGAGATGATATCTCATTGTAGTCTTGATCTGCATTTCCCTGATAATCTAATGAAAGTGAGCAACTCTTGGAGCTTTTTAGCCATCTGTATTTGCTCTTCAGAAAAATGTCTATTCATATATTTAGTCCATTTTATAATTGGGTTGTTTGTTCTTTTATTGTTGACTTGTATGATTTCTTTATATATACAGGATATCAAACATTTTCTGATGTATAATTTCCATTGAGTTGGCTGCCTCTTCACCTTTTTGGCAAAGTCCTTTGAGGCACAGAAGCATTTGATTTTGAGGAGTTCCAGTTTATCTGTTTTTTTTTTCTTTCATTGCTTATGCTTTGAGTGTAAAGTTTAAGAAGCTACCTCTTATTACTAGGTCTTAAAAATGTTTCCCTACATTTTCTTCTAGGAGTTTTATTTACCAGCTCTTATATTTGGTCTTTGATTCACTGTGGGTTAATTTTTGTATAGGGTATAAAGTAGGGGTCCTCTTTGATTCTTTGGGATGGTGATATCCACTTCTCCCAGGCCCATTTATTGGAGACTATTCTGTTCCAGTTCAGTGGAATTGTGGGCCTTGTCAAACATCAACCATAGATTTGGTGATCTAGTTCTGCACTCTCAATTCAATTCCATTGATTAATATGTCTATCTTTGTATCAGTACCATGCTGTTTTGACTACTGTGGCTTTATAATTAACTTTAAAATCAGGAATGTTAGTCCTTCTATTTTGTTCTCTTTTTTTTTAAAGGGTATTTTTAGCTATTCTAGGTCTCTTTCTTTTCCAAACAAATTTGATAGCTAGCTTATCAAAGTCTTCAAAGAAGCTTGTTGAAATTTTGATTGTTATTGCATTGAATCTGTAGATCAATCTGCGTAGAATTGACATCTTAACTACACTTAACCTTTCTATCCATAAGCAGTGAATGTCTTTCTACCTATTTAGATGTTTGATTTCTTTTAGCAGTGTTTTGTAGTTTTCTGTGTACAAGTCCTTTACATCCCTGGTTAAGTTTATTCCTAGATACTTGAGTCTTTTAGCCGCTATTTTGCATGGAGTTTTTTCCTTAATTTTCTCTTCAGTTAGGTTATTACTGGTGTATAGAAACATTACTGATTTTTGGACATTAATCTTGTTATCCAGCCACCGTGCTGAATTTGTTTAACTTACATAGCTTTGTTGTAGATTTCTCAGGATTTTCCAAGTACAGAACCATTTCATCTGCAAATAATGAAAGTTTTTCCAATTTGGGTGCCTTTCATTTCTTTTTCTTGCCTCATTGCTCTAGCTAGAACTTCTAGCACAATGTTGAATGATAGTGGTGACTGTGGGCATCCTTGTCTTGTTCCTGATCTTAGGAGGTAGGCTTTCAGTCTCTCACCATTAAGTATGATCTTGTCTGTGGGTTTTTCATATATGTCCTTTATCTTATGAGGAAGTTTCTTTGATTCCTAACTTTTGAAGTGCTTTTACCAGAAAAGAATGCTGAATTTTGTTGAATGCTTTTTCAGCATCAATCAAAATGGTCATGTGATTGTTCCCTTTTGATTTGTTAATGTGTTGTATTACAATGATTCATTTTCTTGTGTTGAACTGACCTTGTATGCCTGGTATAAGCCCCACTTGGTCGTGGTGTATAATTCTTTTAATGTGTCATTGGATTTGATTTGCAAGCATTGGGTTGAGAATTTTTGCACCTATATTCATTAGGAAGATTGGCCTGTAGTTTTCCTTTCTTGTGACATCTTTATCCAGTTTTGGTATTTAGAGTAATGTTAGCATCATAAAATAGGTAGTATTCCTTTCTCCTCAAATTTTTTGGGAAGAGTTTGAGCAGGTTCGGTTCATTCATTTTGGAATGTTTGGTAAAATTCCCTTGAGAAGCCAACTGGCCCTGGGCTTTTCTTCATAGGAAAATGTTTGATGACTGATTGAATCTTTATTTGTGATTGATTTGTTGAGATTTTGTTCTAGAGTCAGTGAAGGTTTTTCATGTGTTTCTAGGAATTTATCTGTTTCATCTGTGTTGTCTAGTTTATGGGCATATAGTTCTTCATAGTAACCTCTTTTGATTTCTTTTGTTTCTGCAGTGTCCATGGTAATAGCATATTGTCTCATTTCTGATTTTATTTATTTGCATCCTCTCTTTTTTTTTTTCTTTGTCAGCCTAGCTAGTGGTCCATTGATTTTATTGATTTCTTCAAAGAACCAACTTTAGGCTTTATTGATTTGTTGTTGCTGTTTCTCATTTAATTTATTTCTGCTTTAATCTTTGTTATTTTTCTTCATCTATTGCTTTGGGATTCTTTTCTTTTCTTTCTCTGGTTCCTCCAGGTGAACAGTTAAACCTCCGTTTTTGCTCTTTCTTCCTTTTAAATATAGGCATTTAGGTCAGTAACTTTCCCTCTCAGCACTGCCTTTGCTACACATCCCATAAGTTCTGATATGTTGCACTGTCATTTTCATTCATTTCCAGACATTTACCAATTTCTCTAGTAATTTCTTCTTTGACCCACTGTTTGTTTAAGAGTGTGTTATTTAATCCATATATTTGTGAAAGTTCTGGTTTTTGGTTGTTATTGATTTCCAGCTTCATTCTACCCTGGTCAGAGAAAGTGTCTGAATAATATCAGTCTTTTAAAATTTATTAAGACCTGTTTTGTGCCACAGCATATGCTCTATCCTGGAGAGTGTTCTATAAGCACTAGAGAAGAATATATATCCTGGTATTTGGGGGGTTAACAATCTATGTGTCTGTAAGATCTAATTCATTTATCACATAGCTTAGGTTCTCTATTTCCTTACTGAACCTCTGTCTGGTCCTACCTATAATGAATAGTTTATATTGAAGTCTTCCACTATTGTTGAAACGTTCATTATTCCCTTCAGTTTTGCCAATGTTTGCCTCCTGTACTTTGGAGCTCCTTGATTGGGAGCAGAAACACTTATGATTGTTATTTTTTTCTTGGTGAATTGTCCCTTTTATTAATATGTAGTATCCTTTCTTGTCTCTTATGACATCTTTACACTTAAAGTCTGTTTTGTCTGATATTAGTATTGCTACTTCTACTTCCTTTTGGCTACAGCTTGCATGGGACATCTTTTTCCATCCTTTCCTTTCAATCTATTTGTATCCTTGGGTCTAAGATGAGTCTCTTGTAAGAGCCATATAGATGGATCAAACTTTTACAATATATTCTGCCAATATGTATCTTTTAATTGATGAGTTTAGTCCATTAACATTCAAAGTTGTTTAAAAATATTTTTATTGAGGGTGGTGCAATGGTGGCTCAGTGGTAGAGTTCTCGCCTGCCATGCCAGAGACCCGGATTCAATTCCCAGAGCCTGCCTATGCAAAATATATATATATATATATATAATTTTATAAATAAATATAAATATTTTAATATATATTATTGATATATATTTATACATATAAAATATATATTTATATATAATTATATATTATATATAATTATATAATTATATATATAATTTTATAAATAAATGTAAATATTTTTAATATATATATATTATTGATAAAACCTTACAAACATACAAGCATTCATAACATACAAACATCCCATACATGGTGTACAGTCAATGGCTCCTAATATCCTCACATAATTGTGTATTTATCACCATGATCAATTTTCGAACAGAAAAGACAAATTAAAAAGAAGAAACTCATATATACCATACCCCTTAGCCCCCCCTTTCATTGACCACTAGTATTTTCATCTATCCAATTTAATTTAACCTTTGTCCCCCCATTATTTGTTTATTTTTATATGTATTTTTTACTCATCTGTCTATGTTCTAGAAAAAAGGAGCATCAGACACAAGGTTTTCACAATCACACAGTCATATTGCAAAAGGCATATCATTATACAATCATCTTCAAGAAACAAAGCTACTGGAACACAGCTCTGCAGTTTCAGGTACTTCCTCTAGCCACACCAGTACACCATAAACTAAAAAGAGATATCTACATAATGCATAAGAATAACCTCCAGGGTAACCTCTCAATTCTGTTTGAAATTTCTCAATCACTGACACTATTTTTTCTCATTTCTCTCTTCCCCCTTTTAGTCAAGATTTTCTCAAGGCCTTGATGATGGGTCCCGGCTTATCTCGGGATTTCTGTCCCATGTGGCCAAGGAGATTTACACCCTTGGGAGTCATGTCCCAAGTAGGTGGGGGAGGGCAGGAGTTCACTTTCCATGTCAGCTTAGACTGAGAGGCCACATCTGAGCAACAAAAGTTCTCTGGGGGTGACTTTTAGACCTAATTTTAAGTGGGCTTAGCCTGTCCTTTGCAGGAATAAGTTTCATAGGGGTGACCCCCAAGATCGAGGGCTCAGCCTATTGATTTGGTTGTCCCCACTGCTTGGGAGAATATCAGAAATTTTCCAAATGGGGAAGTTGAATATTTCTCCTTTCTCCCTATTCTCCCAAGGGGATTTTAAAAATACTTCTTTATTCATTGTCCAAATCTCTCTGGGATTTATTAGGGCATCACACTAACCTGGAAAAACCAACAAAATCTCATGCCCTATTCAAGATTCCATGTACTTATGGTGTTCAATTAAACTGACCAAACAAGTTAAATTAGGAAATGCACTACCCAAAATATAAATTTTGCACTAAATAAGCATCTCTCCCTTTAGTCTCACACAGAAGCTGAAGTTTTAAAATATGGACGATATCATTCTTTACTCAGTCTTCTGATATACCTTAGTCCTATCCAGGTTAGCTTCATTCATATCTTTATTTGATGTCTGATCACTTTTTCAACTTTTTAAACAGTATCTGTATGTGGTACTACTGACTTTCATAGCTTCGCAGCTCTAACTCTGAGTCTCAAGTGTCACATGAACACCTGAAGTTTCTGTCTCCCTCACTTTTGAGGGACAACTTTGCTGGACAAAAAATTCTTGTCCAGAAGTCTTTTTCTTTCAGAATCTTGAATATCTCATACCACTGCCTTCCTGCTTTCATGGTGCCTATTGAGTTATTCAAGCTTAGTCTTATGTGGCTTTCCTTGTATGTGGTGAGTCTCTTTTCTCTTCTGCCTTCAGGACTTTTTGCTTCTCTTCAGCATTTAACAGTGTAATTAATATGTGTCTTGGAGTGGGTCTATTTGGGTTTATACTATTTGGGGTTTGTGGGGATTCTTTGATTTACATAGTTATCTTTTTTATAAGGGTTGAGAAGTTCCCCCCATTATCTCCTCAACTAATCTCCCTAGCCCTTCACTCTTTTCTTCTTCTGGGACACTTATCATTCTTATATCTAAGTGCTTCGTATTGTCCATCCTTTCCCTGAGATTCAATTCTGATTTTCCCATCTTTTTTCTTTCCGTTTGTTATTTTGTGCATTGTGTTCTGTCGTCCTGTCCTCTAGGTTGATTATTCTTTCTTCTGCCTCTTCAAATCTGCTGTTGTGTGTCTCAAGTATATTTTTAATTTGGTCTGCAGTGTCTTTCATCTCTGTTCTGTCTTCTGTTTTTCTTTTTATTCTTTCAAATTCTTTATGCTCTTCTAGTGTCTTCTTGATATCCTTCATTGGCCAACCCATTGAATTTATTTATGAGATTTGTATGAATGTCTTTGATTATATGTTCCAAATTCTGTGTCTCCTCTGGTGTTTTAATTTTGTCATTTGTCTGGGCCATATCTTTCTACATCTTCATGTGGTTTATGATTTCTTACTGACTTAGAGGCATTTGATTATCTTGATAAAGTTATTTTGAAAGTTGATTTCCCTCACTCATTTAAGCATTTGTATTTGCTTGGGTTTACATTGAAGATTTCCTTTTGCACTTGGTTCATCAGTAATTTCTCACCAAACCAAGGCCTTGATCTCATGCAGGAGATGCAACCCTACAGAAGGTCTGTTGAAAGCTAGGCAGACAGCTGCACTTTACACATCTTCCCTGAAAATGGCACTCTTGGGTCAACTTTTCCCCTCAAGCCCACCTCTCCCTGACTGTGGCAGCCAGCTGAGCCAGATGTAGACCCAGTGCATGCTCAAAGCCACCAGCTGTAGGGCTGATGGGTGGTCTGTATGTTCCTTGGTGGAGAATCCACTTGTGGGCCCAATGAGTCTGGAAGTCTTCCTGCTCCCACCTTGAGCTCTGGGACTATTTCAACTCCCTCTCCCTTCAGACAACAAAGAAGTGCCTGGTGATGTGGTACAGCTTGGCTCGCTTCCTGAGCTGTATCATGCATGTCTGAGGGCTCCAGGCCTCTGTGAGGAAAGTGAAGTAGTAGCAGGAGCCAATGAGTCTATTTTCCGGGCTAGTTATCAAACTGGTTCCACCCACTCTGCAGCTTCCTCTCCTCCCCAAAGAGTGCCCCCAGTTTCTGTCATAAACCAGGTGCCCACAGTGGCCTGCCTCAGGGATCAGGGGCAGGCACTCTGCACCATCCAGAAAATCTTTGTGTGCAGGCTGGCTAAGTTTGCTGACCTTAGTTTCCCATGAAAACTCCTGGTTGTTGGGCTAATAGGGAAAATCTCCCAAGCTAGCTGCAGAGGCAGGCAGGAATGCAGGAGCATCCTGCACCTTTGGAACCTGCTCCTTATTGCATACCACCGCTTACTCCAGGTAGAGTCATGACCAAGCAACTCACCCTGTTCTCTCTGTCCCAATTTCTTTTCTTTTTCATCCAAGATTGCCCTATGTAGTGTAGAAGACCCTCTCTGGTCACTCACACCCTGGAATTTCTGTCCTAGTCATCTTTTTTTGTCACTTCTCTAGTTTTTCCATGGAGCAGGAGTGAAATCAGCCTATCCTATTCTGCCATCTTCCTTGCCAGCTGATTTTCTACAAGGTGGGGGAGCCACTCAATTGGGAAAGAATAGTCTCTTCAACAAATGGTGTTGGGAAAACTGGGTCTCCAAATGCAAAGGAATGAAGGTGCACCCCTTCTTCATACAATATACAAAAATCAACTAAATGGATCAAAGATCTAAATATAAGAAAGAACTATCAAACTTTTAGAAGAAAGCATAGGGAAGTGTGTTCAAGACACCATCATGTTAGGTAATGGTTTCTTAGAATTTGCATTCAAACCACAAGTAAAAAAAAGATAAATAGGATCTTATAAAAATTTAAAATTTTCTGTATCTCAAAGAAATTTATCATGACAGTAAAAGAGAAGCCTCTATAGTGAGACAAAATATTTGGAAGCCACATATTCAATAACAGTTTAATATCCAGAATAGATGCAGAACTCTTACAACTAAAAAGCAAGAAGACAACATCCCAATAAAAGAATGGGCAAAAGACTTGACATCGCTCCAAAGGAGACATACAAATGCCAAAAAACACATGAAAAGATGCTCAACATCATTAGCCATTAGGGAAATGCAAATAAAAAAGCCACAATGAGATACAATTTCACACCTACTAGAATGGCTACTTTTTTAAAAAAGGAAAATTACAAGTGCTGGGTAGGTGGAGGTATGGGAATAGTCATTATTTTGGATGGGAATATAAAATGGTGCAGCAACTAGAAGGCATTTTGGCAATTTCTCAGGAAGTTAAGTACAGAGATATGATATGATCCAGTAATATCATGTCTAGGTGTATGCCCCAAAGAATTGAAAGCAGGAATTCAAGCAGATATTTGCATACTGATGTTCACAGTGACATTATACACAATTACCCAAAAGATAGACAAAATATGGTATAATAAATGGAATATAATGGAACATCATAATGGAATCTTTTTGAGCCACAAAAAGAAAGAAGTTCTGATAAATGTGAAAACATATTGAGTGAAATAAGCCAGACAGAAAAGGACAAATATTGGATTATCGCTGATAAGAAACAATTAGAATAAACAAACTTCTAGTGTCAGAAACTAGAATACAGATTACTAGGAGCCAGGGTAGTGGTAGGGAATGGGGAGTTAATACTTAAATTGTGCCGAGTCTCTATTTCAGTTTATAGAAAAGTTTGGGCAATTGATGATGGTGATGGTAGCATAACATTGTGAACGCAACTAACAACACTGAATTATATATTTGAATGTGGTTAAAGGAGGGAATTTTAGGTTGTATTTATGTTACTAGAATAAACATTTAAAAAACCATAGATGTCATACATATGACTGCATAACACAAACAGTAAGATAAACCATGGATTAACAGTCCATATATAAAAATGTTCTTTTTCTCATCCAAATAAAAAAATGTACTTTTTATCAGTTGTAACAAATGTATTATATGAATGTAGAGTGTTAATAATAGGATGACATTGAACTCTGTATTTAATGCATGATTTTTCTGTAAATCTACCACTTCTCTAATGAAAAAAAATTTTTTAATACAGAAAATAGGAGACTACTGGGCAAGAGGTTGGGGTAGGGAGCTCCAGGTTCCAGTCCTTCCATGGAAACAGCTATTAAACAGGGAGGAACTCTCTGAAATAATTACTTTGAAACTCCAGAGGCCAGAAGAACACTGTACAGGTTCCAGGGAAAAGTGAGAGGAAGAGGATGATAACTCACAGTAAAGAACATAAATTGCTGCAGCTATGGCGTCCATTCCCCATTCAGGTGGCAGGCCTCTGTGAAGTCCAGTCCTGGCGATCTGCTGCTGACAGAAATGGACTTATGAACCTCCTCCCCTAAGAAGAGGGGTGTCCACGGCAATCACTGATCATGGCATTTGATTAGTAAATTCAAATGACTGGATCCCAGCTCTGAGCACAGCTATTATTTCGACCCACCCCAGACAAAGGTGGTGGCTGCCATTGTTTCTACCCTCCCCAAATAGGGGAGGAGGCGGTGGAGAGTTAAAGATGCAGGAATTCCTCAGGAGTGTGAGGAAAGTTACCTAAAGGGATGCATTTGCTAGGCAGACCAGGAAAAGTTCAACTCTGGGGAGCTGTCAGAGATGTTTTGAGCATGCTTCCTGACCCTCTCCACAAGACATGTTGGAGCTGGTCTACTCCTCTTCATGGGTCAATGATCCTGTATTAACTTGGAAAGACCAACTTGGGAAAGTACTCCCTGGGGTGAGTTTCCTCCCAGAATTTGCCCTGCAAGCAAGAACAGCATGAGACTATGAAAGGAGTGTAAAAATTATAGATGTGGACAGTCTGGGACAAGACCTGTGGCTTCAGATACCCAGGAGAGGGAGGTCTGTCCTCTGGGAAGCAGAGGGGGCAACCAAATTCCTGTAAACAAGGAAACTCCAAAACAATTACCAAGCAATAACCTAGGACAAGACAGAAGCCCATTAAGAAAGGGGAAAAACCTGTTTGCATTCATCTTGGGCAGACCTTTCTAATAAGAAACCTGAAATTCAAGAAAATCTCTGTCTTATAACCACCTGGTTACAAAGCCAGAAAAGAGACATCCCAGGGAGTAAATCCCAGAGTTAACATTTAAACATATTAAAATGTACAGTGTAGAAAAAGTCAAACAAATAAGAAATGATGACCCATCCAAAGGAAGAGGATAAAAACCAGGATGTGGGTATGCTTAACAAAGCCTTTTAAAAATGAACTTTAAAATACTTAAGGAAATGAAGGAAAATGCAGAGAAAGAACTACAGGATTTCAGAAAAACAATGGTCGACTGATATGAGAGTCTAAATAAAGAGACAGAAAATTTTAAAAAGAATGAAACAGAACTACTGGAGTTGAACACCACACTAACTGAAATGAAAACTACTCAGGAAGGTTTCAAGCACCGAATGGAGCTGGCAGAAGAAAGAATCAGCAACACTTAAAATGAATCAGGCTGAGGAACAGAAAGAAAAAAATAGTGGAAATGAAAATAGCCTAAGACAGCTATGGAACTACTTCTTAATTCCTACCAGTGCCAGATAAAGATAGCACAAGAAAAAAAATAAAATAAAATAACCACAAACCAAAAGCTCTTATGAACATAGATGCAAATATACTAGCAAACCTAATCCAACAGCATATTAAATGAATTATACACCATAATCAAGAAGAATCTATCCCTGGTACTCAAGGTTGGTTCAACATAAGAAACTCATTTAATGTAATATACCACATTAGAAGAATGAAGAAAGAAACTCACGTGATCATCTCAATTGATGCAGAAAAGTCATTTAATAAAAAACAGCATCCTTTCTTGACAAAAATATTTAGAACACTAGGAATAGAAGGAAACTTGCTCAACGGGGAAAGGGTATAATAGCTAGCATCCTACTTAACAGTGAAAAACTGGAAGCTTTCTCTCTAAGATCAGAAAGAAGACAGAGACCGACTATTACCACTGTTATTCAACATTGTATTGGAAGTTCTAACCAGAGCAATTAGGCAAGAAAAAAAATAAAAGGAAAGGAAGAAATAAACCTTTTCCTTATTTGCAGATTTAATGATTCTTTAAACAGAAAATCCTGAAAAACCCACAACCAAGTTCCTAGAGCTAATGAATGCAGCAAAATGGTGGGGTACAAGATTAACACCCCCAAAATCAGTAGTTTTTCTATCTACAGACAATAAACAATTGGAATAAGAAATCAAGAACAAAAGTTCATTTACAATAGCAAAAGACTCAAATATCTAGAATAAATCTAACCAATGATGTAAAGGATTTTTACAGAGTACTACAAAACATTGCTAAAAACGTCAAAGAATACCTGAATAAATGGAAAGACATTCCATGTTCATGGATTGGAAAACCAAACTTCATTAAGATGCTACCCAAAGCAATTTATAGATTCAATGTAATCCCAATCAAATTCTAACAACCTCTGCAGAAATGAAAAATCCCATCATCAAATATATATGGTAGCATAAGGGGCCCCAAATGGCCCTTTGAAAAAGAAGAATGAAGTTGTAGGACTCACATGTCCTATTTAAAAACAGTAGTCAAAACAGTATGGCACTGGCACAAGGACAGACATACAGACCGTTGGGATAGAATTGAGAATTCAGAAATCAACCCTCACATTTATGGTCTACTGATTTTTGAAAAAGGTATCAAAGGCACCTGAATTGAGAAAAAGTCTCTTCGTCAAATGGTGTGGGAAAACTAGATCTCAGTTTGCAAATAAAAGAACCCCTATCTCATGTTTTATATTATAATTAACTAAAAATGGATAAAGACCTATATAGAGAGCTAAAACTATCAAACTCCTAGAATAAAATGTATAGAAGCATCTTTAGGGCCTTGTGTTAGGCAATGGTTTCTTATACTTTACACCTAGAGCATAAGCAATAAAAGAAGTAATGGATAAACAGGACCTTAGCAAAACAAACAAACAAACAAAAACAACTTTTGCCCCTCAAAGGACTTGATCATGAAAATAAAATGACAACCTACACAATAGGAGAAAATATTTGGAAACCACATATGTGATAAAGGATTAATAGCCAAAATATATAAAGACATCTTTCAACTTAACAACAAAAAGAAAAAAAAAACCTCAATTAAAACAGACATCTCTCCAAAGAAGATAAAAAAAATTACTGAAAGCGCACAAAACGATGTCTAACATCATTAGCCATCAGAGGAATGCAAATCAAAGCCACGAGATACTATTTTATACCAATTAGAATGCTACTATTAAAAAATAACAGAAAATGACAAGTGTTGGAGAGAATGCAGAGAAATGGAAACAATTATTCATTGCTGGTGGCAATGTAAAATAGTGCCGCTACTGTGGAAGACGATTCTGTGGCTCCTCAGAAAGCTATGTGTAGAACAACCATATGACCTGACTATCTCACTACTAAGTTTATATCCAAAAGAATTGAAAAGAGGGGCTCAATTAGATATTTGCACACCAAGGTTTATAGTGGCATTATTCACTATTGCCAAAAGATGAAAGCAACCCTTGTATCCACCAACCAAGGAGTGGAAAAACAAAATGTGTCATATATATACAATGGGATGTTATACAGCTGTAAAAGGGAATGGAGTCCTGATAGATGTGAAAGCATGGATAAATCTTGAAGACATCATGTTCAGTGAAATAAGCCAGACACAAAAGGATAATTATTGTATGATGACACTGATTTTTTAAACAATTTTTAAATTAAAAAATATGACAACAGAGAAACACAAACATTCATATGATCATTCCATTCTACATATATAATCAGTAATTCACAATATCATCACATAGTTGCATGTTCATTATCATGATCATTTCTTAGAACATTTGCATCAATTCAGAAAGAGAAATAAAAAGACAACAGAAAAAAATTCATACATACCATATCCCTTACCACTCCCTTTCTTTTTTTAATTTATTTATTTTTTATTTATGATACATAAACACATACATTCTTATCATATGATCATTCTGTTCTTGTTATATAATCAATAACTCACACTATCATCACATAGTTGCATATTCATCATCTTGATCATTTCTTAGAACATCTGCATCAATTCAGGAAAAGCAATAAAAAGAAGACAGAAAAAAGTTCATACATACCATACCCCTTATCCCTCCCCTTCACTGATCACCAGCATTTCAATCTACTAAATTTATTTTAAATTTGTTCCCCCTATTATTTTTTTATTTTTAATCCATATGTTTTGTCTGTTGATAAGGTAGACAAACGGAGCATCAGACACAAGGCTCTCACAACCACACAGTCCTACTGAGACAGCCATATCATCATACATTCATCTTCAAAAAACATGGCCACCAGAGCACAGCTCCATATTTTCAGGCAGTTCCCTCCAGCCTCTCCATTACACCTTAACTAAAAAGGTGATATCTGTTTAATGTGTAAGAATAACCTCTCAGCCATTGACACTTTATTTTGTCTCATTTCACTGTTCCCCGTTTTGGTCGTGAACGCTTTCTCAATCCCTTGATGCTGAGTCCCAGCTCATTCTAGGATTTCTGTCCCACATTGCCAGAAAGGTTTACATCCCTGGGAGTCATGTCCCATGTAGAGAGGGGGAGGGCAGTGAGCTTGCTTGCTGTGTCGGCCAAGAGAGAGAGGCCACATCTGAGCAACAGAAGAGGTTCTCTTGGGGGTGACTCTTAGGCCTAATTTTAAGTAGGCTTAGTCTATCCTTTGCAGGATTGTTTCATGTGAATAAACCCCAAGATTGGAGGCTTGGCCTATTGCTTTGGTTGTCCCCACTGCCTGTGAGAATATCAAGAATTCTCCACTTGGGGAAGTTGCATTTCCCCCATTCTCACCATTCCCCCTAGGGGACTCTACAAATACTTCCATATTCACTGTTCAAATCACTCTGGGATTTATCTGGGCATCTCTCTGGACAAACATACAAAATCTCATGCCCTACACAAGGTTCCAAGTACTATGGTGTTTGATTAAGCTGTCCACATAAGTTATATTAGGAAATGCACTAGTCAAAATATAAATTTTGTAGCAAATAAACATTTTTTTACTTGATGACACTGATTTTTGAAAGAATTAGAATAAGCAAACCCATAGAATTAGAATCTAGAATATTGATAGCAGGGGATGAGGTGGAGATAAGGAATGGAAATGTAAAGCTTAAAACGTACAGGGTTCCTATTTGGAATGATGGAAGTGTTCTGGTGGTGGTGATGGTAGCACAACATTGTGAACACAATAGCACTGAAATATATATCTGAAATATAATAAAAGGGGGAATGTTAGACTGTATATATGGTAATAGGATAAAAAAAATAATCCTGGAACTACACTACACAAATGGTGAGCACTGAATTAAACCATGGGCTTTAATTAATAGTACAATTATAAAAATGTACTCTCAGTGATTGTAACAAATGCTCCACACCAATGCAGGATGTTGGTGGTGAGGTGGTATATGGAAAACCTGTATTTTATGTTTGATTTCCTATAAGCCCACACCTTCTCTAATAAAGGACAAAAGACACAAAAAGTAAGTGTTGGAGAAGATATGAAGAAATTGGGATTCTTGTACATTGCTTTAGGGATGTAAAATTTTGCAGCTGCTGTGGAAAACAATTTGGCAGTTCCTCAAAAAGTTTGTGGCTCAGCAATTCCACTTCTAGGTATATACCCCAAATAATTAAAAACAGGTATTCAAAAAATACTTGCATTTGAGTGTTCACAGCACTATTTACAATAACCCAAAGCTGGAAACAACTCAAATATCCATCAGCTAATTAACTGATAAACAATATGTGGACAGCCATACAATGATCCTAATTAAAAGGAACGAAGTGTAATGAAAAGGAATGAAATGATACATGCTACAATATTAGTGAACCTTAAAATATTATGCTAAGTAAATGAAGTCAGACAGAATAGGTCTCATACTGTATGATTCCTTTTATATGAAATGTCAAGAAAACATAAAGACATGGAAACAAAAGTACAGATTGGTGGTTGCCAGATACTGGGAAAAGGGAGGAATAGATAGTGATTACTTAATAGATATAGGATTCTCTTTTGAGGTGATGATGATTTTGTGGAATTAGTTAGAGGTGATGGTTGTAAAACAATGTAAATGTACTGAATGAAATTTTAGTGTACACTTAAAAAATTTTACTTTTATATTGGGTGAATTTCACCTCAACAACAAAAAAGTGTTTTGTTTTTATTTTTATTTTTAAAAAAAGTCTTTTAACTCTTCTAATTCCTTTGCCTTTCACATATATTTTGGAATCAGTTTGTTGTTCTCTGATGGGGATTTTCATTGGGATTATGTTGGATCTATAGATTCAACATCTTAAAATTTTGGAGTTTTCTAATCCATGAGCATGGTATATTTCTCCATTTATTTATGTATTCCTAGATTTCTTTCAAAGTATTTTGTTGTTTTCATAATACAGATCCTGAACATATCCTTTTAGATTTATACCTAATTCTTTTTTTTTTTCTTTTGGCACTGTTGTAAATGATATGGTGCTTTTCTTTTAAATTTTGAATGCCAACTGTCAATTGCTAGTATATACAAATGCAACTGCTTTTTTTTTGTTTGTTTGTTTTTTCCATATTGACCTTATATCTAAATTAGGTGAAACTCAACAGTTCTAGATTTTTGTAGATTCTGTGGAATTTCCTTACAGGGCAATTTTAATACAAACTCCTTTTATTCTTTTTTCTTGCCTTATTTTTGGTGAAGATTTCCAAAAGGATGTTGAGTAGGGGTGGGGAGAGAGAACATCTTCGCTGCATACCTGGTTTTAGGGGAAAGCATTCAGTCTTTCACCATTATGTATGATGTTAACTGTGGGTTGTTTTGTAGACTCTCTTTGTCATGGTAATAAAGCTCACTTTTATTCCTATTTTACTGAGAATTTTAAATATGAATTGCTCTTAAATTTTATTAAATTCTTTTCCTCTATCCATTGATATGATCATATTGTTCTTCCTTTTTAGTCTGATAATAAAGTGAGTTAAGTTTTGTGCTGGTTTGAAAGGATGTATGTCTCCTAGAAAAGCCATGTTTTAATCAAAATCCCATTTCATAAAGGTAGAATAATCCCTATTCAATACTGTATGTTTGCAACTGTAATCAGATCATCTCCCTGGAGATGTGATTTAATCAAGAGTGGTTGTTAAGCTGGATTAGGTGACGACATGTCTCCACCCATTTGGGTGGGTCTTGGTAAGTTTCTGGAGTCCTATAAAAGAGGAAACATTTTGGAGAATGAAGAAGATTCAGAGAGAGCAGAGAATGCTGCAGCACTATAAAGCAGAGAACTCATGAGCCAGTGACCTTTGGAAATGAAGAAGGAAAACGCCTCCGGGGGAGCTTCATGAAACCAGAAGCCGGGTGAGAAAACTAGCAGATGATGCCGTGTTCGCCCTGTGCCCTTCCAGCTGAGAGAGAACCCCTGATTGTGTTCACCATGTGCCTTCTCACTTGAGAAAGCAACCCTGAACTTCATTGGCCTTCTTGAATCAAGGTATCTTTTCCTGGATGCCTTAGATTGGACATTTCTACAGACTTGTTTTAATTGGGACATCTTCTCGGCCTTAGAACTGTAAACTTTCAACTTATTAAATTCCCCTTTTTAAAAGCTGTTCTGTTTCTAGTATATTGCATTCCAGCTGCTAGTAGACTAGAACATATTTACTGATTAAAAATGTTGAACTAGCCTTGCATTCCTAGAATAAACCATGATGTATTTCCTTCTTACATATTACTGGGTTCAATTCACTAATATTTTCTTGAGGATCTTTGTGTTTATATTCATGAGAAATTATGACTTGTAGTTTTCTTTTCTTCTATTGTCTTTGGTATTGGTGGCTTCACAAAATGAATTAGGAAGTTTTCTTCTGCTTCTATTTTTTGGAAGAGATTGTGTAGATTGATATTTTTTTTCCCTTGTATGTTTGGGACATCTTAACAGTGATGTCATCTGTACTTGGAGTTTTCTTTGTTGGATGTTTTTAAACATGAATTTAATTTCTTTATTGGTTATAGGGCTATTCAGGTTATCTATTTCTTCAAGAATGAGTTTGGTAGTTTGTGTTTCAAAGTTGTCAAATATATGGGCATAGAGCTGTTTGTAGTATTTCCTCATTAATATTTGTCTCTGTGGTCTGTACTTATCACTTTCATTCTTGATATTGGTGATTTGTGTCTTCTCTTTTTTCTTGGCCAATCTGTTTATGGTTTATCAACTTTATGCTCTTTCCTCCCCAAATCTAGCTTTTGGGATCGTCAATTTTCTGTTTTCAATTTCACTGATTTATATTCTTATCTTTCATTATGGCATTCCTTTTGTTTGCTTTGACTTTCATTTGCTCTTTTTACTTTAGTTTCTTAATATAGAATTATATATTTCTTATTTGAGACCATTCTTCTTTTCTCATACTAGTATTTATGTACTATAGATTTTTCTCTAAGCCCTGTTTTAGCTCCCTCTCTCAAATTTTGAAATTGTTCTGTTTTTATTCTCATTCAGATAGAAATACTTTTAAATTTCCTTGGACACTTGCTCTCTGACCCATAGGTTGTTTAAAAATGTGCTTTTATGTTTCCATGTATTTGGTGACTTTTTCAGATATATATAAAGCTTGGAGCTTTTATGAATCCCAGAAAATGTTCTTAAGGCTAATCCATTCTGGTGGGTGTAGACTCATTGTGGGTGGAACTTTTAAATTAGGTTATTTCAGCTGAGTCATGCCCCAAGTCAGTCTTAATCCTTTTACTGGAATCCTTTATAAGAGGATGAAAAGCAGAGAGAAACAACCAGAAACCGAGAGAAAAAATACAGCACCTGAGAGAGAAGAACAACACAGGAGCTAAAAGAGAAAGACAAAAGTTCAGAAAGAAAGTCACAGATGGAGCAGCCAGTAGCTCAAGGCAATGAAATTGAGAAAAGGAACAACAGATGCTGCCAGGTGCCTTGCCATGTGATAGAGAAATCCAGGATCTCTGGATCACCTGTTGACTTTTTGGGGACATTTTCACAGCCTCAGAAATGTAAGCTTATACACTAATACATCTCCATTGTTAAAAGCCAGCTCATTTCTGGTATATTACAGTTTGGCAACTTCAGCAAACTGAAACATATATTTCTTTCATTGATTTCTAGTTTAATAGTTTTATTTCATCATGGCCTGAGAACATGTTTTGTATTCTTTAAAATTTTTCAAGGTTTGTTTTATGGCTCAGAATATGGTATATCTTGCTGAATGTTCCATGTACACTTGTGTTATTTTTAGATAGAGTGTTCTATAATGTTAATTAGGTCAAACTAGTTGCTACTGTTGCTCACATCACCTATAGCCCTGCTAGTTTTCTACCTACTCAGTCTGTCAATTACTGAGAGAGGAGTAGTATCATCTTCAACTATAATTGTGCATTTTTCCCTTTCTCCTTTCAATTCTATCAGTTTTTGCTTCATGTATTTTGAAACTCTGTTGTTAGGGGTTTACACACTTAAGTTTAGTATGTCTGAGAGAATTGGCCCCTTGGTCATTACATAATGTCCCTTTTCAGTCTACTTTGATTCTAATATAGCTTTTTTAGGTTAATGTTTACACTGGATGTCTTTCCAACCTTTTACCTTTAGACTGTTTTTGTTTTTATGTTTAAAGTGAATTTCTTTGTGGATAACATTTAGTTTAGTTTTACTTTTTTATCCAACCTTTTTTATCGATATACTTACACCACAAAAATATAATGTGGTTATATGGTTGATTAAAATCTATCATCTTGTTTTCTATTTGTTCCATCTGTTCTTTGTTTCTTTTTCCCTCTGTATTCTCTTAAGTTGATTTGGCATTTTTTATTATTCAATTATATTACTTCTATGATTTACTTTGTATACCTTAATTTTTTGTTGTTGCTCTTCCCTTAGAGTTTACAATCTATATCTTTAATTAATTAGAGTCTACATTTAACTACTATCATACTGCTTCTTGGGTAGTGTAAGGAACTTATGACAGTATGTTTCCAATTCCTTTCATGCCTTGGGCTATTGTTTTAACAGATTTTGCTTTTACTTATGCTATAAGCACACAATACATCGTTACTATTTTTGCTTTTGAGAGTCAGTTATCTTTTACAGCAATTAAAAATAGGGGAAAATAATTTTATCTTACCTTCTCTTAGTCAATTTCCAGTGTTCTTCATTTCTATATGTAAGTCCAGGCTTCTGTCTGACATCATATTTCTTCTGCCTGAAGAACTTTCTTTAATATTTACTGACAAATAGTTTTACTTTTTCTTAGGGAGCCTTTGTTACTCTTTTACTTTCAAATACATGTTTTTTTTTTGTTGTTGTTGCTTGTTTGTTAAATGCTGCCAGATTACACTATACCAAAAATGGAATGATTTTCTAAAAGGGAATTTATTAAGTTACAAGTTTACAGTTCTAAGACCATAAAAATGTCCAAACTAAGGCATCCAGAAAAAGATAACGACTCAAAAAAGCCCATTGTCTGTCACATGGGAAGGCATGTAGCTGGTGTCTGCAGATCCTTGTTCCTGGTTCCATTACTTTTAGATTCTGATGCAAGTGGTTTCCTCTCTAAGTGTCTATGAGCCTTCACTTAGCTCCTCAAGGGCACAACTCTGCATTCTGGCTGGCTTAGCATCTCATGGGAAGGCACAAGTCAATGTTTTCTGGGCTTTGCATCTCCAAACATGTGTTTAGGTATCTGCTCTGTGGGCACTCCAAGCATCTTCAAGCATCCTTGTCTGTGTTGGCTCTGAAAGCAATTGTGTTTTCTCCAAAATTTCTCCACTTTTAAAGAACTCCAGTAAACTAATCAAGACCCACCTTTAGTGGGTGGGGCCATGTCTCCATCTTATGAAAAGATTGCATCCACAGTTGGACATGACACATCTCCATCTGATCAAAAGGCCGTGGCCATTACTGAGTGAGTCAGTCTCCATGGAACAATCTAACCAATGGTTTTCATCCTACGATATTGAATCAGATTACAGGACATGGCTTTTCTGGGGTACACAATACTTTCAAACAAGCACAATTAGGTGTAGAATTCTGGGTTGAAAGTTTTTCTCTCAGTACTTTAAAGATGCCACTCTACTGTTCTCTAGCTTGCATGGTTTCCAAATAGAAGTCTTCTATAATTCTCCCTGCCCTCACCCCCTGTATATCATCTGTCTTTTTTCCTCTGGATATCTGTAAGATTGTCTTTTGTATTTAGTATGTTGACCTGAGTTAATCTAATAAGAAGTTTGGCTGGATTTGAGGTTTATTGTTGTTATTGTTACCAATTGTACACCACAGGCTCCAAATTTCTCGGTGATATCTTGTGTATAGGGTGTGAGTTATTTTCTAGAGTGTTTATATTCTTTAATGTCTGCACCACTCTTAGCTTGAGGTCTTTCCTTTGTGCAAAACTTCCAAAAGAGTGTATCTCTTGTCACATGATGCTTATTAGCCTGGTTCTGAGGACTGGAACATTTTCTGTTGTTTTGAGTAACTCTTAGTCTTAGACAGGCCCTAAATCCCTGATTCTCAGGAGTGTGGTCTTCTCAGAGTTCCTTTCCCTCCTCTGCATAGCTCTGAGCCTGGCACATATTCCTGCCCCTTCTCTAGTTGTAGAAGTTTTTACCCTTTTACCCCAGCTGCACTGGAGTTTGCTGGTACTTTAAGGGTGACAGTATTTGTCATCCCTCCATCCACAAATGAATGTATTTATTTTGTAGGGGACATGGAGGTGCAGATTATCAGCAGCATTTTGTTCCCTTCTTATAGTAGCTGGTTTCCCCACCCACTCACCCCCAGTTCTGCACTGTAAGGAAGTCTTTCCCAGGACTTTCCTAGCATTTTCTTTGAGTAGCTGGTACAGCTCATGGAATAAAAGCCTACAAGAGTTTACAGACTGCCCATATATTTATGAACCCCAGGGATTTCACAGTCTCCCCCCTTTATACACTGGGCTGCCCTCCATTAGCTGCCAATTTCTTTAGCTGAACTTTTCTTAAGTGTGTCCAGATTCATCTTGCTCATGTAAGCTACTGTTCACCTCTGGTGTCTCCCTGCAAGTGCCTGTCTCTCCTTAGATTTGGGGGCAGTTGGTTGCCCTGTGACCTTAGCACTTTGATGATTTGAAGAAAAGTTTTGTTATTTTTTAACCTTTTTTATTGTGAAATGTAATATATATATACAAAAAAGCAATACATTTCCAAGTACATTTTAATAAGTAGTTATAGGAGAGATTTTAAAGTTTGGTATGGGTTATAGTTCCACGATTTTTCATTTTTTCTTCTAGCAGTTCCAAGACACTGGAGACCAAAAGAAACATCAGTATAATGATTCATACTCATTTATTGAATCCTATCTTCTCTATATTCTTCTCTTTTTTGTGTGAAAAATAATATATATACAAAAAAGCAATGAATTTCAAAATAAATTGCAACAATTAGTTGTAGAAACAATTTCAGAGTTTGGTATGGGTTACAATTTCACAATTTTAGGTTTTTATTTCTAGCTGCTCTAAGGTACTGGAGACTAAAAGAAATATCAATATAATGATTCAACACACATACTCACTTGTTAAACCCTATCTTCTCTGTATAACTCCACCATCACCTTTGATCTTTCTCCTACTCTTTAGGGGTATTTGGGCTATACCCGTTCTAATTTTTTCATGTTGGAAAGTGCTATCAATATTATGTGATGGGGATGGAACTAGTCAATGTTCTGGAACAGCTGTCCCCTCTGCATTTCAGACTTATCTGGTCCCGGGACCCATCTGGAGGTTGTAGGTTTCTGGAAAGTTATGCTAATGCTCCAGGCACTAGGACCAGGATATAATGCCCTAGGTATTCTTTAGGATTAGCAGCAATGGTTTTGGTTGGGTTTTTGCAAGTTATGATAGGTGTTGGAGACGATCTTGCCAAACATGGCTGCCGGGGCTGATGCAAGGCAACACAAAGTGGCTGACCGCCCTCCGCCCTAGCAACAAAAGTGACCAATCCCAGAAATCTGCCCTCCACTGCTCCCAGCCTATATAAGCCTGTGCACGTCCTCAATAAAGCTGACACCTTCCACTCTCCCCTGAGGGTTGTCTCCTGAGTCGCGTGCTGTGTGCTCTGTGTCTGTGTGACTGACTCAGTACGGCCGCTTACCCCCAGCCATCAGCTAACCAGCCATCAGCTACCCCACGATAGGTAGCAATGTCTAACTGAAGCTAGCGTGAGTGACCTCCAGAGTAGCCTCTCAACTCTGCTTGAACTCTCTCAGCCATTGATAACCTTATTTGTTACACTTCTTTTCCCCTTTTGGTCAGGGAGACTTTCATCCCTAGATGTCATGGCCAATGTAGGGGGGAGGGCAATGATTTCACCTGCAGAGATAGGCTTAGAGAGAGTGAGGCCACATCTGAGCAACAAAAGAAGTCTTCTGGCGGTGGCTGTTAGGTATACAGGTAGGTAAGCTTCTCCATTATAAGCTTCACAAGGGCAGGCCTCACGGTCAAGCCTACTTGGTGGGTCACGGTGGCTCAGCAGGCAGAGTTCTCGCCTGCCATGCTGGAGACCCGGGTTTGATTCCCAGTGCCTGCCAATGCAAAATAATAATAATAATAATTAAAAAAAAGATCAAGCCTATTAATTTGGGCATCCTAATGTTTAACAACAGTATCCAGGGCTTCCCTAGTGGTAAAGTTTAATAGTTTCATCACTCGAGGGACTTTCCCAATGTTTTTTGATTATCTGCTTAATGTACTCTGGGATGTATCCAGGCATTCTTACAAGTAAGCTAAACAGGATTAAAGGTTCTCACTCTTATTCTAGGCTCCCTGTGTTTGCATTGTTTAAATTATTTATCCAGGGCGGGCCACTGTGGTTCAGCAGGCAGGAATGCTTGCCTGTGATGCCAGAGGACCTGGGTTCGATTCCCGGTGCCTGCCCATGATAAAAAAAAAAAATTTATTTATCCAGACAGGTTGAGTTAGATTATGTGCTACAGAAAATTTAGGTTCTGGACAAAAAAGGCTTTGAATTCAAGAAAAGCTTAAACCTTGTGCTTGATCAGTTATTACTTTTTTTATTTTAAATAATTTTTTATTAGAGAAGTTGTAGGTTTATGGGAAAATCAGGTAGAAAATAGAGTTCCCCGATATTCCCATTTATGCGGTACCATTTCTACAACTGATTAAACAATATTATTGTAATTATACCATCAACTATAGTATATAGCTTACACAAGGGTTTAAAGTTTGTGTTGTACAATCGTATAGGTTGTTTTTCTTTTCAGTTTTTCAAATTCTATTGCATACTTAAATGAAATTATCTCCTTTTAACCACTTTCAAATATACAATTCATTTGGTGTCTATCATGTACAATGTTGTACTACAATCACCACCATCCATTACCAAAAGTGATGGAAATCAACCAAAACAGAAATTTTGCTGATCAGTTATTTTTTCATTGTAAAGTTGGGAGTAATGCTCATTCCAGCTCTCTACATTCCTGAATGAAAACTGAGAGAAGCAAATTATATTTTTAAGAAGTTTATCAGTTTCATCTCAATTGTTGAATTTATTGATATAAAGTTGTTCATAATATTCCCATATTATTCTTTCAATGCCTGAGGATGTGTAGTGATGTAGGATAGAAATACATCTTTCATTCCTGATATGGAAAATTTGTGTTCTCTCTCTTTTTTCCTTTATCATTTTAGCTTGAGGTTTATCAATTTTGTTGTATTTTCAAAAAATCAACTTTTAGGTTAGCTAATTTTTTCTGGTGCTTGTCTTCAATTTTGTTGATTTCTGCCCATATCTTTATTATTTTATTCCTTCTGCTTACTTTAGGTTTACTTTGTTTTTCTTTTTCTAGCTTTTTAAGGCATGACTGTGGGTCATTTATTCTATTCCTTCTTTACTGATATAGGAACTTTTGAGAATAAATTCTTTTTATTGAGGTAAAATTCACATAGCACAAAATTCACCATTTTAATTATTTTTAAGTGTATGGTTGCATGACTTCCAGCACATTCTCAATGTTGTACAATCATATCACTATAAATACAGAATATTTTCATGACCCTGAAAAGGAACCCCATACTCATCTAGCAGTGATGCCCAGCCTCTGACAATTGCTAATCTGCTTTCAGTGGTTATGGATTTGTCTGTTCTGCACAGTTTATATAAATGGAATCCTACAACACATGGCCTTTTGTAGCTAGTCTCTTTCACAACTAATATAAGCACTTTAAAGATTTAAGTTTCCCTCTAAGCACTTCTTTTAGCTACAGCTCACAAAATTCTGATATGGTGTATTTTCATTATCAGTTACTCAAAATATTTTCTAAATGTTCCTTTTAATCTTTTATTTGACCTATGAATTATTTAGAAGTGCATTATTTAATTTTCAAATATTTGGGGTTTTCCTAAATATCATACTTTTGTTGATGTCTAATTTAATTCTATTGGGATCATTAAGAATATGATTACTATTCTTTTAAATTTATTGAGACTTCTATAGTCCAACATATGGCGTATCTTTGTGAACAAACTATATGCTTTTAGCGAGCATGTGTATGTTCCAGTTGTTGAGTGTAGTTGTCTATAAATGCCATTTGGGCCAAAGTCCTTGATGGTTCAGGTCATCTTTATCTTTGTTCTCAATAGTTAAGAAAGAGTTGTCAAAATTGTGATTGCAACTTCCAGAGAAGATGGCGGCTTAGTAAGACGCGCGGGTCTTAGTTCCTCCTCCAGAACAGCTACTAGCAGAGTAGAAACAATACAGAACAGCTCGCGGAGCCACGACAGAGATCAAGAAGACAGTGTACCCCATTCTGGAATGGCTGACTGGCTGGGAGAACCCGCTCCAGTGAGATCACCGAGGGGTGCGGGCTTCCCCGGGCCGGGGCAGCAAGTGGCCGGAGTCCCTCCCTTCCTCCTTCCCAGGCCAACTGGGAGAATTGGACAGGCGGTCCCCTCAAGCCGCGCCGGCTGGTGCCCCCCCCCAAGTGCGGCCCCCCGGACCAACTGGGAGAATTGGATCGGAGAACCCCAGGCCACGGAGAACGGTGACCGGGGTCCATTCCAAACACGTGGCTTCCCGGTCTGGCTGGGAACGGTGCACTCTCCCGGGCCGCGGCAGCTGGTGCCCTCCCGCCACGCTTGGCGCCCCGGGCCAGCTAGGATATTCGGATGGGCACTCTCCCAGGCTGCGGCGGCCGGCGACCCTCCCCGCGTTCGGATCCCCGGGCCGGCTGGCACTCTTCCAAGCCGCTTCGGCTGGTGAACCTCCCCAACAGCGAGAATTTTCCAAAGTTAAAGGACCCACAGCACCTTTTACTGGTGGGACTCACAGACAAACGAGCGCCATGAGCGCCACCTACTGGGCAGGATAAGAAAAACAGAACCCAGAGATTTCACAGAAAAATCTTTCAACCTGTGGGGTCCAACACCCAGGGAAATCTGACTAAATGCCCAGACGCCAGCAGAAGATAATGGATCACACTAGAAAATTGAAAATATGGCCCAGTCAAAGGAACAAACCAATAGTTCAAATGAGATACAGGAGCTGAGACAACTAATGCTGAATATATGAACAGAAATGGAAAATCTCTTCAAAAACCAAATCGATAAATTGAGGGAGGACATGAAGAAGACATGGGCTGAACAAAAAGAAATAGAAAAACTGAAAAAACAAATCACAGAACTTATGGAAGTGAAGGATAAAGTAGAAAAGATGGAAAAAACAATGGATATCTACAATGATAGATTTAAAGAGACAGAAGATAGAACTAGTGATTTGGAGGATGGAATATCTGAATTCCAAAAAGAAACAGAAACTATAGGGAAAAGAATGGGAAAATTTGAACAGGGGATCAGGGAACTGAAGGACAATATGAAGCGCACAAATATACGTGTTGTGGGTGTCCCAGAAGGAGAAGAGAAGGGAAAAGGAGGAGAAAAACTAATGGAAGAAATTATCACTGAAAATTTCCCAACTCTTATGAAAGACCTAAAATTACAGATCCAAGAAGTGCAGCACACACCAAAGAGAATAGACCCAAATAGGCGTTCTCCAACACACTTACTAGTTAGAATGTCAGAGGTCAAAGAGAAAGAGGATCTTGAAAGCAGCAAGAGAAAAACAATCCATCACATACAAAGGGAAACCCAATAAGACTATGTGTAGATTTCTCAGCAGAAACCATGGAAGCTAGAAGACAGTGGGATGATATATTTAAATTACTAAAAGAGAAAAACTGCCAACCAAGACTCCTATATCCAGCAAAATTGTCCTTCAAAAATGAGGGAGAAATTAAAACATTCTCAGACAAAAAGTCACTGAGAGAATTTGTGACCAAGAGACCAGCTCTGCAAGAAATACTAAAGGGAGCACTAGAGTCAGATACGAAAAGACAGAAGAGAGAGGTATGGAGAAGAGTGTAGAAAGAAGGAAAATTAGATATGATGTACATAATACAAAAGGCAAAATGTTAGAGGAAAATATTATCCAAACACTAATAACACTAAATGTTAATGGATTGAACTCCCCAATCAAAAGACATAGACTGGCAGAATGGATTAAAAAACAGTATCCTTCTATATGCTGTCTACAGGAAACACATCTTAGACCCAAAGATAAACATAGGTTGAAAGTGAAAGGTTGGGAAAAGATATTTCATGCAAATAACAACCAGAAAAGAGCAGGAGTAGCTATACTAATATCCAACAAATTAGACTTCAAATGTAAAACAGTTAAAAGAGACAAAGAAGGACACTATATACTAATAAAAGGAACAATTAAACAAGAAGACATAACAATCATAAATATTTACGCACTGAACCAGAATGCCCCAAAATACGTGAGGAATACACTGCAAACACTGAAAAGGGAAATAGACACATATACCATAATAGTTGGAGACTTCAATTCCCCACTCTCATCAATGGACAGAACATCTAGACAGAGGATCAATAAAGAAATAGAGAATCTGAATATTACTATAAAGGAGCTAGACTTAACAGACATTTATAGGACATTAAATCCCACAACAGCAGGATACACCTTTTTCTCAAGTGCTCATGGATCATTCTCAAAGATAGACCATATGCTGGGTCACAAAGAAAGTCTTAACAAATTTAAAAAGATTGAAATCATGCACAACACTTTCTTGGATCATAAAGGAATGAAGTTGGAAATCAGTAAAAGGCGGAATGCCAGAAAATTCACAAATACGTGGAGGCTCAACAACACACTCTTAAACAACAAGTGGGTCAAAGAAAATTGCAAGAGAAATTAGTAAATATCTCGAGGCAAATGAAAATGAAAACACAACATATCAAAACTTATGGGATGCAGCAAAGTCAGTGCTAAGAGGGAAATTTATTGCCCTAAATGCCTATATCAGAAAAGAAGAAAAGGCAAAAATGCAGGAATTAACTGTTCACTTGGAAGAACTGGAGAAAGAACAGCAAACGAATCGCAAAGCAAGCAAAAGGAAAGAAATAACAAAGATCAGAGCAGAAATAAATGAAATTGAAAACATGAAAACAATAGAGAAAATCAATAAGACCAGAGGTTGGTTCTATGAGAAAATCAATAAGATTGATGGGCCAGGGCGGGCCGCGGTGGCTCAGCGGGCAAAGTGCTTGCCTGCTATGCCGGAGGACCTCGGTTCGATTCCCGGCCCCAGCCCATGTAACAAAAACGGAGAAACAGAATACAATAAAACAAGAAAATGTTTAAAAATGTTTCCCTTTCTTCCTTCTTTCCTTCCTTCTATCCTTCCTTCCTTCTCTCTGTCTTTCCTTTAAAAAAAAAAAAAAAAAAAAAAAAAAAAAAAAAAAGATTGATGGGCCCTTAGCAAGATTGACAAAAAGAAGAAGAGAGAGGATGCAAATAAATAAGATCAGAAATGGAAGAGGAGACATAACTACTGACCTCACAGAAATAAAGGAGGTAATAACAGGATACTATGAACAACTTTACGCTAATAAATACAACAATTTAGATGAAATGGACGGGTTCCTGGAAAAACATGAACAACCAACTTTGACTCAAGAAGACATAGATGACCTCAACAAACCAATCACAAGTAAAGAAATTGAATTAGTCATTCAAAAGCTTCCTAAAAAGAAAAGTCCAGGACCAGACGGCTTCACATGTGAATTCTATCAAACATTCCAGAAAGAATTAGTACCAACTCTCCTCAAACTCTTCAAAAAAATCGAAGCAGAGGGAAAACTACCTAATTCATTCTATGAAGCCAACATCACCCTCATACCAAAACCAGGCAAAGATATTACAAAAAAAGAAAACTACAGGACAATCTCTCTAATGAATATAGATGCAAAAATCCTCAATAAAATTCTAGCAAATCGTATCCAACGACGCATTAAAAGAATTATACATCATGACCAAGTAGGATTCATCCCAGGTATGCAAGGATGGTTCAACATAAGAAAATCAATTAATGTAATACACCATATCAACAAATCAAAGCAGAAAAATCACATGATCATCTCAATTGATGCAGAGAAGGCATTTGACAAGATTCAACATCCTTTCCTGTTGAAAACACTTCAAAAGATAGGAATACAAGGGAACTTCCTTAAAATGATAGAGGGAATATATGAAAAACCCACAGCTAATATCATCCTCAATGGGGAAAAATTGAAAACTTTCCCCCTAAGATCAGGAACAAGACAAGGATGTCCACTATCACCACTATTATTCAACATTGTGTTGGAGGTTCTAGCCAGAGCAATTAGACAAGAAAAAGAAATACAAGGCATCAAAATTGGAAAGGAAGGAGTAAAACTATCACTGTTTGCAGACGATATGATACTATACGTTGAAAACCCGGAAAAATCCACAACAAAACTACTAGAGCTAATAAATGAGTACAGCAAAGTAGCAGGTTACAAGATCAACATTCAAAAATCTGTAGCATTTCTATACACTAGTAATGAACAAGCTGAGGGGGAAATCAAGAAACGAATCCCATTTACAATTGCAACTAAAAGAATGAAATACCTAGGAATAAATTTAACTAAAGAGACAAAAAACTATATAAAGAAAATTACAAAAAACTGTTAAAAGAAATCACAGAAGACCTAAATAGATGGACGGGCATACCGTGTTCATGGATTGGAAGACTAAATATAGTTAAGATGTCAATCCTACCTAAATTGATTTACAGATTCAATGCAATACCAATCAAAATCCCAACAACTTATTTTTCAGAAATAGAAAAACCAATAAGCAAATTTATCTGGAAGGGCAGGGTGCCCCGAATTGCTAAAAACATCTTGAGGAAAAAAAACGAAGCTGGAGGTCTCGCGCTGCCTGACTTTAAGGCATACTATGAAGCCACAGTGGTCAAAAAAGCATGGTATTGGCATAAAGATAGATATATCGACCAATGGAATTGAATAGAGTGCTCAGATATAGACCCTCTCATCTATGGACATTTGATCTTTGATAAGGCAGTCAAGCCAACTCACCTGGGACAGAGCAGTCTCTTCAATAAATGGTGCCTAGAGAACTGGATATCCATATGCAAAAGAATGAAAGAAGACCCGTATCTCACACCCTATACAAAAGTTAACTCAAAATGGATCAAACATCTAAACATTAGGTCTAAGACCATAAAACAGATAGAGGAAAATGTAGGGAGATATCTTATGAAACTTACAATTGGAGGCGGTTTTATGGACCTTAAACCTAAAGCAAGAGCACTGAAGAAGGAAATAAATAAATGGGAGCTCCTCAAAATTAAACACTTTTGTGCATCAAAGAACTTCATTAAGAAAGTAGAAAGACAGCCTACACAATGGGAGACAATATTTGGAAATGACATATCAGATAAAGGTCTAGTATCCAGAATTTATAAAGAGATTGTCCAACTCAACAACAAAAAGACAGCCAACCCAATTACAAAATGGGAAAAAGACTTGAACAGACACCTCTCAGAAGAGGAAATACAAATGGCCAAGAGGCACATGAAGAGATGCTCAATGTCCCTGGCCATTAGAGAAATGCAAATCAAAACCACAATGAGATATCATCTCACATCCACCAGAATGGCCATTATCAACAAAACAGAAAATGACAAGTGCTGGAGAGGATGCGGAGAAAGAGGCACACTTACACACTGTTGGTGGGAATGTCAAATGGTGCAACCACTGTGGAAGGCAGTTTGGCGGTTCCTCAAAAAGCTGAATATAGAATTGCCATACGACCCAGCAATACCATTGCTGGGTATCTACTCAAAGGACTTAAGGGCAAAGACACAAACGGACATTTGCACACCAATGTTTATAGCAGCGTTATTTACAATTGCAAAGAGATGGAAACAGCCAAAATGTCCATCAACAGACGAGTGGCTAAACAAACTGTGGTATATACATACGATGGAATATTTTGCAGCTTTAAGACAGAATAAACTTATCAAGCATGTAATAACATGGATGGACCTAGAGAACATTATGCTGAGTGAGTCTAGCGAAAAACTAAAGGACAAATACTGTATGGTCCCACTGATGTGAACCAACATTCAAGAATAAACTTGGAATATGTCATTGGTAACAGAGTCCAGCAGGAGTTAGAAACAGGGTAAGATAATGGGTGATTGGAGCTGAAGGGATACAGACTGT
Source organism: Tamandua tetradactyla (assembly GCF_023851605.1). Taxonomy (NCBI): domain Eukaryota; kingdom Metazoa; phylum Chordata; class Mammalia; order Pilosa; family Myrmecophagidae; genus Tamandua; species Tamandua tetradactyla. The sequence continues at coordinate 4,628,177 of NC_135338.1, forward strand.
GCAACAGGACTAGATACAAAAAGTCAAAAATGGACAGCACAATAATACCTAATTGTAAAGTAATCATGTTAAAACACTGAATGAAGCTGCATCTGAGCTATAGGTTTTTGTTTTTGTTTTTGTTTTTTTGTCTGTCTGTTTGTTTGTTTGTCTTTTTTTTTCTTTTTCCATTTCTCTTTTTTTTTACTATTATTATTATTTTCATTTTTTCTATATATTAACATTCTATATCTTTTTCTGTTGTTTTGCTAGTTCTTTTCCTAAATCGATGCAAATGTACTAAGAAATGATGATCATGCATCTATGTGATGATGTTAAGAATTACTGATTGCATATGTAGAATGGAATGATTTCTAAATATGGGTTAATTTCTTTTTTTTTCTTTAATTAATAAAAAAATTGTGATTGCATTTTTGTCTATCTCTCCATTGAATTTTGTCAATTTTTGGAAGCTCTATCATAAAGTTCATGCATATTATAATCGACTTTTCCCTAATGTCTGTTTTCTATTTCATCTGATATTATTACTGTTTTCATGAAACATCTTTTCCATCCATTTCTTTTCCATTTGTGTATGTCTTTAGATTTAAAGGTTATCTCTTGCATAGAGCACATGGCTGGCTTTTGCTTTTCAAAGCCATTCTGACAGTCTTTGACTGTATTTCTTTTAATGGCCCCACATTTTGGCTTATGTCTCATTGGTCAGAATGAAGTTATCACAATACTCCACCTAAATGCAAGGGCAGCTGAGAAATGTGGAGTTTAGCTGACCGCATTGCTCAGGGCTTTATTACTAAGGAAGAAGGGGAGAATGGGCATCAAGAGTTCATTAGTCATGTATGTGGGACTTCCTGGAAGATGGCGGCTTAGTAAGACGTGCGGATCTTAGTTTCTTCTCCAGGACACCTACTAGGGGAGTAGAAATGATACAGAAAGCGCCCAAAGCCACAACAGAGATAAAAAAGACAGCGTACCCCATCCTGGAACGGCTGGCTGGCTGAGAGAAGCAGCTCGGGTGAGATCGCCGAGGCGCGCGGGCCTTACCGGGCGGGGTGGCAAGCGGCCGGAGTTACTCCCTTCCCCCTTCCCGGGCCGGCTGGGAGAATTGGAGAGGTGGTCCCCTGAAACCAAGGCGACTGGCGCCCACACCACGCGCAGCCCCCGGACCAACAGAGAGAATTGGATCGGAAACCCCCAGGCCGCGGAGAACGGTGACCCTGTGACTCCCGGGGAACGTGCACTCTCTCGGGTGGGCCGCTGCCGCTGGCGCCCTCCTGCTACGCGTGTTGCCCAGGGCCGACTAGGAAATTCGGATGGGCTCTTTCCCTGGCTGCGGCGACCAGCAACCCTCCCTGCGTTCGGACCCCGGGCCGGCTCAAGCCGCTTCGGCTAGCGAACCCCCAGGACGGCGAGAGTTTTCCAAAGTTTAAGGTCCCACAGCACCTTTTACTGGTGGGACCCGCAGACAAACGTGTGCCACGAGCGCCACCTACTGGGCAGGATAAGAAAAACAGAACCCAGAGATTTCACAGAAAAATATTACAACCTTGCTGGGTCCAACACCAAGAGAAATCTGAATAAATGCCCAGACGCCAGCAGCAGAAGATAACTGTCCACGCTCAAAAGATTGAGAATATGGCTCAGTCAAAGGAACAAACCAATAGCTCAAATGAGACACAAGAGCTGAGACAACTAATGCTGAATATACGAACAGAAATGGAAAACCTCTTCAAAAATGAAACCGATAAATTGAGGGAGGACATGAAGAGGACATGGGCTGAACATAAAGAAGAAATAGAAAAACTGAAAAAACAAATCGCAGAACTTATGGAAGTGAAGGATAAAGTAGCAAACATAGAAAAAATAATGGATAGCTACAATGATAGATTTAAAGAGACAGAAGATAGAATTAGTGATTTGGAGGATGGAACATCTGAATTCCAAAAAGAAACAGAAACTATAGGGAAAAGAATGGAAAAATTTGAACAGGGTATCAGGGAACTCAAGGACAATATGAACCGCACAAATATACGTGTTGTGGGTGTCCCAGAAGGAGAAGAGAAGGGAAAAGGAGGAGAAAAACTAATGGAAGAAATTATCACTGAAAATTTCCCAACTCTTATGAAAGACCTAAAATTACAGATCCAAGAAGTGCAGCGCACCCCAAAGAGATTAGACCCAAATAGGCGTTCTCCAAGAAACTTACTAGTTAGAATGTCAGAGGTCAAAGAGAAAGAGAAGATCTTGAAAGCAGCAAGAGAAAAACAATCCATTACATACAAGGGAAACCCAATAAGACTTTGTGTAGATTTCTCAGCAGAAACCATGGAAGCTAGAAGACAGTGGGATGATATATTTAAAATACTAAAAGAGAAAAACTGCCAACCAAGACTCCTATATCCAGCAAAATTATCCTTCAAAAATGAGGGAGAAATTAAAACATTCTCAGACAAAAAGTCACTGAAAGAATTTGTGACCAAGAGACCAGCTCTGCAAGAAATACTAAAGGGAGCACTAGAGTCAGATACAAAAAGACAGAAGAGAGAGATATGGAAAAGAGTGTAGAAAGAAGGAAAATCAGATATGATATATATAATACAAAAGGCAAAATGTTAGAGGAAAATATTATCCAAACAGTAATAACACTAAATGTCAATGGACTGAATTCCCCAATCAAAAGACATAGATTGGCAGAATGGATTAAAAAACAGGATCCTTCTATATGCTGTCTACAGGAAACACATCTCAGACCCAAAGATAAACATAGGTTGAAAGTGAAAGGTTGGGAAAAGATATTTCATGCAAATAACAACCAGAAAAGAGCAGGAGTGGCTATACTAATATCCAACAAATTAGACTTCAAATGCAAAACAGTTAAAAGAGACAAAGAAGGACACTATATACTAATAAAAGGAACAATTAAACAAGAAGACATAACAATCATAAATATTTACGCACCAAATCAGAATGCCCCAAAATACGTGAGGAATATACTGCAAACACTGAAAAGGGAAATAGACTCATATACCATAATAGTTGGAGACTTCAACTCACCACTCTCATCAAGGGACAGAACATCTAGACAGAGGATCAACAAAGAAATAGAGAATCTGAATATTACTATAAATGAACTAGACTTAATAGACATTTATAGGACATTACATCCCACAACAGCAGGATACACCTTTTTCTCAAGTGCTCATGGATCATTCTCAAAGATAGACCATATGCTGGGTCACAAAGCAAGTCTTAACAAATTTAAAAAGATTGAAATCTTACACAACACTTTCTCGGACCATAAAGGAATGATGTTGGAAATCAATAATAGGCAGAGTGCCAGAAAATTCACAAATACGTGGAGGCTCAACAACACACTCCTAAACAACGACTGGGTCAAAGAAGAAATTGCAAGAGAAATTAGCAAATACCTCGAGGCGAATGAAAATGAAAACACAACATATCAAAACTTATGGGACGCAGCAAAGGCAGTGCTAAGAGGGAAATTTATTGCTCTAAATGCCTATATCAGAAAAGAAGAAAAGGCAAAAATGCAGGAATTAACTATCCATTTGGAAGAACTGGAGAAAGAACAGCAAGCTAACCCCAAAGCAAGCAAAAGGAAAGAAATAACAAAGATTAGAGCACAAATAAATGAAATTGAAAACATGAAAACAATAGAGAAAATCAATAAGGCCAGAAGTTGGTTCTATGAGAAAATCAATAAGATTGATGGGCCCTTAGCAAGATTGACAAAAAGAAGAAGAGAGAGGATGCAAATAAATAAGATCAGAAATGGAAGAGGAGACATAACTACTGACCTCACAGAAATAAAGGAGGTAATAACAGGATACTATGAACAACTTTACGCTAATAAATACAACAATTTAGAGGAAATGGACAGGTTCCTGGAAAGACATGAACAACCAACTTTGACTCAAGAAGACATAGATGACCTCAACAAACCAATCACAAGTAAAGAAATTGAATTAGTCATTCAAAAGCTTCCTAAAAAGAAAAGTCCAGGACCAGATGGCTTCACATGTGAATTCTACCAAACGTTCCAGAAAGAATTAGTACCAATTCTCTTCAAACTCTTCAAAAAAATCGAAGTGGAGGGAAAACTACCTAATTCATTCTATGAAGCCAACATCACCCTCATACCAAAACCAGGCAAAGATATTACAAAAAAAGAAAACTACAGACCAATCTCTCTAATGAATACAGATGCAAAAATCCTCAATAAAATTCTAGCAAATCGTATCCAACAACACATTAAAAGAATTATTCATCATGACCAAGTAGGATTCATCCCAGGTATGCAAGGATGGTTCAACATAAGAAAATCAATTAATGTAATACACCATATCAACAAATCAAAGCAGAAAAATCACATGATCATCTCAATTGATGCAGAGAAGGCATTTGACAAGATTCAACATCCTTTCCTGTTGAAAACACTTCAAAAGATAGGAATACAAGGGAACTTCCTTAAAATGATAGAGGGAATATATGAAAAACCCACAGCTAATATCATCCTCAATGGGGAAAAATTGAAAACTTTCCCCCTAAGATCAGGAACAAGACAAGGATGTCCACTATCACCACTATTATTCAACATTGTGTTGGAGGTTCTAGCCAGAGCAATTAGACAAGAAAAAGAAATACAAGGCATCAAAATTGGAAAGGAAGAAGTAAAACTATCACTGTTTGCAGACGATATGATACTATACATCGAAAACCCGGAAAAATCCACAACAAAACTACTAGAGCTAATAAATGAGTACAGCAAAGTAGCAGGTTACAAGATCAACATTCAAAAATCTGTAGCATTTCTATACACTAGTAATGAACAAGCTGAGGGGGAAATCAAGAAACGAATCCCATTTACAATTGCAACTAAAAGAATAAAATACCTAGGAATAAATTTAACTAAAGAGACAAAAAACCTATATAAAGAAAACTACAAAAAACTGCTAAAAGAAATCACAGAAGACCTAAATAGATGGAAGGGCATACCGTGTTCATGGATTGGAAGACTAAATATAGTTAAGATGTCAATCCTACCTAAACTGATCTACAGATTCAATGCAATACCAATCAAAATCCCAACAACTTATTTTTCAGAAATAGAAAAACCAATAAGCAAATTTATCTGGAAGGGCAGGGTGCCACGAATTGCTAAAAACATCTTGAGGAAAAAAAACGAAGCTGGAGGTCTCACGCTGCCTGACTTTAAGGCATATTATGAAGCCACAGTGGTCAAAACAGCATGGTATTGGCATAAAGATAGATATATCGACCAATGGAATCGAATAGAGTGCTCAGATATAGACCCTCTCATCTATGGACATTTGATCTTTGATAAGGCAGTCAAGCCAACTGACCTGGGACAGAGCAGTCTCTTCAATAAATGGTGCCTAGAGAACTGGATATCCATATGCAAAAGAATGAAAGAAGACCCATCTCTCACACCCTATACAAAAGTTAACTCAAAATGGATCAAAGATCTAAACATTAGGTCTAAGACCATAAAACAGTTAGAGGAAAATGTTGGGAGATATCTTATGGATCTTACAACTGGAGGCGGTTTTATGGACCTTAAACCTAAAGCAAGAGCACTGAAGAAGGAAATAAATAAATGGGAACTCCTCAAAATTAAACACTTTTGTGCATCAAAGAACTTCATCAAGAAAGTAGAAAGACAGCCTTCACAATGGGAGACAATATTTGGAAATGATATATCAGATAAAGGTCTAGTATCCAGAATTTATAAAGAGATTGTTCATCTCAACAACAAAAAGACAGCCAACCCAATTACAAAATGGGAAAAAGACTTGAACAGACACCTCTCAGAAGAGGAAATACGGATGGCCAAGAGGCACATGAAGAGATGCTCAATGTCCCTGGCCATTAGAGAAATGCAAATCAAAACCACAATGAGATATCATCTCACACCCACCAGAATGGCCATTATCAACAAAACAGAAAATGACAAGTGCTGGAGAGGATGCGGAGAAAGAGGCACACTTATCCACTGTTGGTGGGAATGTCAAAGGGTGCAACCACTGTGGAAGGCAGTTTGGCGGTTCCTCAAAAAGCTGAATATAGCTCCTTCTCCCCTCTCTTTCTCCGCCGGCCCGCCGCGCGGCGCCCACGCCCCGCAGCAGCCGAGCCGCCCGACCTCCTTCTCCCCTCTCTTTCTCCGCCGGCCCGCCGCGCGGCGCCCAAGCCCCGCAGCAGCCGAGCCGCCCGACCTCCTTCTCCCCTCTCTTTCTCCGCCGGCCCGCCGCGCGGCGCCCAAGCCCCGCAGCAGCCGAGCCGCCCGACCTCCTTCTCCCCTCTCTTTCTCCGCCGGCCCGCCGCGCGGCGCCCAAGCCCCGCAGCAGCCGAGCCGCCCGACCTCCTTCTCCCCTCTCTTTCTCCGCCGGCCCGCCGCGCGGCGCCCAAGCCCCGCAGCAGCCGAGCCGCCCGACCTCCTTCTCCCCTCTCTTCCCCCTCCTGCTCCGGCTGCTCTCCAACCACCACGGTGCCCTCTTCCCCCGCCTTCACCGTGCTCCTCCGCCACCAGCCTCGACAGCCTTGCCGCCCTCACCTTTCCTCCTCCAGAACAGCTACTGGGGGAGTGGAGATAATACAGTGCAGCTCCCGGAGCCACGACGGAGATCAAAGGGACAGCGTACCCCATCCTGGAACGGCTGACTATCTGGGAGAACCAGCTCCGGTGAGATCACCAAGGGGCACGGGCTTTCCTGGGTGGGACGGCAAGCGACCGGAGTCCCTCCCTTCCACCTTCCTGGGCGAGCTGGTAGAATTGGACAGGCGGTCCCCTTAGGCCGCGGCGGCTGGTGCCCCCACCACACGAGGCCCCCCGGAACAACTGAGATAGTTTGGTCGGAAATCCCCAGACTGCGGAGAACAGTGACCGGGGGATCCCTTCCAAACACGTGACTCCCCCGTCGGCTGGGAACAGTGTACTCTCCCGGGCTGCGACAGCTGGCGCCCTCCCGCCACGCTTGGTGCCCCGGGCCGACTGGCTAATTTGGCCGGACGCTCTCCTGTGCTGCGACGGCCGGCGACCCTCCCCGCGTTTGGAACCCCGGGCCGGCTGGCATTCTTCCAAGACGCTTCGGTTGCCAACCTCCCCTACGGCGAGAGTTTTCCAGAGTTGAGGGACCCACAGCAACTTTCGCTGGTGGAACCCACAGAGAGGCGTGTGCCACGAGCGCCACCTACTGGGCAGGATAGGAAGAACAGAACCCAGAGATTGCGCAGAAAAATCTTTCAAGCTGTGGGGTCGAACACCCGGGGAAATCTGACTAAATGCCCAGACGCCAGCAGAAGATAACGGATCACGCTCAGAAAATTGAACATATGGCCCAGTCAAACGAAGAAACCAATAGTTCAAATGAGATACAGGAGCTGAAACAACTAATGCTGAATATACGAACAGAAATGGAAAACCTCTTCAAAAATGAAATCGATAAATTGAGGGAGGACATCAAGAAGACATGGGCTGAACATAAAGAAGAAATAGAAAAACTGAAAAAACAAATCACAGAACTTATGGAAGTGAAAGATAAAGTAGAAAAGATGAAAAAAACAATGGATACCTACAATGACAGATTTAAAGAAACAGAAGATAGAATTAGTGATTTGGAGGATGAAACATCTGAATTCCAAAAAGAAACAGAAACTATCCGGAAAAGAATGGAAAAATTTGAACAAGGTATCAGGGAACTCAAGGACAATGTGAACCATACAAATATACGTGTAGTGGGTATCCCAGAAGGAGAAGAGAAGGGAAAAGGAGGAGAAAAACTAATGGAAGAAATTATCACTGAAAATTTCCCAACTCTTATGAAAGACCTAAAATTACAGATCCAAGAAGTGCAGCGCACCCCAAAGAGATTAGACCCAAATAGGCGTTCTCCAAGACACTTACTAGTTAGAATGTCAGAGGTCAAAGAGAAAGAGAGGATCTTGAAGGCAGCGAGAGAAAAACAATCCGTCACATACAAGGGAAACCCAATAAGACTATGTGTAGATTTCTCAGCAGAAACCATGGAAGCTAGAAGACAGTGGGATGATATATTTAAGTTACTAAAAGAGAAAAACTGCCAGCCAAGACTCCTATATCCAGCAAAATTGTCCTTCAAAAATGAGGGAGAAATTAAAACATTCTCAGACAAAAAGTCACTGAGAGAATTTGTGACCAAGAGACCAGCTCTGCAAGAAATACTAAAGGAAGCACTAGAGTCAGATACAAAAAGACAGAAGAGAGAGACATGGAGAAAAGTGTAGAAAGAAGGAAAGTCAGATATGATATATATACTACAAAAGGCAAAATGGTAGAGGAAAATATTATCCAAACAGTAATAACTCTAAATGTCAATGGACTGAATTCCCCAATTAAAAGACATAGACTGGCAGAATGGATTAAAAAACAGGATCCTTCTATATGCTGTCTACAGGAAACACATCTTAGACCCAAAGATAAATATAGGTTGAAAGTGAAAGGTTTGGAAAAGATATTTCATGCAAACAACAACCAGAAAAGAGCAGGAGTGGCTATACTAATATCCAACAAATTAGACTTCAAATGTAAAACAGTTAAAAGAGACAAAGAAGGACACTATATACTATTAAAAGGAACAATTAAGCAAGAAGACATAACAATCATAAATATTTATGCACCGAACCAGAATGCCCCAAAATACGTGAGGAATACACTGCAAACAATGAAGAGGGAAATAGACACATATACCATAATAGTTGGAGACTTCAATTCACCACTCTCATCAATGGACAGAACATCTACACAGAGGATCAATAAAGAAATAGAGAACCTGAATATTACTATAAATGAACTTGACTTAACAGACATTTATAGGACATTACATCCCACAACAGCAGGATACACCTTTTTTTCAAGTGCTCATGGATCATTCTCAAAGATAGACCATATGCTGGGTCACAAAGCAAGTCTTAACAAATTTAAAAATATTGAAATCATACACAACACTTTCTCGGATCATAAAGGAATGAAGTTGGAAATCAATAATAGGCGGAGGGCCAGAAAATTCATAAATACATGGAGGCTCAACAACACACTCTTAAACAACAAGTGGGTCAAAGAAGAAATTGCAAGAGAAATTAGTAAATACCTAGAGGCAAATGAAAATGAAGATACAACATATCAAAACTTATGGGACGCAGCAAAGGCAGTGCTATGAGGGAAATTTATTGCCCTAAATGCCTTTATCAGAAAAGAAGAAAAGGCAAAAATGCAGGATTAACTGTCCACTTGGAAGAACTGGAGAAAGAACAGCAAACTAATCCCAAAGCAAGCAAAAGGAAAGAAATAACAAAGATTAGAGCAGAAATAAATGAAATTGAAAACATGAAAACAATAGAGAAAATCAATAAGACCAGAAGTTGGTTCTATGAGAAAATCAACAAGATTGATGGGCCCTTAGCAAGATTGACAAAAAGAAGAAGAGAGAGGATGCAAATAAATAAGATTAGAAATGAAAGAGGAGACATAACTACTGACCTCACAGAAATAAAGGAGGTAATAACAGGATACTATGAACAACTTTACGCTAATAAATACAACAATTTAGAAGAAATGGACAGTTTCCTGGAAAGACATGAACAACCAACTTTGACTCAAGAAGAAATAGACGACCTCAACAAACCAATCACAAGTAAAGAGATTGAATTAGTTATTCAAAAGCTCCCTAAAAAGAAAAGTCCAGGACCAGACGGCTTCACATGTGAATTCTATCAAACATTCCAGAAAGAATTAGTACCTACTCTCCTCAAACTCTTCAACATAATCGAAGTGGAGGGAAAACTACCTAATTCATTCTATGAAGCCAACATCACCCTCATACCAAAACCAGGCAAAGATATTACAAAAAAAGAAAACTACAGACCAATCTCTCTAATGAATACAGATGCAAAAATCCTCAATAAAATTCTAGCAAATCGTATCCAACAACACATTAAAAGAATTATACATCATGACCAAGTAGGATTCATCCCAGGTATGCAAGGATGGTTCAACATAAGAAAATCAATTAATGTAATACACCATATCAACAAATCAAAGCAGAAAAATCACATGATCATCTCAATTGATGCAGAGAAGGCATTTGACAAGATTCAACATCCTTTCCTGCTGAAAACACTTCAAAAGATAGGAATACAAGGGAACTTCCTTAAAATGATAGAGGGAATATATGAAAAACCCACAGCTAATATCATCCTCAATGGGGAAAAATTGAAAACTTTCCCCCTAAGATCAGGAACAAGACAAGGATGTCCACTATCACCGCTATTATTCAACATTGTGTTGGAAGTTCTAGCCAGAGCAATTAGGCAAGAAAAAGAAATACAAGGCATCAAAATTGGAAAGGAAGAAGTAAAACTATCACTGTTTGCAGACGATATGATACTATATGTAGAAAACCCAGAAAAATCCACAACAAAATTACTAGAGCTAATAAATGAGTACAGCAAAGTAGCAGGCTACAAGATCAACATTCAAAAATCTGTAGCTTTTCTATACACTAGTAATGAACAAGCTGAGGGGGAAATCAAGAAACGAATCCCATTTACAATTGCAACTAAAAGAATAAAATACCTAGGAATAAATTTAACCAAAGAGACAAAAAACCTATATAAAGAAAACTACAAAAAACTGTTAAAAGAAATCACAGAAGACCTAAATAGATGGAAGGGCATACCGTGTTCATGGATTGGAAGACTAAATATAGTTAAGATGTCAATCCTACCTAAATTGATTTACAGATTCAATGCAATACCAATCAAAATCCCAACAACTTATTTTTCAGAAATAGAAAAACCAATAAGCAAATTTATCTGGAAGGGCAGCGTGCCCCGAATTGCTAAAAACATCTTGAGGAAAAAAAACGAAGCTGGAGGTCTCGCGCTACCTGACTTTAAGGCATATTATGAAGCCACAGTGGTCAAAACAGCATGGTATTGGCATAAAGATAGATATATCGACCAATGGAATCGAATAGAGTGCTCAGATATAGACCCTCTCATCTATGGACATTTGATCTTTGATAAGGCAGTCAAGCCAACTCACCTGGGACAGAGCAGTCTCTTCAATAAATGGTGCCTAGAGAACTGGATATCCATATGCAAAAGAATGAAAGAAGACCCATCTCTCACACCCTATACAAAAGTTAACTCAAAATGGATCAAAGATCTAAACATTAGGTCTAAGACCATAAAACAGATAGAGGAAAATGTTGGGAGATATCTTATGGATCTTACAACTGGAGGTGGTTTTATGGACCTTAAACCTAAAGCAAGAACACTGAAGAAGGAAATAAATAAATGGGAGCTCCTCAAAATTAAACACTTTTGTGCATCAGAGAACTTCATCAAGAAAGTAGAAAGACAGCCTACACAATGGGAGACAATATTTGGAAACGACATATCAGATAAAGGTCTAGTATCCAGAATTTATAAAGAGATTATTCAACTCAACAACAAAAAGACAGCCAACCCAATTACAAAATGGGCAAAAGACTTAAACAGACACCTACCAGAAGAAGAAATACGGATGGCCAAGAGGCACATGAAGAGATGCTCAATGTCCCTGGCCATTAGAGAAATGCAAATCAAAACCACAATGAGATATCATCTCACACCCACCAGAATGGCCATTATCAACAAAACAGAAAATGACAAGTGCTGGAGAGGATGCGGAGAAAGAGGCACACTTATCCACTGTTGGTGGGAATGTCAAAGGGTGCAACCACTGTGGAAGGCAGTTTGGCGGTTCCTCAAAAAGCTGAATATAGAATTGCCATACGACCCAGCAATACCATTGCTAGGTATCTACTCAAAGAACTTAAGGGCAAAGACACAAACGGACATTTGCACACCAATGTTTATAGCAGCGTTATTTACAATTGCAAAGAGATGGAAACAGCCAAAATCTCCATCAACAGAAGAGTGGCTAAACAAACTGTGGTATATACATACGATGGAATATTATGCAGCTTTAAGACAAGATAAACTTATGAACCATGTAATAACATGGATGGACCTAGAGAATATTATGCTGAGTGAATCCAGCCAAAAACTAAAGGACAAATACTGTATGGTCCCACTGATGTGAACGGACATTCGAGAATAAACTTGAAATATGTCATTGGTAACAGAGTTCAGCAGGAGTTAGAAACAGGGTAAGACAATGGGTAATTGAAGCTGAAGGGATACAGACTGTGCAACAGGACTAGATACAAAAACTCAAAAATGGACAGCACAATAATACCTAATTGTAATTAATCATGTTAAAACACTGAATGAAGCTGCATCTGAGCTATAGGTTTTTGTTTTGTTTTGTTTTGTTTTGTTTTGATTTTACTATTATTACTTTTATTTTTTTCTCTATATTAACATTCTATATCTTTTTCGGTTATGTTGCTAGTTCTTCTAAACCAATGCAAATGTACTAAGAAATGATGATCATGCATCTATGTTATGATGTTAAGAATTAATGATTGCATGTGTAGAATGGTATGATCTCTAAATGTTGGGTTAATTTCTTTTTTTCCGTTAATTAAAAAAAAAAAAAAAAGAGAGAGAAGGGATAATTGGAGATGAAGGGATACAGACTGTACAACGGGACTGGATATAAAAACTCAGAAATGGACAGCACAATACTACCCAATTGTAATGCAATTATGTTAAAACACTGAATGAAGCTGCTTGTGAGGTATAGGTTTTTTGTTTTTGTTTTTTTGTTTTTTTTTTCTTTCTATTATTGTTTTAATTCTTATTCTGTTGTCTTTTTATTTCTTTTTCTAAATCGATGCAAATGTACTAAGAAATGATGAATATGCAACTATGTGATGCTATTAAGAATTACTGATTGTACATGTAGATTGGAATGATTTCTAATTGTTTTGTTAATTCTTTTTTTAATTAATAAAAAAAAAAAAAAGTCATTGCAGGGCGGGCAATGGTGGCACAGTGGCAGAGTTCTTGCCTGCCATGCCAGAGACCTGGGTTCGATTCCCGGTGCCTGCTCATGCAAAAAAAAAAAGTAAAAAAAAAAAAGAGTTCATTAGTCATGTATGTGGTTTTTTCTTTGTTTCTTTATTTATTTATGTAGTAAAGACTATATTTATATATAGCATATATATTAGTATATAGTATATATATATGCTTTTTTATATAGTAGACTTTAAGATTTGCTATTATATATTCTCCCTTGTTTTCTATTTTTCATTGTCCTTCTGGATCTATTTCTTTTCATGCTCAAGTACTTCCTCCAAGAGCGGTTTCCAGGATAACCTTCAAAAGTAAACCCCCTGAGGAATTTTATGTCTAATGACATCTTTATTTTCCTTACTTTTTAAATTAAATTTATTTCTCAGAAGGTAATATGGACACACACATATACACACATACTGGAAAGTAAACAGGAATAAGTCTCTTTATCCATGTCTCCTCTACCTATTTCCTACCTCCTTATGTAAACATTGTTATTACTTTCTTTTGTATTCTTCCAGGGTTTTTATGCATATAAAAGAAAATAAGAACATTCTTATTTTCTCACATGCCTGTCATTTAAGATAGGATGCTAGATACATTATATTGTACACTGTTTCTTCACTTAATCTACTTCAAAGATCTTTGATCTTCCATTTATATGAAATTTTTACTACATATAAGCAATTAAAAAAATTTTTAAACATTAGGTGTACAGTGAAGGGAAGGTGGAGGAGGCATTCAGGGCATTCACCTGCATATCTTTGTTTAGTTTTTGTTTGTTTGTTTGTTAAATATTTTGATTGAGATCTTCACACACATACAGTCCTTCCAAGGTATACAATCAGTGGCTCACAATATCATTGCATAGTTGTGTATTCATCCCCATGCTCATTTTTAGAACATTTGCATCACTCTAGAAAAAGAAATAAAAAGAAAAAAGAAAAAACTCATACATCCCATGTCCCTTACCCCTCCCTCTCATTGGCCATTAATATTTCAATCTACTCCAGTTTTTTTTAGCCATGATCCCCCCATTATTTATTTATTTATTTATTACTCATCTGTCCATACCCCAGATAAAAAGAGCATAGGACAAGGTTTTCATAATCACGCAGTCATGTTGTAAAAGCTATTTAGTTTCATCTTTAAGAATCAAGTCTACTGGAATGCAGTTCAACAGTTTCAAGCGCTTCAATCTAACCACTCCAATACACCATAAACTAAAAAGGGTTATCTATATAATGCATAAGAATAACTTCCAGGATAACTTCTCATCTCTGTTTGAAAGCTCTCAGCCACTGAAACTTTATTTTGTTTCATTTCTCTCTTCCTCCTTTTGGTCAAGAAGGCTTTTTCAATCCCATGATGCAAGGTCCTGGCTCATCCCAGGAGTTCTGTCCCACATTGCCAGGGAGATTTACACCCCTGGGAACCACATCCCATGTAGTGGGGAGGGCAGTGAGCGTACCTGTTGAGTTGGCTTAGAGAGAGTCACTTGCACTCTTAAGTGCTCTCCAGTCTCTACCATTCTACATCAACAGCCTGTTGCCACTGCTGCCATTGTAAGATAAAAGGGCTTACTGAAAAACTCATCCCCACGCTAGCTCCCAAAAATGGTCTTCACTGAACATCCTTATTTTTCTATAGTGAAAAGGATTGATTATGTGTCTGTGTGTTTTTTACTCCTTGTTGTCATTGGTTTAAGTTTTGCATGTTGAAAGTATGAAGGGAATCTCAGAGGCCCAAGGGGAAGAGTATAAGGGACTGGGTCAGGCCAGGCCACTAAATTCAGACTGCAGGCCACCCATGTAACTCTCCACCCCACCCACAAGTTGGAGGGGTCAATCCACAGCCCTGCTGCTGTAAAAGATATGCAGGCAGATAGGGCAGAAGTGGGAAATGCAAAGGGCTCTAGAGGGGGAGGACAGGGAAGGCTGAGCATCCAGGCAGGTGAACCCACAGCAGCAAGCAGGATGTGGCTCTAAGGAGACCACAACAACTACGTCCCTACCCCTCCTCTGGCCAGAGAAGCAGCAGGTTTAGAAAGTTGGCCCTTTGGGAGTCAGAGCTCCATCACTGTGCTTCCAGGCATGTCTCACAGCCTCTCCTGAGTCTTACTTCCCTGTCTGTCAAGCAGGCCAGATGGAATGGGCCCCAAGCAGTGCCTTCCCTGAGAGGAGCACTGGATGGAGAAGGGGGAAAGAGGAGGCTTTTCTGCAGGCTGGAAGAGAAGACCCTTCCAAGTCCCCAGAAATCCTGGGTGGTCTGAGAGGGGGCATGGGAGAAGAAATAAGAAAATTCATGCTTTTGCAAGGAGGTCAAGAATATCCCTGTGGAACTAATATGTAAACAGCATGTGATTAGAGAATCACTCAGGCCCTCTGCCCTGGACTTTCTCCACCTGCTGCTGTAAGATTGGTGGTGTCACAGTGATTTGAATAGTGAATAAAGAAGTATTTGCAAAGTCCCCTTGAGGGAATGGGGAGAAAGTGGGAAAATTCAACTTCCCCATTTAGAGAATTCCTGATATTCTCGCAAGCAGTGGGTACAACAAAATCAATAGGATGAACCCTCAATCTTGTGGTTTGTTCCTATGAAACTTATCCCTGCAAAGGACAGGCTAAGCCTACTTAAAATTACACCTAGGAGTCACCCCCAGACAACCTCTTTTGTTGCTCAGATGTCACCTATCTCTCTCTCAGCCAACATGGCAAGCAAACTCACTGCCCACTCCCTCTCTATGTGGGACATGACTCCCAAGGGTATAAACCTCCCTGGCAGAGGGACAGAAATCTTAGAATGAGCTGGGACTCAGCATCAAGGGATTGAGAAAACCTCCTCAACTGAAAGGAGCAAGAGAGAAATGATTCAAAATAAAGTGTCAGTAGCTGAGAAATTTCAAACAGAGTCGGGAGATTATCCTGGAAGTTATTCTTATGCTTTATATAGATAATCCCTTTTTAGTTTATGGTGTATTAGAGTGACTAGAGGGAAGTACCTGAAACTAGAGCTGTGTTCCAGTAGCCATGTTTCTTGAAGATGATTGTATAATGACATAACTTTTGCAACGTGACTGTGTGAATTTGAAAACCTTGTGTCTGATGCTCCTTTTTTCTATGGTATGGACAGATGAGTAAAAAATGGATAAAAATAAATAATAGGGGGAACAAAGGTTAAAATAAATTGAGTGTATTGAAATACTAGTGATCAATGAAAGGGAGTGGTAAGGGGTATGGCATGTATGAGTTTTTCTTTTTTCTTTCTTTTGCTGGAGAAATGCAAATGTTCAAAAACATGATCATGGTGATGAATACACAACTATGTGATGATATTGTGAGCCATTGATTGTAACCATGTTAAGAATGTTTGTATGTCAAGAATGTTTGTATGTCTGTTCATTGTTTATAATAAAAATATTTTTAAAAAACAGTGTATGAAAAAAATGGTCTTCAGTTTTAATGGTTTGTCAGCTTCAATGGTTTAACAGATATTTTAATATTTCTTTAGCTTTTGTTTTATACTCTTGTGTGGTCTCTATGTGTTTTATTTTTTAAGATGACCTTTTAAAATTATTGGAAAGTCCATGAACTCTGGGATAGTTAAATATGCTCCATTTGATATGTCTGGTGCCCCACTTGCTAACCGTTATTTTCTTAAATACTCAGCAGTCTCAAATTATCCATAACATATCTTCTTTTTCTTTTTATTGTTTTAGACTTAGGTCATTACATATTTGGAAATTAGCTAGGCCATACTTTCCTTCTTTCCAAAAGAAATAATTCCATTAATTGAAGTATTGACTTATTGTATCTAGAAAAACAATCTATTTGGTTAAATTCAGATTTTTAAGGAAATATAACAAAACCTAAATGTGGAGAGAAGGTTGGGCAAGAATCTCTACAAATGCAGAATTATCATTTATCTCTAGCAATGAAATTTACACAGTATTTTAAGATTCTGAGGGAAATAAAGTTATTTAAGTTGGATTGATTTTCTTTTTTTTTTTAATTTTGTTTTGTTCTGTTGTTTTTGGATTTTCTTATCTGAAACCATAGTTCACTTGCAAAAATCACTTGACTTGATTATGGTTGTTTGCTTCAGTATAGATATTAAGGCAACCCACCATTTAACTGACTTTACTGTTTTTCATGTTATATTAGATTTATTTTATTTTTTCTATTAGATTTTTAACAGTGAATTTATATCAAATTTAAAGCTCAGAAGAATGAAATAACCCTTTACTTGTATATTATAGCATTCATGCACTTAATCATAATCAGGAAATAAGCTGTAAGTACTATTGTCTAGAGCAGACTGGAATGTGTAGATTTACAGTATTAAAAAGCAGGAGGCTCTCTACTACCCTGCCAATTGGAGGCCTGTAAATCCTTTTTAGTGAATGGAAAATATAGAGATTATTTTTTAATTTATTTTAAGTGAACACTCCACTAGAAATACATTTCAGTGGCCTGAATGGGTGACTGACTAGAGCTTTTATAACTGCAAGATTGTCAGAGAGTGCTAGTAATTTTGAAGTGGTATTACAATTAAAAAAGTCAACATATACCATATGGTAGGCCATACCAGAAGAAGTAAATGAGAAATGTTTTCTACATAATAAAATATGTCAAAATATCCATCTCGCAAACTAAGGAAGAAGAGGTTAAAAACACTCACTCTACAATCTGACTGTCAACTCTTCTTCAGTCCCTTATTAACTTGAGTTCTAGGGCAGCTGTTGCTGATGATACACAAGGCATAAGCTGCATGCATGAGCTGCTTGTACAGAAGTAACAAACTAGAAGTCTGCTTAAAGTATCTTGCTAGCAGTTATAAGTCCATTGCTAACATTAAAAAATCAAGACAAACCATATTTAAAACTTCAACTTCTGTGTAAATGAAAAGGAGAGTTGTTTATTTGGTGCAAAATTTATATCTTGGGTAGCTTATTATCTAATTTAACTTGTATTTGAACATTATTACATGGACTCTTGAATAGGGCATGAGATCTTATTGGTTTGTACAGGTTAGTGTGATGCCCAATCCATCCCAGAGTAATCTGGGCAGCTAATAAAAAAGTATATGCAAAGTTCCTTTGGGGGACTGTGGAGAAAGGAGGAAATATTAAACTCCCCCATCTGGGGAATTCCCGATATATTTGCAAGCAGCAGGGACAACTGATTCAATAGGCTGATTCCTCAATCTTGGGTTTTGCCCTTATGAAACTTATTCCTACAAAGGAAAAGCTAGGCCTACTTATAATTATGTCTAAAAGTCACCCTCAGAGAACCTCTTTTATTGCTCAGATTTGGCCTCTCTCTCTAAGCCAACTCAGCAAGTGAACTCACTGCTCTTCCCCTTACATGGGACATGACTCCTAGGGGTATAAATTTCCCTGGCAATATGGAACAGAAATCCCAGGATAAGCTAAGGCCTGACATCTTAGAATTGAGAAAGACTTCTTAACCAAAAGGAGGAAGAGAGAAATGAGACAAAATAAAGAAGAGATCTCAAACAGAGTCAAGAGGTTATCCTAGAGGTTATTCTTATGTATTATATAGATACCTCTTTTTAGTTATGGTGTATTGGAGTGGTGGGAGGGAAGTACCTTAAACTTTATTCCAGGCTACCTTGAACTGTATTCTAGTAGCCTTGATTCTTAAAGATGATTGTATAACTATGTACCTTTTACAATGTGACTGTGTGATTGTGAAAAACTTGTGTCTGATGTTCCTTCTATCCAGGGTATGGACAGATGAGTAAAAAAATGAAGACAAAGGGACTTCCTGGAAGATGGCGGCTTAGTAAGACGCGCGGATCTTAGTTTCTTCTCCAGGACACCTACTAGGGGAGTAGAAACGATACAGAAAGCGCCCAAAGCCACAACAGAGATAAAAAAGACAGCGTACCCCATCCTGGAACGGCTGGCTGGCTGAGAGAAGCAGCTCGGGTGAGATCACCGAGGCGCGTGGGCCTTACCGGGAGGGGTGGCAAGCGGCCGGAGTTACTCCCTTCCCCCTTCCCGGGCCGGCTGGGAGAATTGGAGAGGTGGTCCCCTGAAACCAAGGCGACTGGCGCCCACACCACGCGCAGCCCCCGGACCAACAGAGAGAATTGGATCGGAAACCCCCAGGCCGCGGAGAACGGTGACCCCGTGACTCCCGGGGAACGTGCACTCTCTCGGGCGGGCCGCTGCCGCTGGCGCCCTCCCGCCACGCTTGTTGCCCAGGGCCGACTAGGAAATTCGGACGGGCTCTTTCCCTGGCTGCGGCGACCAGCAACCCTCCCTGCGTTCGGACACCCTCCCTGCGTTCGGACCCTGGGCCGGCTCAAGCCGCTTCGGCTAGCGAACCCCCAGGACGGCGAGAGTTTTCCAAAGTTTAAGGTCCCACAGCACCTTTTACTGGTGGGACCCGCAGACAAACGTGTGCCACGAGCGCCACCTACTGGGCAAGATAAGAAAAACAGAACCCAGAGATTTCACAGAAAAATATTACAACCTTGCTGGGTCCAACACCAAGAGAAATCTGAATAAATGCCCAGACGCCAGCAGCAGAAGATAACTGTCCACGCTCAAAAGATTGAGAATATGGCTCAGTCAAAGGAACAAACCAATAGCTCAAATGAGACACAAGAGCTGAGACAACTAATGCTGAATATACAAACAGAAATGGAAAACCTCTTCAAAAATGAAACCGATAAATTGAGGGAGGACATGAAGAGGACATGGGCTGAACATAAAGAAGAAATAGAAAAACTGAAAAAACAAATCGCAGAACTTATGGAAGTGAAGGATAAAGTAGCAAACATAGAAAAAATAATGGATAGCTACAATGATAGATTTAAAGAGACAGAAGATAGAATTAGTGATTTGGAGGATGGAACATCTGAATTCCAAAAAGAAACAGAAACTATAGGGAAAAGAATGGAAAAATTTGAACAGGGTATCAGGGAACTCAAGGACAATATGAACCGCACAAATATACGTGTTGTGGGTGTCCCAGAAGGAGAAGAGAAGGGAAAAGGAGGAGAAAAACTAATGGAAGAAATTATCACTGAAAATTTCCCAACTCTTATGAAAGACCTAAAATTACAGATCCAAGAAGTGCAGCGCACCCCAAAGAGATTAGACCCAAATAGGCGTTCTCCAAGACACTTACTAGTTAGAATGTCAGAGGTCAAAGAGAAAGAGAAGATCTTGAAAGCAGCAAGAGAAAAACAATCCATTACATACAAGGGAAACCCAATAAGACTTTGTGTAGATTTCTCAGCAGAAACCATGGAAGCTAGAAGACAGTGGGATGATATATTTAAAATACTAAAAGAGAAAAACTGCCAACCAAGACTCCTATATCCAGCAAAATTATCCTTCAAAAATGAGGGAGAAATTAAAACATTCTCAGACAAAAAGTCACTGAAAGAATTTGTGACCAAGAGACCAGCTCTGCAAGAAATACTAAAGGGAGCACTAGAGTCAGATACAAAAAGACAGAAGAGAGAGATATGGAAAAGAGTGTAGAAAGAAGAAAAATCAGATATGATATATATAATACAAATGGCAAAATGTTAGAGGAAAATATTATCCAAACAGTAATAACACTAAATGTCAATGGACTGAATTCCCCAATCAAAAGACATAGATTGGCAGAATGGATTAAAAAACAGGATCCTTCTATATGCTGTCTACAGGAAACACATCTTAGACCCAAAGATAAACATAGGTTGAAAGTGAAAGGTTGGGAAAAGATATTTCATGCAAATAACAACCAGAAAAGAGCAGGAGTGGCTATACTAATATCCAACAAATTAGACTTCAAATGTAAAACAGTTAAAAGAGACAAAGAAGGACACTATATACTAATAAAAGGAACAATTAAACAAGAAGACATAACAATCATAAATATTTACGCACCAAATCAGAATGCCCCAAAATACGTGAGGAATATACTGCAAACACTGAAAAGGGAAATAGACTCATATACCATAATAGTTGGAGACTTCAACTCACCACTCTCATCAAGGGACAGAACATCTAGACAGAGGATCAATAAAGAAATAGAGAATCTGAATATTACTATAAATGAACTAGACTTAATAGACATTTATAGGACATTACATCCCACAACAGCAGGATACACCTTTTTCTCAAGTGCTCATGGATCATTCTCAAAGATAGACCATATGCTGGGTCACAAAGCAAGTCTTAACAAATTTAAAAAGATTGAAATCTTACACAACACTTTCTCGGACCATAAAGGAATGATGTTGGAAATCAATAATAGGCAGAGTGCCAGAAAATTCACAAATACGTGGAGGCTCAACAACACACTCCTAAACAACGACTGGGTCAAAGAAGAAATTGCAAGAGAAATTAGCAAATACCTCGAGGCGAATGAAAATGAAAACACAACATATCAAAACTTATGGGACGCAGCAAAGGCAGTGCTAAGAGGGAAATTTATTGCTCTAAATGCCTATATCAGAAAAGAAGAAAAGGCAAAAATTCCGGAATTAACTATCCATTTGGAAGAACTGGAGAAAGAACAGCAAGCTAACCCCAAAGCGAGCAAAAGGAAAGAAATAACAAAGATTAGAGCACAAATAAATGAAATTGAAAACATGAAAACAATAGAGAAAATCAATAAGGCCAGAAGTTGGTTCTATGAGAAAATCAATAAGATTGATGGGCCCTTAGCAAGATTGACAAAAAGAAGAAGAGAGAGGATGCAAATAAATAAGATCAGAAATGGAAGAGGAGACATAACTACTGACCTCACAGAAATAAAGGAGGTAATAACAGGATACTATGAACAACTTTACGCTAATAAATACAACAATTTAGAGGAAATGGACGGGTTCCTGGAAAGACATGAACAACCAACTTTGACTCAAGAAGACATAGATGACCTCAACAAACCAATCACAAGTAAAGAAATTGAATTAGTCATTCAAAAGCTTCCTAAAAAGAAAAGTCCAGGACCAGATGGCTTCACATGTGAATTCTACCAAACGTTCCAGAAAGAATTAGTACCAATTCTCTTCAAACTCTTCAAAAAAATCGAAGTGGAGGGAAAACTACCTAATTCATTCTATGAAGCCAACATCACCCTCATACCAAAACCAGGCAAAGATATTACAAAAAAAGAAAACTACAGACCAATCTCTCTAATGAATACAGATGCAAAAATCCTCAATAAAATTCTAGCAAATCGTATCCAACAACACATTAAAGGATTATACATCATGACCAAGTAGGATTCATCCCAGGTATGCAAGGATGGTTCAACATAAGAAAATCAATTAATGTAATACACCATATCAACAAATCAAAGCAGAAAAATCACATGATCATCTCAATTGATGCAGAGAAGGCATTCGACAAGATTCAACATCCTTTCCTGTTGAAAACACTTCAAAAGATAGGAATACAAGGGAACTTCCTTAAAATGATAGAGGGAATATATGAAAAACCCACAGCTAATATCATCCTCAATGGGGAAAAATTGAAAACTTTCCCCCTAAGATCAGGAACAAGACAAGGATGTCCACTATCACCACTATTATTCAACATTGTATTGGAGGTTCTAGCCAGAGCAATTAGACAAGAAAAAGAAATACAAGGCATCAAAATTGGAAAGGAAGAAGTAAAACTATCACTGTTTGCAGACGATATGATACTATACGTCGAAACCCGGAAAAATCCACCACAAAACTACTAGAGCTAATAAATGAGTACAGCAAAGTAGCAGGTTACAAGATCAACATTCAAAAATCTGTAGCATTTCTATACACTAGTAATGAACAAGCTGAGGGGGAAATCAAGAAACGAATCCCATTTACAATTGCAACTAAAACAATAAAATACCTAGGAATAAATTTAACTAAAGAGACAAAAAACCTATATAAAGAAAACTACAAAAAACTACTAAAAGAAATCACAGAAGACCTAAATAGATGGAAGGGCATACCGTGTTCATGGATTGGAAGACTAAATATAGTTAAGATGTCAATCCTACCTAAATTGATTTACAGATTCAATGCAATACCAATCAAAATCCCAACAACTTATTTTTCAGAAATAGAAAAACCAATAAGCAAATTTATCTGGAAGGGCAGGGTGCCCCGAATTGCTAAAAACATCTTGAGGAAAAAAAACGAAGCTGGAGGTCTCGTGCTGCCTGACTTTAAGGCATATTATGAAGCCACAGTGGTCAAAACAGCATGGTATTGGCATAAAGATAGATATATCGACCAATGGAATTGAATAGAGTGCTCAGATATAGACCCTCTCATCTATGGACATTTGATCTTTGATAAGGCAGTCAAGCCAACTCACCTGGGACAGAGCAGTCTCTTCAATAAATGGTGCCTAGAGAACTGGATATCCATATGCAAAAGAATGAAAGAAGACCCATCTCTCACACCCTATACAAAAGTTAACTCAAAATGGATCAAAGATCTAAACATTAGGTCTAAGACCATAAAACAGTTAGAGGAAAATGTTGGGAGATATCTTATGGATCTTACAACTGGAGGCGGTTTTATGGACCTTAAACCTAAAGCAAGAGCACTGAAGAAGGAAATAAATAAATGGGAACTCCTCAAAATTAAACACTTTTGTGCATCAAAGAACTTCATCAAGAAAGTAGAAAGACAGCCTTCACAATGGGAGACAATATTTGGAAATGATATATCAGATAAAGGTCTAGTATCCAGAATTTATAAAGAGATTGTTCATCTCAACAACAAAAAGACAGCCAACCCAATTACAAAATGGGAAAAAGACTTGAACAGACACCTCTCAGAAGAGGAAATACGGATGGCCAAGAGGCACATGAAGAGATGCTCAATGTCCCTGGCCATTAGAGAAATGCAAATCAAAACCACAATGAGATATCATCTCACACCCACCAGAATGGCCATTATCAACAAAACAGAAAATGACAAGTGCTGGAGAGGATGCGGAGAAAGAGGCACACTTATCCACTGTTGGTGGGAATGTCAAAGGGTGCAACCACTGTGGAAGGCAGTTTGGCGGTTCCTCAAAAAGCTGAATATAGAATTGCCATACGACCCAGCAATACCATTGCTAGGTATCTACTCAAAGGACTTAAGGGCAAAGACACAAACGGACATTTGCACACCAATGTTTATAGCAGCATTATTTACAATTGCAAAGAGATGGAAACAGCCAAAATCTCCATCAACAGAAGAGTGGCTAAACAAACTGTGGTATATACATACGATGGAATATTATGCAGCTTTAAGACAAGATAAACTTATGAACCATGTAATAACATGGATGGACCTAGAGAATATTATGCTGAGTGAATCCAGCCAAAAACTAAAGGACAAATACTGTATGGTCCCACTGATGTGAACGGACATTCGAGAATAAACTTGAAATATGTCATTGGTAACAGAGTTCAGCAGGAGTTAGAAACAGGGTAAGACAATGGGTAATTGAAGCTGAAGGGGTACAGACTGTGCAACAGGACTAGATACAAAAACTCAAAAATGGACAGCACAATAATACCTAATTGTAAAGTAATCATGTTAAAACACTGAATGAAGCTGCATCTGAGCTATAGGTTTTTGTTTTGTTTTGTTTTGTTTTGATTTTACTATTATTACTTTTATTTTTTTCTCTATATTAACATTCTATATCTTTTTCGGTTATGTTGCTAGTTCTTCTAAACCAATGCAAATGTACTAAGAAATGATGATCATGCATCTATGTGATGATGTTAAGAATTAATGATTGCATGTGTAGAATGGTATGATCTCTAAATGTTGGGTTAATTTCTTTTTTTCCGTTAATTAAAAAAAAAAAAAGAGAAGGGATAATTGGAGATGAAGGGATACAGACTGTACAACGGGACTGGATATAAAAACTCAGAAATGGACAGCACAATACTACCCAATTGTAATGCAATTATGTTAAAACACTGAATGAAGCTGCATGTGAGGTATAGGTTTTTTGTTTTTGTTTTTTTTGTTTTTTTTTCTTTCTATTATTGTTTTAATTCTTATTCTGTTGTCTTTTTATTTCTTTTTCTAAATCGATGCAAATGTACTAAGAAATGATGAATATGCAACTATGTGATGTTATTAAGAATTACTGATTGTACATGTAGATTGGAATGATTTCTAATTGTTTTGTTAATTCTTTTTTTAATTAATAAAAAAAAATGGTTCAGTTCACTTAAAAAAAAAAAAATGAAGACAAAAATAAATAATAGGGGGGGATAAGGGGTAAAAAAAATGGGTTGATTGAAATGCTAGCAGTCCGTGAGAGGGAGGAGTAAAGGATGTGGGATGTATGAGGTTTTTTTCCTTTTTCCTTATTTTTATGGAGCAATGCAAATGTTCTAAAAATTATCATGGTGATGCATACACAACTATGTGATGAAATTGTGGGCCATTGATTGTACACCATGCATGGACTGCATGTGTGTGAAGATATCTCAGTTAAAATATATTTTTTAATCAGGACAAAAAAAGTCAGAACAAAAGAGACATGACCAAATGATTATAGGGTCTGGATTGGTTTCTGTTGCAGAAAAAAGGATATAAATGGGGCAATTGGTAAAATTTGAATAAGATCTATAGATTAGTTAATAGTGATCATTGTGAATTTTCTGACTGAGAAATGTACTATGGTAAGATATTAACATTACTGTAAGTCTAAAATTGTTCTTAATTACAGGATTACCAATAAAACTTAAATTCTTTCTGCTCCTGAAAAAATGGGAAGATCTGATGGCTTTTTTTGTGAAATTAATGATTTTCTAGGAAAACACAAATCATCAAAAGTTTACTGAAGAAGAAAATTAATCATGTAATAAATTGAAGTTTTTTAAAACTTACAAAACCTTAAGGGTTTTAATGGTTGTGACTATTAAACTGTCAAGATCCAGATAACCCACGTGCTCTCTAAAGCATATCTGAGCACCAAAAATATATGGGAGCATCTCAGTTCATTTTAACAACCCCATTGTCAATATCTGGTAAAATCACACACAAAAGAAAACTAGATAATTAATCAATTAATTTATAATAACTTCTAAATAAAATGCTAAAAATAAAACCCAGAACTGTATTAAATAAACAATGTCCATAGAGATTTATTTTCTAAAATGCAATGATGGTTTAATATTAAGAAATCTAGTCATAGAATTTATCATGTTAATAGGCCAAAGGGATAGAAAAATGTGTCATATTGTTAGATTTCCAGAAGGTACTCATGGGACTGGGAAAAAAGAACTATTAAACTTCCCTACCTGGGGAATTCCTGACATGTTCTTAAGCAAGAGGAACTCCCAGTAATACAAGGTCTCAATTTTGAGGCTTGCCATTATGGAACTTGTTTCTATAATAGCAAACTGAATCTGCTTATGATTAGTGCCCAAGAGTCATCTCCAGAAAATCTCTACTATTGTTCAAATGTGGTCTCTCTTTAAGCCAAACTCTGAACTTCCCCTCTATGTAAGACATAATTTCCAGGGGCATAATCCTGGCCCTGGCATCATGAAACATAACTGGGCCTTGCATCGTGGGACATAACTGGCCCTTGCATCGTGGGACATAACTGGCCCTTGCATCATGGATTAGTTGACCAGAAGGGGGTCAAGAAATAGAGTTTCAGTGGCTAAAATATCTTAAATCAAGTTGAGAGGTCATTCTGGAGGTTACTCTTATGCAAGTTTCAGCCAGATATTGCACACTGTCACAATATAGCAAACCCCAACCAACAGTATTCCTGGAAACCCTGAACGATATCATGGGCTCTATAAAATTTTACATATATTTTTTTCAGAGACTTAAAGTCTCCAGATTGTTCCAAAGCCAGAAAAGCTCTGAAACCCAGAAATACTGGACTGTTCAAGAACAAATAGTTTCATCCATTTGCCCATTAAAGACAATGCTATTTTTCAGCCTTAAAGCAGTTAGAAGAGTTGTTGCCCAAATATCCCTCAAGACTGAGAGAGAATTATCCAATGAAAGGAGGAATTATAACCAAGAAATCAGGATTTAAGGGATGATTTTGATTATTGAATCATTACATAGATATTCCTTTTTGCTTTCTGGTATATTAGAGTACATTGAGGAAAATACCTGGAGTCTCCAAATTGTAACCCAGCTGCCTGATCTCTGATAATGATTGTATAACCCTTATCTTCTGCCCTATGATTGTAAAAGCCTTGTGACTAACCTTCATTTACACCCAGTTATCCAGTTTTTTCAACTTTAGAATCTTGTAATCACTAAAGACAGCCCCTACTGTTTATTAATGAAAGGCCTTGGGTCAGTCCAGAACTAACCCACCCAAAGTCCATAGTTATCTTGATAACTGAGACTGGATCTAACCAAAATGCTTGACATGTGCAGTAGCTCAGACTTTAACCTACAATCACCTATACCTCATTCCACCATTTTCTCATATATGTTCTATGACTAAGCATGTAATCAATCCATGCATGCTCAGTAATTAAATCACCTCTAATTACATCATCTGAGTCCTTGTGCTCATTATCCTAAACCCTGCCCATCTTTTTCTCTAATAAAGCTATCAGAAATACTGCAGTTCAGAGAGACAAATTGGGGGCCACTGCTCTCCTATTACGTGCCTAGCAATAATTTTTTTCTTTCTTTGAAAAAAAAAAAGGTACTCAGAGAAATACTCAGAGAGCTTGAAGATAAAAGTCTCAGGAAAAGTAAGTAAGGATCCAACAAAACTGAAAAAGCCAGAACCTGAAAGCAAGGAAACCTGGGAGAGAAGGATCAGTAGATGCTGGCCATGTGCCTTCCCATGTGACATAAGAGCCCCAGATGCCATAGACCTTTCTTCAGAAAAGATTAGAGCAGTCAAGTTAAATCAACCTGAGTAATCATGGCAGAAGCTGGATTCGATCCCTGTGAATGTGTTTGCTCTCAGGAACATATATAGGCTGATCAATCTGTTGAGGCAGTCCCAATCCTACTTCACAGACAAAGAGTGTCTTCAGGAATTACCAAGGACCTTCTGGTGATAATGGCATCAGT
This sequence comes from Tamandua tetradactyla, assembly GCF_023851605.1. Taxonomy (NCBI): domain Eukaryota; kingdom Metazoa; phylum Chordata; class Mammalia; order Pilosa; family Myrmecophagidae; genus Tamandua; species Tamandua tetradactyla. Next base: position 4,656,266 of record NC_135338.1, read on the forward strand.
ATTACTATGGTCTTGATGGCCTGGCTGGTTATTGCAGTGATCTTGTTCTTACTGAGACTCCTGGTCTAAGAGGATCCAACCTACCTGGAAAGTGAACCAGTCCTCATAATGGACAAGATGCACCAGCTCCTTCTGTGGACTAACTTTGTGATATGAGAAGTGAAAATATTTAAACACCTTGCATGACCAAATGAATGAAGACAACCAGAGTACTCTTAGCCCCATTATAACTGTTTTTCCTTTTGCATCTGCAATATGAGATGGTGTATCAGTTTGAATCTCTTGTGGACCTCATAAAAGTCATGTCCTTTAGTCCTCATTCAATATTGCTGGGTGGGAGCTTTTTGATTATCCATGGAGATATAACCCACCAAATTGTGGGTGGTAACTTTTGATTAGATGGTTTCCATTGAGATGCGTCTCCACCCATTCAAGTTGGGGTTGCTTACTGGAGCCCTTTAAGAGGAAACCATTTTGGAAAAAACTTCTGAGCCCTGAGAGCCATGAGAACCCACACAGCCAGAGACCTTTGGAGATGAAGAAGGAAAATGCCCCCAGGGGAGCTTCATGAAACAAGAAGCCTGGAGAGAAAGCTAGCAGACGTTGCCATATTCGCTGTGTGCCTTTCCAGTTGACAAAGAAACCCTGACTGTTATTGGCCTTCTTGAACCAAGTATCTTTCCCTGATGCCTTAGATTGGACATTTCTATAGCCTAGCTTTAATTTAGACATTTTCACAGTCTTAGAACATGTAAACTTTCAACTTAATAAATTCCCCATTTTAAAAGCTGTTCCATTTCTGGTATATCACATTCCCGCAACTTGCAAACTAGAACAGATGGTAATGTTTTCATGAACGTCTAGAAATTTCACTTGCAGGCTTATTTTTGCTTTCTGCGTTATCACTATTCCTATTTACAGTATATTTAAGTAAATGATATTTTAAAAAAAAGTTACATGGGGCTTTTTTGGTTATCCTGAATGTAAACATTCCATTCAGGCTATTTGTAACTGTGATCATAGTTTTGGGGGTGATTTCTGGCCTGAATGAAGGAAATTTGAGATCTCTGCATTTTAATATTTCAAAAGTAACAATAGGTTTAAGAATTGCATTTTTGCATAAGGTATCATAAGGTATTTATAAAGTTATTTGGACTTGGCTGAGATTGTATGAATGAAAATTAGAACTGTAGTATATTGACATTTACCTTGATAGTTTCTTTCTGGGTGCAAGTTTTGTTTTGTTCTTAGGACTGTGGCAGTCCTTGAATATTTTATAAATTATAGTTCAAAGCCTGTATCATCTAATGTAACTGGCTTATGTGACCAAGATAGGAGAAGAAATGAAATAGTTGTTTACTAAGTCTTTACATTTATTAAAAAGTATCTAATGTTAAGAGAAATTTAAATAAACATGATTGATTGATATGGTGGATGTTTACCAGTCAATTATATGACATTTATAAGCCACTGTACTTTAGCTTTACAAGGGTTCATGAGGGGAAGAAAAAAATCGACTCTGCCTTTGCTGAGTATAATTGATAAAATAATAATTTAAGCTATAATTTATTGTTAAAATGAGTGCCTCTTAGGAAGATTCTTTTCTATTCACACAATTCCCTGTTGTATTAGTTTGTAAGCTGCTGGATTGTAATATATCAGAAATGGAATGGCTTTTATAAAGGGAATTTAATAAATTACAAACTTGTGGTTCTAAGCCTAGGAAAATGTCCAAACTAAGAGATTCAGGTAAAGATACCTTAATTCAAGAAAGGCCAATGCATCTGGAAGACCTCTGTCAGCTGAAGGCATGCTGGTGATACCTTGCTCCTGGGTTCCATTGATTTCAGCCTCTGTTCCTGTGGGGGTTCCTCACTTTGCTTCTCCAGGGATGACTTTCATCTCTTGGCTTCTTTGGATTTCTCCAGTTTCTGGATTGCTTAACGTCTCATGGCAACATCTGCTGGGGTCCAAGCATCTCCAAACACTTGTGTCTCTTTTCTCCAAGTGTTGGTATTTGTGTCAGTTCTGCTTTGTCAACTCTCCTCTGAAGTTTCTGTCAGTTCTGGCATTTCTGAGGTTTCTCCAAAATGTTTCCTCTTTTAAAGGATTCCAATAAACTAAACAAGACCCACCCTGAATGGGTAGAGTTGCATCTCCATCTAATCAAAAGGCCACACCCACAATTGGGTATGTCTCATCTGCATGGAGATAATTTAATCAAAAGCTTCTGCCCTACGATATTGAATTAGGATGAAAAGAAATGGCTGCCTCACAAGATTGGGTCAGGATTAAAATATGGCTTTTCTGGAGGTATGTAATAGATTCAAACTGGCATATCTGTTAAAATAAAATTATCTTAAAGCTGTATTGGGGGTCTGCTTAATTATTTAATCAGAATATCCATTTGCTTTTTTGCTCTTTTTATTTTGAAGAAAATGTTTTGAGTCTCTTGTTATCCTTCTGACTTTAAAATTTTTTAAAATGAATTCTTAGTTTATCCCAAGGGAAAAGGAAGAAAATGAGAAACAATCAAAGATCTTTTTCTCACATCTTATCAATCCTATCTTAGTATTGGAATCGGTTGGGATGGGAAGGATAATTAATATAAGTAGTTTTGAAATATATAAAAAAGTAAAAGTTGCATTGTTTTGCTCAGTTTGAAAAAAAATAATAAATTACCATAAAAATGCCTGTGTGACTGTGCTGGCTATTTTTAAAAAGCCGTGTTTCCTTAATCCTGATTCAATATCATAGGATGGGACCTCTTGATTAGGTTGTTTCCATGGGGATGTAACACCCAATTGTGGGTGTGACCTTTTGATTAGATGGAGATATGACTTTAGCCATTCAAGATGGGTCTTGATTAGTTTAATAGAGTCCTTAAAAGAGCTGATGCAGAAAAGCATTTTTTAGAAGAAAGCATAGATGCAGACATTTGGAGATGCTTGGAGTGCTGACAGAGAGCAGATGCCTAGACAAAGACATTTGGAGATGCAGAGCCCAGCAGACATCACCATGTGTCTTCCCATGAGTTATTAAGCAAGGACCCACAGTACTGAAAAGCTTGGAGAGAGCCAAGGGAAGTGAAGAGAAGAAATACAGTGTTTTGCCCCAGAAAAGCTAAAAAAGGACCAGCAGACATTGACCACATGTCTCCCACGTGACAAAGGAAACCTGGATGCCATCTGGCCTTGTCTTTGGAGTTAAGATATCCTTATCTGGATGCCTTAGTTTGGACACTTTTCTCACCTTAAAACTGTAAATTAATAACTTAATAAATCCCCTTTATAAAAGCCATTCCATTTCTGGTATAGTCCATTCTGGCAGCATTAGCAAACTAAAACAGTGACCTAAGTGGCTATGGAATTTTTTCCTAGTAAGTGATTGTATGTTATTTATGGGGCTAGAAGATATTTTGCTATCAATGTAAGGATTTTTTTTCCCCTAGATAGGTCTAAGTTTTCATTGTGTAGATATGAAAAATGACTTGTATGAATTGAATAAACCTCTCTACATCATTGTACTTTTTAATAGAGCCTCTAGGTGTTGTGTGACATTCATAGAGGTTTGTTCCCTTTTACTATGATTACATTCTAGGCCACAAACATTAAAGGCATCATTTCAGTGCATAATCCAATATTAACTGCTTGTTATTTTTCCTTGTACATCTTGGCTTTGTGCTGAACTTCTTGAAGTATATAACCAACTCTTAATTACTTGTGCTAATAGAAGGGTGACACAGGTAAGTCAGAGCATGGATAAATGAACAGAAAACCACAGATGAAAGGTATTTCTTCTTGGTGCAATACACGGGAAGTCTTCCCAGCTCCATACTGGGTAAGTATTTAAGGCAAAAAGGGTAGGAACAGCTTAAAATGGAGAAAAACCTAATAACATTCCCTTTTCTGCCCTTACAGCCTGAACTTTGAAGGCTTGCCCTTTTATCTTAACAGTCTGCTCTCTAAGCAGTCTGAGAGCCAATCCTTGGCAGAAATACTGATGTATACACTGACTCCATGGCTATCAAATAACAGAGAATTAGTTTGGTTTAAGAAAGATCCATAACTTTAAAACAGAATGTCTAGTGTTAGCAACACACCTGGAAATCTGGATTCTAATTTCTAGTCTTTCATTTATGTCACATGCACTTAATTGTTATTACTTCTAGGATTTTAACCTTTTCTTTTTTCTTTTTTCTTTTTTTACATGGGCAGGCACCAGGAATCGAACCCGGGTTCTCGGGCACGGCAGGCAAGCATTCTTGCCTGCTGAGCCACCATGGCCCGCCCTTAACCTTTTCTTAAATAATCTACTTAATTAATAATAAAAGTTCTTATCATAGTTAGATCTTGTTTTTCACATGTAAAATTTTTCTGGATTCCTCCCTAGAACTTTGGGTATCTGTGTGACAACTGAGAACCAGAGCTAGAGTTCTGCAGCCATGAAAGTCAGCACTACCCTATACAGCAATTGCTTCAAAAGCTGAAAAAGAGAGCAGACTTCAATTACAGATATGAATGAAGCAGATCTGGTTAGGACTAAAGTAAATCAGACTAAAGGGTAAAGCATGACATTGACTGTATTTTAAAACTTCAACTTCAGTGTGAGACCAAAGGAAGAGATGTTATTTGGTGCAAAATTTATATTTTCAGTAGTACACTATCTAATTTAACTTGTATGGTCAGGTTATTCAAACACCATAATTACATGGAATCTTGAATAGGGAGTGAGCACTTGTTGGTTTGTACAGGTTGGTGTGATGCCCTAATATATTCCAGAGTAATCTAGGCAAAAGATAAAAAAAAGTATTTGCAAAGCCTCCTTGAGGGGTTGGGGAAAAATATGGAAATATTAAACTTCTCCACCTGAGGAGGACCTGATATTCTCACAAGGATTGAGGACTACAATTTAATAAACTGAGCTTTCAGTATTGGAGCTTGCCTTATGAAACCTATTCCTTCAAAGGAGAAGCTAAGCCTACTTATAATTATGCCTAAGACTCATCCCTAAAGGATCTCTTTTGGTTTTGTTGCTCAAATGTGGCTTCTCTCTTGGCCCTCCCGCTATGTGGGAAATGACTCACAGGGTAAATGACTCCCAGGGAAACATGGGACATGACTCCTAGGGATGAGCCTGGACCCAGCATCAGGGGATTGAGAAGGACTTCTTGACAAGAAGGGGTAAGAGAAATGAAACAAAATAAAGTTTCAGTGGCTGAGAGATTTCAAATAGAATTGAGACGTCATTCTGGAGGCTATTCTTATGCATTATATACATATCCTTTTTTAGTTTTTGGTGGATTCGAATAGCTAGAAGGAAATACCTGAAACCGTTGAACTGTATTCCAGTAGCCTTGATTCTTGCAGACAATTGTTTAACTATATAGCTTTTATAGTGTGACCATGTGATTTTGAAAACCTCATGGCTGACACTCTCTTCATCCAGTGGACAAATGAGTAAGAAAATAAGAACAAATAATAAATAAACAATGTGGGGGCAAGAGGCACGGGATGTTTGGGTTGTTCTTTTTATTTCTTTATTTTATTATGATCATTCCGTTCTACATATATAATCAGTAATTCATAATATCATCACATACTTGCATATTCACCATCATGATCATTTCTTAGATCATTTGCATCAATTCAGAAAAAGAAATAAAGAGACAACAGGAAAAAATTCATAAATACCATACCCCTTACCCCTCCCTTTCATTGATCACTAGCATTTCAAACTAAATTTATTTTAACATTTGTTCCCCCTATTATTTATTTTTATCCCATATGTTTTACTCGTCTGTTGACAAGGTAGATAAAAGGAGCATCAGACACAAGGTTTTCACAATCACACAGTCACATTGTGAAAGCTGTATCATTATACAATCATCTTCAAGAAACATGGCTCCTGGAACACAGCTCTACATCTTCAGGCAGTTGCCTCCAGCCTCTCCATTACATCTTGACTAACAAGATATTATCTATTTAATGTATAAGAATAACCTCTCGGCTAGGTTTGGAATCTCTCAGCTATTGACATTTTATTTTATCTCATTTCATTCTTCCTCCTATTGGTCAAGAAGGTTTTCTAAATCCCTTGATGCTGAGTCTCAGCTCATTCTAGGATTTCTGTCCCACGTTGCCAGAAAGGTCCACACCCATGGGAGTCATGTCCCATGTAGACAGGGGGAGGTCAGTGAGTTTGCTTGTTGTGTTGGCTGGAGAGAGAGGCCACATCTGAGCAAAAAAAGAGGTTCTCTTGGGGGTGACTCTTAGGCCTAATTTTAAGTAGGCTTGACCTATCCTTTGTGGGGTTAACTTTCATATGAACAAACCCCAAGATTGGGGGCTCAGCCTGTAGCTTTGGTTGTCCCCACTGCTTCTGAGAATATCAAGAATTCAACTTGCGGAAGCTGAATTTTCCCCCTTTCTCACCATTCCCCAAGGGGACTTTGCAAATGCTTTTTTATTCACTATTCAAATCACTCTGGGATTTATCAGGGCCTCACTCTAGACAAACCAACAAAATCTCATGCCCTATTCAAGGTTCCATGTACTTAAGGTGTTCAATTAAGCTGTCTACATAAGTTATATTAGGAAACATACTAGTCAAAATATAAATTTTGTACCAAATAAACATTTTTTGCTTTAGTCTTACACATAAGTTAAAATTTTAAAATATTGATTACTCTCTATTTTCAATACCTACAGTAATGATATACATTCCTTTGTTCTTCCTCATGCAAAAACATTTTTTAAATTTGTACATTTAGTTACTGTCATTATACACTCTAGGCATTCCTAGATCATACCATCTCAGTTTTTATCACCTATCTTCCTTTCTGATTTCATTTGTACCCTCAGTCCTCCTCCCTCTATCATTTTCACATTCAGCTTCATTCAGTGTTTTAACATAATTATATTACAGTTAGGTAGTATTGTGCTATCCGTTTCTGAGTTTTTACAATCAGTCCTGTTGCACAATATGTATCCCTTCAGCTCCAATTACCCAATATCTTACCCTATTTCTATCTCCTGATGGTCTCTGTTACCAATGAAATTCTCCAAGATAATAATAAAACCTATTCCTTCAAAGGAATATCAGTGAGACCATACAGTATTTGTCCTTTTGTTTCTGGCTAATCTCATTTAGCATAATGTCCTTAAGGTCCATCCATATTGTTACATACTTCATAACTTTATTCTGTCTTACAGCTGCATAATTTTCCATCGTATGTATATACCACAGTTTGTTTAGCTACTCTTCTGTTGGTGGACATTTTGGCTGTTTCCATCTGTTTGCAATTGTAAATAATGCTGCTATAAACATTGGTGTGCAAATGTCTGTTTGTGTCCTTGCCCTCATGTCCTCTGAGTAGATACCTAGCAATGGTATTGCCAGGTAATATGGCAATTCTATATTCAGCTTTTTAAGGAACCGCCAAACTTCCTTCCACAGCGGTTGCACCATTTGACATTCCCATCAACAGTGAATCAATGTGCCTCTTTCTCCACATCCTCTCCAGCACTTGTCATTTTCTGTTTTGTTGATAATGGCCATTCTGGTGGGTGTGAGATGATATCTCATTGTGGTTTTGATTTGCATTTCTCTAATAGCCAGGGAAGTTGAGCATCTTTTCATGTGCCTTTTGGCCATTCGTATTTCCTCTTCTGAGATGTGTCTCTTCACGTCTTTTGCCCATTTTGTAATTGGGTTGTCCGTCTTTTTGCTGCTGAGTAGAACAATCTCTTTATAAATTCTGGATACTAGACCTTTATCTGATATATCATTTCCAAATATTGTCTCCCATTTTGTAGGCCTTTTAATTTCTTGACAAAGTTCTTTGATGCACAAAAGTGTTTAATTTTGGGGAGTTCCCATTTCTTTCTTCAATGCTCGTGCTTTGGGTGTAAGGTCTTGGAAACGACCTCCTATTATAAAATTTATAAGATATCTCCTTACATTTTCTTCTAACAGTTTTATGGTCTTAGATCTAATGTTTAGGTCTTTGATCTATTTTGAGTTAATTTTTTATAGGGTGTGAGATATGGATCCTCTTTCATTCTTTTGCATATGGATATCCAGTTCTCTAGGCACCATTTATTGAAGAGGCTGCTCTGTCCCAGGTAAGTTGGCTTGACTGCCTTATCAAAGATCAAATGTCCATAGATGAGAGGGTCTATATCTGAACACTCTATTCGATACCATTGGTCAATATGTTTATCTTTATGCCAGTACCATTTGGTTTTGACCACTGTAGCTTCATAATATGCCTTAAAGTCAGATAGCATGAGACCTCCGACTTCATTTTTTTTTTCTCAGGATACTTTTAGCTATTCAGGGCACCCTGCCCTTCCAGATAAATTTGGTTATTTGTTTTTCTAGTTCTGAAAAGTATATTTTTGGGATTTTAATTGGTATTGCATTGAATCTGTACATCAATTTAGGTAGAATTGACATCTTAACTATATTTAGCCTTCCAATCCATGTACATGGTATGAACTTCCATTTGTTTAGGTATTCTGTGATTTCTTTTAACAACTTCTTATAGTTTTCTTTGTATAGGTCTTTTGTCTCTTCAGTTAAATTTATTCCTAAATATTTTATTCTTTTGGTTGCAATTGTAAATGGAATTTTTTTCTTGATTTCCTTCTCATATTGTTCATTAATAGCATATAGAAACATTACAGATATTTGAGTTTTGATTTTGTAACCTGCCACTTTGCTGTACTTATTTATTGGCTCTCGTAGTTTTGCTGTGGATTTTTGGGGGTTTTCGACATATAGCATCATATCATCTGCAAACACTGAGAGTTTTACTTCTTCCTTTCCAATTTTGATGTCTTGTATTTCTTTTTCTTGTCTAATTGCTCTGGCTAGAACTTCCAACACAATGTTGAATAACAGTGGTGATAGTGGACATCCTTGTCTTGTTCCTGATCTTAGGGGAAAAGTTTTCAGTTTTTCCCCATTGAGGATGATGCTAGCTGTGGGCTTTTCATATATTCCCTTTATCATTTTGAGGAAGTTCCCTTCTATTCCTATCTTTTGAATTATTTTCAACAGGAAAGGATGTTGAATTTTGTCAAATACCTTTTCTGCATCAATCAAAATGATCTTGTGGTTTTTCTGCTTTGATTTGTTGATATGGTATATTACATTAATTGATTTTCTTATGTTGAACCATTCTTGCACACCTGGGATGAATCCTACTTGGTCATGGTGCATAATTCTTTTAATGCACTGCTGGAATTGATTTGCTAGAATTTTGTTGAGGATTTTTGCATCTATATTCATTAGAGAGATTGGTCTGTAATTTTCTTTTTTTTGTAATATCTTTGCCTGGTTTTGGTATGAGGGTGATGTTGGCTTTGTAGAATGAGTAGGTAGCTTTCCCTCCTTTTCAATTTTTTTGAAGGGTTTGAGCAGGATTGGTACTAATTCTTTCTGGAATGTTTGGTAGAATTCACATGTGAAGCCATCTGGTCCTGAACTTTTCTTTTCGGGGAGCTTATTAATGACTGATTCAATTTCTTTACTTGTGATTGGTTTGTTGAGGTCGTCTATTTCTTCTCAAGTCAGTGTTGGTTCTTTGTGCTTTTCTAGAAAGTTGTCCATTTCATCTACATCATTGAATTTATTAGCATCAAGTTGTTCATAGTATCCTCTCATTACTTCCTTTATTTCTGTGGGGTCAGTGGTTATGTCTCCTCTTCTATTTCTGATTTTATTTATTTGCATCCTCTCTCTTCTTCTTTTTGTCAACCTCACTAAGGGTCCATCAATCTTAATGATTTTCTCATAGAACCAACTTCTGGTTTTGTTGATTTTCTCAATTGTTTTCATGTTCTCAATTTCATTTATTTAATTTATTTAATCTTCATTATTTCTTTCCTTTTGCTTGCTTTGGGGTTAGTTTGCTGTTCTTTCCTTAGTTCTTCCAAGTGAACAGTTAATTCCTCGATTTTTGCCCTTTCTTCTTTTTGATATGGGCATTTAGGGCAATAAATTTCCCTCTTAGCACTGTCTTTGCTGCATCCCATAAATTTTGATACATTGTGTTTTCATTTGCATTTGCCTTGAGATATTTACTGATTTCTCTTGTAATTTCTTCCTTGACCCACTGTTTGTTTAAGAGTGTGTTGCTGAGCCTCCACATATTTGTGAATTTTCTGGCACTCTGCCTATTATTGATTTCCAACTTAATTTCTTTATGATCTGAGAAAGTGTTTTGTATGATTTCAATCTTTTTAAATTTACTGAGCCTTGCTTTGTGACCCAGCATATGGTCTATCCTTGACAATGATCCATAAGCACTTGAGAAAAAGGTGTATCCTGCTGTTGTGGGGTGTAATATTCTATATATGTCTGTTAAGTCTAGCTCATTTATTGTATTATTCAAATTCTCTGTTTCTTTATTGATCCTCTGTCTAGATGCTCTGTCCATTGATGAGAGTGGGGAATTGAAGTCTCCAACTATTATGGTAGACGTGTCTGTTTCTCTTTTCAGTGTTTGCCTCATGTATTTTGGAGCATTCTGGCTTGGTTCATAAATATTTATGATTGTTATGTCTTCTTATTGAATTGTTCCTTTTATTAATACATAGTTTCCTTCTTTGTCTCTTTTAACTTTTTTTTTTTTACATTTTTTACATTTGAAGTCTAATTTGTTGGATATTAGTATAGCCACTCCTGCTCTTTTCTGATTGTTATTTGCATGAAATATCTTTTCCCAACCTTTCACTTTCAACCTATGTTTATCTTTGGGTCTAAGATGTATTTCATGTAGACAGCATATAAATGGGTCCTGCTTTTTAGTCCATTCTGCCAGTCTATGTCTTTTTTTCAATTTTAAATTTATTTGTTAATTTAAAAAATTACCAACAAAAGAACTAAAACATTAACATGTGATCATGTTAGATCATCAAAAACCAAATCAATGTATTGAGGGAGGATATAAAGAAGGCAAGGAAGGAACAAAAAGAAGAAATCAAAAGTCTGAAAAAACAAATCACAGAACTTATGGGAATGAAAGGCACGGTAGAACAGATGAAAAAAAACAATGGAAACCTACAATGGTAGATTTCGAGAGGCAGAACATAGGATTAGTGAACTGGAGGATGGAACATCTGAAATCTGACAAGAAAAAGAAACTATAGGGAAAAATGGAAAAATATAAGTAGGATCTCTGCCTTGCTCAGTCAATGAAATCAAAATCACCTAATAACAAAGCCAGATAAAAATACTACAAGAAAAGATAATTAGACAAAATTCCCTAATGAATACACATGCAAAAATCCTCAACAAAATACTTGCAAGTCACGGATGGTTCGGTGGTAGAATGCTTGCCTTGCATGCGGTAGACCTGGGTTTGATTCCTGGACCATGCACCACCACCCCCCCAAAAAAAACCTTGCAAATCAAATCCGAAGTTCATATTAAATGAATTATACCCCATGATCAAGTGAGTTTACAAGGTATACAGGTTGGTTCAATAAAAGAAAATCAATTAATATAATGCACCATATTAACAAATCAAAGTTGAATGATACATGATAATCTCAAATGATGCAGAAAAAGCATCTGACAAAATCCAACATGCTTTCTTGATAAAAAACACTTTGAAAGATAGGAATAGAAGGAAACTTCCTTAATATGATAAAGGGCAGAATTGAAAAGCCCACAGCTAACATGCTACTTAATGGTGAAGCACTGAAAACTTTCCCTCTAAGAACAAGCTCAACTAGGCTGAACTTAAATGTTTGGAAATGAACGAGGTGACAGTAGCATCTGATTGTGAGAATAATAAACAGTGCTGAATGGTGTGTGAAGTGGTGGAAAGAAGAAGTTTATAGTTGCGTATGTCACCAGAAGGAAAGGTGGAGATTAAAACATGGAAATGTATAACACAATGAATCTTGTGGTCAATTTGTCCATGATTAACTGTAGAGAAAGCAAAAAGTTATTTCCTGAACTAGAGCGAATGTATGACACTATTAAAAGGAGTTAATAATATAGGGGTAGATGGGGGGAAATGTACCTATTACAAACTATGGTCTATAAAGTTAACAGTAATATCCTAAAACTCTTTCATTAACAGTAATAAACCATATCAATACCATGGGTCAATAATGGGGGCAGGAGATAAGAAGTATGCGATAATTTGGGTTTCTTTTTTTTATTTGTATTTCTTTTCTGGAGTAATGAAAATGTTCTAATTTGATTATGTGGATTATGCACAAATACGTAATGATACTGTGATCCAGTGATGGTATACTCTGGATAGTTTGTATGGTATGTTAATATACCTCAAAAAATTGCATTTTAAAAAAGGTACAGAATTTCTATTTGGGATGGTGTAAAAATTTTGGTAATGAATTGTTCTAATTTGCTAGCTGCCAGAATGCAATATACCAGAAACGAATGGCTTTTAAAAGGGGGAATTTAATGAGCTCCTAGTGTACAGTTCTAAGGCCAAGAAAATGCCCCAATTAAACAACTGTATAGAAATGTCCACCCACAGGCATCCTGGGAAAGATACCTTGATTCAAGAAGGCTGATGAAGTTCAGGGTCTCTCTCTCAAGCAGAAAGGCAATGGCGAACACAGTCAGAGTTTCTCTCTCATCTGGAAAGGCACATGGTGAAAACAGTCAGGGTTCCTCTCTCATCTAGAAAGGCACATAGTGAATACGGTGTCATCTGCTAGCTTTCTCTCGTGGCTTCCTGTTTCATGAAGCTCTCTGGGAGGCATTTTTATTCTTCATCTCCAAAGGTCGCTGGCTGGTGGACCCTGCTTCTCATGGCTATGTCATTCTGCTCTGCTCTCTCTGTATTTCCTTCATTCTCCAAAATGTTTCCTCTTTTATAGGACTTCAGAAACTAATCAAGACCCACCCAAATAGATGGAGACATGCCTCTACCTAGCTCAGCTTAACGACCACTCTTGATTAAATCACATCTCCAGGGAGATGATCTAATTACAGTTTCAAGCATACAGTGCTGAATAGGGATTAGAAGAAACAGCTGCCTTTACAAAATGGGATTAGGATTAAAACATGGCTTTTCTAGGGTACATACATCATTTCCAACCAGCACATGGATTGTGGTGATGTTAGCACAACATTATGCAAGTAATTAACAGCACTGAATTATATATGAATGTGGTTAAAAGGGAAATTTTAGATTATATGTATGTTACTAGAATAAAAATAGAAGAAAACACAACAGCCTTGGGCCTACACAACACAGTAAGCCTTAAATTAAACCATGGACTATAAATAATAATACAATTATGAAAATGTGCTTTAATCAATTGTAATAAATGTACCATACCAATGCAAGGTGTTGCTAATAGGGTGGTATAGGAACCCTATATTTCACGCATGATTTTTCTGTAAACCACAATTTCTCTACAAAATAAATCCTAGTATGCTGGTTTGAAAGGTGGTATGCCTCCTAGAAAAGTCATGTTTTAATCAAAATCCCATTTCATAAAGGTAGAATAATCCCTACTAATACTGTGTGTTTGAAACTGTAATGAGATCATCTCCCTGAATGATGTGAATTAGTCAAGAGTGGTTGTTAAACTGGATTAGGGGACGACATGTCTCCACCCATTTGGGTAGGTCTTGATTGGTTTACTGGAATCCTATAAAAGAGGAATAATTTTGGAGAAAGAGATTCGGAGAGAGCAGAGAATGCTGCAGCACCACAAGGCAGAGAGTCCACGAGCCAGCGACCTTTGGATATGAAGAAGGAAAGTGCCTCCCAGGGAGCTTCATGAAACCGGAAACCAGGAGTGAAAGCTAGCAGATGATGCCATGTTCGCCATGTGCCCTCCAGATGAGAAACCCTGACCGTGTTCCACTTGAGAGAGAAACCCTGAACTTCATCGGCTTTCTTGAACCAAGGTTTCTTTCCCTGGATGCCTTAAATTGGACATTTCTATAGACTTGTTTTAATTGGGACATTTTCATGGCCTTAGAACTGTAAACTAGCAACTTATTAAATTCCCCTTTTTAAAAGCCATTCTGTTTCTGTTATACTGCATTCCGGCAGCTAGCAAACTAGAACACCTAGTAACTGAAATTCATATTATGAAATGAGTTAAGTTATTAGACATATTCCTTTCTCAAACAGAAGACAATGATAAAACATCATTCCTGTTTTTTGTATTTATTGTGTCTAGTTAATCTTTACCTATTTGCATGGAATCATACTGAAAGTAATAAACATAACGCGTAGACAAAAAATATGGGGAAACTAGAAAGCTTCTTTCAAACAAATATTCATCAATTCCTAAAAAAAGCTACCAAGAATTATAGCAAAAATGATTAATGATGGATGTTTTTATGTTTTAACAGATACTAAGGGAGTCTTAATATAACCCTAATAGTACCTAGCTCTCATTATGCACATTTATGCCAGTTTGTAGAACATACTAACTGAAGGTGAATTTTAAGTAAATGAAAAAAGACTCTCAATTTGCTGCAAAATCAAAGATAGCCACCAAATATCAAATTCATTAATGAATTATTACTAGATGTCTTAAAATTTCATCAGACTAAAAGGGAAAAGATACATAATTTCCATATTTTCAAGTATAAATCTAAACTTAATTCCCATATTCTGGATGGCTAGAAGGAAAAATCTAAGATGATCATATGGCAGCCCATGACAGACTCTGGGATCTTTCCATTAATCACTTGTTGAAGAGTGCTTTGAAAACTATTGCTTTTTTATTTCTTTGCTTTGTATATATGTTATACTATTCAATAAAAAAAGTTAAAGAAATCCAAATTCTAAGCCTCTTACCCATCTTTAATTATAACAACAATCGAAATATTAGACAGTAAGAACCAAAATGTTCTTTTATTTTAAAACTTTTCAAAAATTTAGTTGCTTTTCTGCCAGGAAAGGAGGTACATAGAAAGGATATAAAATTACCTTTTTAATTGTTGTTCCATCCTATTATGGATATGGAGAAATTAAACTGATAGGTTACCATTGTTGAACTCACTTTACTCCATGATTTTAAACCAGTGACCAACCAATTCTTTACAACACACTGAAGAGAATGCTGAAAATGAGAAAATTGATAGGTAAGTTCATAGTAACTCTTCAAATTCATTTTAAAAGCTAGATTTTACTCACTGTACGCAACCTACTGGGAAAGAATGAATTCCAGAGAACTAATGGTAGAGAAACTCGATTCTCTTTCTTAAATATATTAATTCACTCACTCACCACCTTGTTCAACAAATACCTTACAAGCTCCTACTATGTACCAAGCACTAAGCAAAACGATAGGGACATCAATAGTGGAGGACTCAGCAGATGCAATCCCTGGCCTTGCAGAACTTCAATTTCATCGTATGCTTTATCTGACAAGCTAAGAAACATGCTGTGGATCCTCACAAATGTCTGACTTTTTAAAAGTGTTTCATGAATTCGATTCCCAGCCCGTGTGCGTCACCTTGCCAAAAAAAAAAAAAAAAAAGGGCAACTAATGGTGCTGCAAAAAAGGGCTAATCACACGGAAAAATAATGAAATGTGACCCGCACCATACAGCATACCAAAAAAAAAAAAGTGTTTCATTATTTCTTTGGGGAGACAAAATCTTGGACAGGTGTTCAGATATGAGATAATTCTATAAGTTTAATTAAGATCCTTACTTAACTGTTCTCAAAAACAAGAAGAGAAACAACTTATTACTCCATCTTTATC
Source organism: Tamandua tetradactyla (assembly GCF_023851605.1). NCBI lineage: Eukaryota > Metazoa > Chordata > Mammalia > Pilosa > Myrmecophagidae > Tamandua > Tamandua tetradactyla. The sequence continues at coordinate 4,671,994 of NC_135338.1, forward strand.
TAGTGGAGAGGCAGTGTGGGCATGACCTAAAGGAAAATGTATCAGTGCTTCACGGTGTTCCTGCTACAGGCTCACTGAATCATCTCGGGTAAGTAATCAACGACTGGACTTATGCTTTCTCACCCTTACAATGGGAATTCTTTATTAACTATGACAACTTTGAATATATATGATATCCTATATGGGTGCTCAGAGGAACCACCTACTTCAAACTATTAGTGCACATTAGTTTATCACTGTTGGTTAACAGGAAAGATAAGGAAGCAATATCTTGAAATAATGTCAATTCAAGTTAGGGTGTAGGTTTAGAAACTAGGGCTTTTGGCTCACTCTCAGAATATCAAGACTTTCTAGCGGCCAGGTTGTATCTGTTGGTGACGGGTAGAGTGCTGGTTGGAGCCACCTCTCCCCACAATGTGGTCCCATCTCCATCTCACACACACACAGACTTGCCCGCAGCCACATTTCATAGACATGTATTAAAGAGAGTCAAAGGCAAAGAATTAACACCTGCATAAAGGATGCAAACCAGGCCATCACATTAGAGAATATAAATTGATCAAATGAAAATATAGTAAATGACATCCTAATGGTCCCTATTCAGGCTTTCTAATTCTCTGTGTGCAAGATGCTTTTATGCAGCACCGAAGTAGAACTATCACAACCTCCAACCAGCCCCCATTAGTCTAATTACAGCCTAATGCTCTCCAAATATGTCTAGCATAAAAGCCTGCATAACCTGCCTTTTCTTAATTTAGATGGGCCAGATTGAGCACTTTTAAAAACATGAGCTGTAGTATAACCTTATAGTACACACATTATTAAGAAAAATATGCATCTAAGTTATCTTTGGTAAGGAAACCTGTCCCTGTAACACAGAGAATTTGTGACTCTAGAGGAGTTTGAGGATTAAGGAGATTAAACCCTAAACAGAAGCTTTAGTCTCCAGGTCTATTAATTTTATGTACCATGGTCATGTGGTTTTGTCTTATTAAGACATGGGAAAAATGAATCAGATGGTTGTTTAATCATATTACCAATATAATAATAAAAGCCAATAGGTACTAATTGCATTACACATGTTAACTCATCTAATCCTATAATAACCCTAATGAGACAGGTACTATTATCACTATTTTACAGATGTAGAAACCAAAGTCTACAAAAGGGGAAGTTGCTTCAGGTCATAGCATGTAAGCGGTAGACCTGGTATTTGGACCCAAGGAGTCTGTCTGTCTCCAGGTCAGATCTTTTTAACTACTACACCAGACTGCCTGTATGAATATAGGAATGTGAGTCAGGATCTTTTGTATCAGTAAGGGTTCTTCGACTGCAGCTTAGCGCACAGAATGTCCAAGAGGACCAGAAAGCAGGTGTCAGGGCTATCTGGGCAGGAACAGCATTGAAAACCATGCTGCCGACTCGGTCCCTTAAGGGCAGGCCAGTTCTACCTTTGGGTGCACTAATGCGCTTGAACTACTGACATTAGCCAAGTGGAGCACTGAATGCTGCTGCTGGAATCCACTACAGCCCTGGAAGGAGCTACCACTTCACCAGAATAGATTCTGCAAAATCCCTACTTCCTCGCATCCACGGGTCCTAATATGTCCTGTGGCTGATAATGACCTCAAAGAAGATGTCCTGCAAAGACATTTGAGGCAACCTATTTTTGTTATAGGTAAAACAATTATGTAAATCTCTGAGAAAGTAAACAATTTTTAACTGTTTATTTGTGTCACCTCTGAGCAGAATTTAAAGTCACCAAGAATATTCCAATTAATTAGGCCCAAGCAAGCTGTAGAAATAATGGGGGAAAAGTCTGCTTCCTCAAGGATATATTTCCCATTCAGATTAGCAGAAACCACCTCTGGAAATCCTCAGAATTGAGTAATCACAGACAAATATCTACTGGCTTTGCATGTTTCTTAGCATCACAGTACGTTTCACCTCATATAATGCTAATGGAGAAAAAATAGTTTGTTGCTTGAGTGTAAAGACCAAATAATGATAAATTGGTTGCCTGAAGCGCAGCAGAAAAAGAAACAAATGGATGTGTGGCATTAACAGAGTTAATTATAGATGCAGATTAAAAGGCAAGATTAAGTAGTGGAAGAAAAGCAGAGAGTCACCTTCGGCCAGACCCGCCAAGCAGCCTGGCACAGTCACCTAGCAACAAGTTTCCTATCCCCGCTGCGCTCTTTAATTCAGCAAATCTGCTCAGGATGGCGGGCTGTTCTCCTGACAAAACGCATTATGTAGAAGACGGAGGGACACAAAAATCCACTGTACACAGCACTCTGCTCCCTATTGACCACTGATCCTTTCTCTCAATCCACAAAAGAGGCCTGCATAATGGCCTGAAAGGAGAAGAGTCTCCACAGAGAAAACATTTGCTTGTAATTGAGATTGACTACATAATGAAAATGATGTTCTTTTTAAAATTCTGCTTGTTGAGGCTACACTTTTTGTCTCCTGGCACTCAAAACACATCCCTGCTGGGAAAAGGGGCAAACATTGTCAAAACTCAAAACTGTGATTTTTTTTTTTCCCTTTGCATTGAAAGCACCCATTCTGTAACAAAATGCCCAGGTCTCTCTCTGTGGAACTTAAACAAGTGATAAGAAGGTAAACAGGAAAACTTCTATTCAAAGTTGCTGACACAAATGCTTGCTTTGCTGAAGAAACACAGGCGGTGCTCGCTCATTCATGTGCACAGCAACTGGACAAAAATGGCAGAGAGAATTTTGATTTCTTGTGAAAAGGCCATAAATTTCTGGCCAAAACTCGCCAGATTCAGTATGTGGGTTTAAACTGATTAAATTTTTAACCTGTCTGAGAGAAAGGGGTAAGAGATAAGGAGAGAGCAGAAGAGCTCATCTTCTTCATCTGAAGAACACTATTAAAGTGACCTGCGTAGGATTTAATTTCCTATTTTAAAAAATGATTATGTCGGGTCTCTGTGTGGCCTGATCCAGAATAGTCACAATTATTTTTTTAAAAGACAAGTGCATTTATTAATTTTGGGAATCATACTGTAATTATTTATAAATAGATTAGCAAGCTTTAATGATTATTCGATTTTATTAAACAAAATAGATAGCTTTCCCACAAAATAAATCTGGGTTCCTGTACTTTGAAGATTTTATTAAACAAAATAGATGGCTTTCCCATAAAATAAATGGTTTCCCAACATCAGCAAAAATTTTTCACTTGAAACATTCATTCAACAAACATTTACAAGGCATCTACCTATGCCAGGCACTTTTCTAGATGCTGGGGATCCAGAGACGAAAAATACACAGGCCCAGCCCTCCAGGGAAAGGAGGAGTATGGGATGGTTACGGCTGGTGTGAGGCGTGCTGGGACACCGCTTTGCCCACTGGTGCTAAGGGAGTGATCGATGGCCGAGAAGGTGTCTGCACGAAGCTTTTCTGGGGGAGAATGCACAAGAGCTAACACCTAAAGCCCACGCGGATGAACATGGCCCAAGTAAAGAGAAGCTCTAAACAGGAAGAACATTGTACAGAGATCCTCAAAGCGAGAAGAAAGAGCCAGGTGCTTTGAGAGACTGAGAGTAGTTTCGTAGGGCAGAGGGTGGAAGCTGAAGGAGTAAATGGGGACCAGATCACATCCAGCCTCATGTACCAAGCTAAGGACTTCTTCCTGAAGGGTGTGAGGAAATGTTGATAGACATGACTCAGGGATGATTAGCTAACTATTCGTGATTTGCGTTTCCTTTTCCTGAGTACAAATACATAATTTTTTATTTCCTTTTCCACTCCCAGGTAGTGGAGGAATGCAAAGTGTCTGCTGTAAATAACCATTTAAATTAAATGAATAAATTCAGATTTCACTGAAGACCCTGATGGGGAAAGAGCGCTGGGGGTTCTGTTGGGTGGTTGAAGGACAGCAGTGACACCCCAACTCTCAGGGCCTGGCACGCTGGGGGTCCTTGACATCTCTGAGGCTGCACGAGATTGGCACAGGAGTGAAACAAAGCAGGAAATAGTTAAGGCATTTGTGCAACATTAGTGTGCGGATTAATAAAACTGTGGCAATGGCTAAATTAAAATGAGAGGGCAAATGGGTCATTTTCCAGCTTTCTAGCCTTGAAAGTGAGAGTTGCCATGTCTCTTCGATGAAAAACACTGATATTTTGACTGTTACTGGGTAACTGGACTGAATTCAGTGCTTGTGGGCACTAGATATCTGGATAGAAAAATGGAAGTTTTTTCTTAATTAATTTTTTAATTTTTAAAAAAATGCCAAAAAAACCCCACCAAACAAATGCAAACATTCTTAACTTTTGATCATTCCGTTCTACATATATAATCAGTAATTCACAATATCATCACATAGTTGCATATTCATCAACATGACCAAAATGAAAGATTTTCAACCTTAGCCTGGCACACGAGACTGTGCCTAATCTGGTCCTTGCTAATCTCTTCTGTAATTTTGTTGATAATGAACAAAAACTAGACCCCAAAAGACTGGCTTATTATCTACATAGAGGCATGATTAAAGACATGTTAATACACAGAACTAATAGGCATCAAGGAAAGCAGGCTTATGTACTGCCTGCAGTCAGCAGCACCTGCCTCTTTTTCAACGCCCATCCTCTCCTCCCACACCCTCTGGGTATCGTTTGTCTAGACCAAGGACAAGAGAGAGTCCAGTGTATCAGAAGCTAGAGATGAACCAGTTGTAAGCAGTGATTTCGTGTCTCTTGGCCGGCACGCATCTCAGCACTGCTGATGGCCAATACAAGGCTGGCAACAAAGCGTGCTAGCCACAGCACTTCTTGCTTGAATAGTTACCTACTTTTAAAAAGGTCACGGAAAATTAACTCAAGAAGTAGATACCGTGGAAACATAACAAAGTTGAAATCCCTAATGCTAAAAGGACAGGAACTGCGTTAAGAGTGGACACAGGGTCCTTTCCTAAATCGTTAAGCAAAGGAGCTCACTTTCCTTCCTTTCCTTAAGGAGCGTTCTTGTCATATTATCTGGTACTACTGCCCAGAGTATTTCAAAATCGGCCCTATCACCGTTATATTTCATCTGAGACGTCTCTGGGATTCAATAGTTTCATCACAATAGAATTTGTACGTTCGGTTTCGCTCCTTTTCCCTTCCAGAAAAAGTGGTGAGTGCTAAATACTTTATTCTTTTTGTTTCTGTGGAAATAAGTGGTTTTGAGTGTCTTCTCACTCGTTAAAACAAGGATTAGTTCCTTGACAGGAGGAGGTTCATTTCCACCCTGTACTGCTGCAGGCTAACTAAGGCTGCTGGGCAACAGAGGGCAGGAGAAGGAAGCACAGCAAACATCAGCACTCCCTCCCTTTTTCGAAGCATATCCTTGCAAAAGTTTCATAGTTGGTATTTCAAGGGCTACTCCACCATACTTCCTTTTTCACTGGACAGAGTCCAGTGAGAAAATAGGTTTGCAAGAAAGCTGACCTAGCAGAAGATTAGCTCCCCATGAAAGGTGAATTTAAATTCTCCAGTGAAAATCTTGGGTCTGCATGATGAGCTGCAGGGGACTTTTATGGTACAGAATAATGTAAAAGGTCGTGGAACTGTAAGCGGCAGTTTCTTTCCGAGAGCATGCTTAACAGTTTTGTAAATATTAACTTCTCATATTTGTGTCTAATCCGTTAAACTGCATTATCCACCCTCTTAGCTTTCTCACAGAAGATTATCTGACATTTAGCATTCACCAGTTTTTCTGGAAGGGTTAATAGTTCACCAGCCAAAATTAGAACTCAATAGAATTGATCATTCCAGAAACTCTCGGTTAAAATGTGAGGGCTTTGTGTTGACGGCCTAGGGGTGGTAATGAGTTTCTAGTACATTCTTAAGGCTTGTTTCTTTTGCGCTGTGAATGGAGAGAGTAAAATTATAGTCTCTAGGTGTTTTCCATGGTTCTTTCACAAGCAGCCTACCCGACACCAATTAAAGAGATTATGTCATCAAGTGAAAGGAAAGCTATAGCTTGTATGTTAATGCTGTGATTACTTGAGACGGGGTCACAGGACCCAATTGCATAGCAACTGACCTTCAAAAAATTAACTTTGAGCTCAATTCCTAATTAACCTTTTTCAATACAAAAAAAGTATAATTTAAGGCTATTGGCCCAAAAAATACGTTTTCTTCTACCCTTAATAATTGCCAAAAAGTTTTTTTTCGTAACGATGTTATTTTTGAGGTGGAATGTTTATTTCCATTCAAGATATTCTGTTTTCTCCGTGAGTGAGACTGCAGGAAACACACTTAGATCTGCATAATTCTTCATTGTGAGATAAGTTCATGTCGACGCACAAAAATGTCAACTAAGCAGTGCACTTTGTCGCTGTAGCCTCGACAATGTGAAATTAGGAGTCATGTGGACATATAGAAAGGTATGGGAATTTTTTTTAATGTTGGAATTCAAAACTTTCATAGCTCTCTGTAATTCTTCAAACTTTGCTATAAGCTGTATATTTTATTCCAGGAATTGCTCTCTGGTGTAAGTGCTCCAATTAAATCAGGTCTTATTTAGTCAGGCCTGGTATTCATAGCTGATGGACGTCACCTTCCTTATAATCACCGTTACCACTGGCTGTACAAAAGGAATAAATCACTTTGTAAGGTAGTGTTCCATGATGGTGGAGAGGTTTGGGCCTTGTATTCGTGATTTGCCTCTGGTGCTTTATAAGGACTCTCTGAATAAGTCATTTTTACATCATTTAGTAATTATTCTCTTATGACCTCTTTATATTAAAACAGTACTTGTAAAATTTAGAATCAAAATTAGCATTTGTATAACATGGATTTAAAAATTATTTAAAATGTGGCTAGAATGTGGCTCTGCTGGTTCACTCCATTGATTGCTATGAATCCAGGCTGTAGATAACAAGACCAAAATATTGCTTTATTAATAAATTATTCAGAAACTATCTTAATAACTGCTGTTTTGTTTTTTCTATTTTACATTTTCCCCAGTTTGGCAATAGCAGGGCTTTTCATTCTGTTAGAGGTTAACATGTTGCACAAAATCCTGCAATATCTTAATGGAAAAAATCAGAATCATTGTCCTTCTGGTTAAATCACCCCCAAAATTCCCTTTGGAAATAGAGCAATGGACTTTTTTAAGGGGTCCTGCAAAATGCCCTGAAACACACCGGCAAGTATGACTTTCTCAAGCACCCTTGCCTGCAGTGCGCACAGGAATGCACTGCTGTTTTGTTCATGGGTGGTATTTCCTTAGAACATTCACACATACCTGGATTGAAAAGAAGACACAATTAATGCCTTGATAGGTTTCACTCAAATTGGAAAAATGATACCAAGGATATGGTAGAGAGTACAATAGAAACCAGTTAGAGCACAGCTGGAAAAGTTGCCTTCATATCTAAGTATGCAATTGGCATTGATCTTTAGACTTTTAGCACAAAACAGAAAAAAAATAAATCTTTCCATTCTCATAAAGAAGCACATAATGTTAGAAAAAGCATAACAAGGGGTGCACATTGTTTAAAGAAGCATATTTATGTAGGTATAGCATTAATCCAAAATTTAAAATAGCAACCTTGGAGGAGATACTTTAGGGTCTCCATAAATTGTGTGTGTGTGTGTGTGTGTGTGTGTGCGTGTGAGAGAGAATGCTTGTTGATGGGGGAACAGGGTACAGGAGTTTAACGTGGTTATGAAATGGAATTTGCAATTTCAGGGAAAAGCAAAATGATTTCTAAAATCTCCATTAACACACTTGCTCCAATCCTGGTGGATTCTCTCATATTATCTGATTCCTTTGAATTCGTTTAAAGAGGAAAAGTGTTATGCCAGGATTTGAGATATGCTGCATAAGCCCCATTCTTCAGCTGGTGTAGGGGTGAACTAGAGAGAAAGCAACTAAACAGCTTATGTGCATTGTTAACATTTACCTTTATTTGGTCAACTGAGATACATATCCTCTTGCACAAAGTATTACGTAAGTCTAGAAGCTTCGGTTATTAATACACTTTTATGAACTCTTGCAGATAAATGTGTGAAAATATTTGCAATATAGAGGAAGTGTTTATTCAATTTTAGTCCACAGCCAGAAGTATCTCTTTGGTCCATAAAGGAGATGAAACACAAGGTCTCCTGGGTTCTTTTCCCAGCTCTCATTGAAATGTGTTCCATTCTCTAGAACGCTCTGGCACTGGGAGAAAGGCATTGTTCTCAAGTTTAAAAGAATGCTTTGCTTTAAATATCCACGCCATCATTAACTATGCATGCCTTCCGCCAGCTGCAGACTGCCATTCCCAGCAAACACACCTTCCCACCTTTCCTACAAGACAAGCCTTTCTACTTTCTTGATCTCTATAACCAGGCTTTCACCTGTTCACTAGCACATCCTTTAAAGTCCCACTGGATTATTCTCCATCTTATTTAACTCACAAACATTTGATGAGCACCTCCTATGTGCTCTGTGTCTTTGGGAAAAGCCCTTAACCATTCTGGATCTCAATTTCTTCATCCTTAAAACAAAATCTCTAAAGTCTAAACTCTCTTGTAATACTGCAAACCCGTTCCAAATCTTTTTCTGAAAAACAAAGAATATATAAATAGATACTGATGTTAGATATTGATGTGCATACACTATTCTATTTTAATCAATTAACTTATGTGTGCCTAATTCAATATTAAAAAAATTAAATTGTGGGTAAAATATCTTCAAGCTCCTAAGCTATAAGCTATAGGAACTAGGTGTTATCACTTAAGTCCTATCACTTATAACCTAGTTCCTTTCACCTCGTTAAAACATATCTGAGGAGCAAAATTCCAAGATTACGTGTGGAGTTGGATAATCCAATGAAATTAATTGTAATGAGATTTGGTCTTCATACAAATGCGTGTAAATGTTTAATACATGCCTAACAGTGGCAAATGCGTGCATGACTGGATATAAGTATGGGTGTGGACATCGATATTTACATGTATGATTGTGTTAAGTAAAAATCTCTGCAAATGTTTGGACGGAAACTCCCTTAGTCATTGTGGCTGCTTGCCAAGGAAGCATTGAAAGCATCTGAAGAAAGTATTAAAGAAAGGAGTTTGGAGAACTCAAGGTTTACAGAACCTATTAAACCATGGCACTAGGACGTAAGACACCGTGAAGGAAAAAGAGACAGGAGTGGGGAGCCAGGGGTCGCTAATTCACCTCCCATCGGAGCAGCTCAGGAGACAGCCAAGAAGCTCAGTGTGGCTGGTAACACGAGCAGTTTCAGCTAGGAAGACTTGGGGAAGTTGTGCTTAATAGTGAACACTTGATAAAAACATTCCTGGACCTAAACAGAGTTTACTTTTTGGTGGAGTCACGTCCTACCCAGCTAAAGACTACAAAGACATCCTGGTAGAGAAATCGAACCCAAGTTATAAGCCAGCATTTCTGACTCAGTAACACAGGAAGAGGCACACAGGAAATTGGAATTCACAAGTACTACTTTGCAACGGTGAGTTACATTGCGCAGGAAAAGAAAGGCCAGCGAGCTTTCCAGGCAGCGTTTAGTTTGACGGGGGACTTGAGTGCGTCTATTAAATGTTAGTTTCCAAACAGCTTGAAATCACTGGAACGGATTCAGGATCCGGGTTTACTCCGCCCCCTGCTGGCCATCTCCAAACAATGCTGCTCCCAGCAGCTCGCAAGCTTCAGGCTCAACTGGAGAGAAGTCACCCAGCTTCCGGGGTGGGGGAGGAGAGCGCACTGGAGCTGCCCCAGAAAACCGGGTGGAGGGGCGGGGTTGCCTACGCGGGGGTCCCAGTGGTAGCACTTCCCATGTGGCTGATGGCGGAAAGAGCTCCGTTACCTACCGCTGCTCTCCTTATCCTCCCTGTCCCTCTCTGCCCAACCCCTGCATTCCCTGTCTCTAGGACAGGCGTTCTGAGACTTGCCTTATCTACCTCAAATGGGAAAATACTTTAAAAACCATCAGGCATTGTATAAATGAAGGTATTGGTCAGAATTACGGCTGGAATGAATGTCATGCAGGAGGACTTGGCTTCTGCAACCTATTTACGCATGTTTGCCCAAATACTGACCCCTTTTTTGTAACGTTAGCCAAACCCCTGGCCTGTATCTCATCCTTACACCTTCCAAAATATTCCAATTAAAATGCTCAAAGATTCCAAAATTTGTGCTTTGGATCGAGAGGGGGGAAAGTACCAGTAATCATAAAAACAAAATTGCCATCGTGAGCTTTTCTAGTTATGCCAAATGGTATTCAGTTATTGCCTTAATGGAATTTGAAGAACCAAAATTGAGATTCACAAAGCAGAAAGGCCAAAATTGATTCTTATCACCGCACTGAACTTTTGGAGGGGAAAAAACTAATTTCTTGATTTCCTAGCTATAGACTATTCCGTTTTTAAAAGCCCCAATAAAATTCCTACAGTTTACCCTTGTCAGGGACTCTGCTGTCGAGATTTAATATGTACTTGCCGGTATTCACAAAAGGCAGGTCAGCCAAAATCACATCCTCTCCAATTGCTTTATTTCTTCACATAAATATCCCTTAAAACAGGCTTTTTCATGCTCCTGAACAGCGCTTCAATCACTCTCACAAAACAAACATAGAATTCTGAGCCCAAGCACGCTACTGAGTTTGCTCGAGGGAGACAATGTCTTCCTTGTCAGTTGGTTTTGTCTTTTTTTTTTTTTAAGAGGAGGAAAGTTTCCTCCCCCCGCCCACCCGCCTCCTGTTTGCAGACCACCCATGAACCTCTTCATTTCCCTCTTTCAATTCTGAGAAAAGAAAGAAAAGGAGACTTGTTGCCCTTAGCAGTTCTTGGGATTTTCTCCCAATAGGGTAAGTTAATTATTTTAACCTACCCAGGAGGGGCGAGCAGGGCCGCCGGCGTGGGAGGGCGTGGGGGAAACAGGTGTTCCAAACACCTGCGTCTCTAGGCGTAATTGCTCTGAAATCTTCTGGGCTCTCCCCTGCATTCTCCTTTCTTGACAGAGGCTCAGGGGAGGGGTTCATTTGTGGAGTTCTTAACTAATTGTAGCGTAAATACGCAACCACTCTTGACCGAACAAATTATTTTCTTTAAAATGAACTCCAGGTAGGTTTAATTAGGAAAAAGGTGACTGACAGGTATTACTCTGAATGCAAAGATTAAAAGCTTACCGTTGTTAAAGGAGAAAGACAGAGCCAATGGTCAGCCATTTTGAGTTGTTTTCTTCTCACTGTGCCCAAGTGAAGAAAACCCTGACCAGGGATTCTAGAATTCTTTTTTTTTTTCAATCCGAAAACCTATTTATTTTGAAATAGTTTCAAACTTACGGAACTGTTGCAAAAGCAATCTAGAGTTCTTCAGACTGTGTGAAATAGTCACAACAAGTATTTTTTTTCAGCACAATGCATGGAAAAATCTGCATTTAAGAAGGTTGAAATAACTAATTAACCAATATGACTAGTTTTGGTGTCTTCAATAATTTAATTGTGTGCTTAACATGTTCCAGACATACTTTTCATTTATTATCTCATTTAATTCTCACGACAACCCTGTGAGATAATTCCTGTTATTAGACTCTTTTTTTTTTTTTTTTTAAACATGGGCAGGTACCAGGAATCGAACCCAGGTCTCCAGCATGGCAGGTGAGAACTCTGCCACTGAGCCACCGTGGTGCACCCTATTAGACTCATTTTATACATGTGGAAACTGAGGCAAAAAAAAGAAGCTAACTGACGTGTCCAAGGCTGGAGGGTCAGTAGCTAAGGATTCAAACTCATGCAGCATATCCAGAGACTGCATTATTCATTTGTATCCTTCATTCATATCATTCATTCGCTAGAAGTCAGTAGCTCTTAAGTCGTCTAACACTGAACTCATACGGGAGCTTTTCTTCTTGATTCCTGATGGTTGTTGAAGCGAGAGAGAGATAAGAACTTCAGTGTAGACAAAAAATCTCAGATAAGAGTTCAGTTGTCTGGCTCTGAGTTGTGACAATAGCTCTAGGTCACCCACAGTATCATTTAGTAAATGACATAGGAAGATTCTAGAAGAATCACAGGAATACAGGATTTAGTGGACCTGAATCTTCACCTTAGAAGGATCCCCAGTGGCTTTGCACGCACACCTGATGTCTGAGAATCGCTGCTATCCCATGCTCGATACTCTACTAAAGTTCGGGAAAAGGTAACTAGGAAACCTTGGTTGTAATTCAGATTCGGAACCCTGATTATTTCGGAACTAAAACGCTTGTGCAATGGAGAAGTAACTTGTGGTCCAGAGCGAGGGAAGGAGATTTCGTCAAGCTTTCAAAGCTTTTACAGCGGGTCCGAGTCGGGTGCAAGATTATAACCCACAAATACCGCTTTGCAGTCAGCGCCATCTTCTTCTTAGTGACCAGTTTTCCTTCCGTTGGTGAGATTAATTACATCAACCAATTAGACCCACCGTTTAATGACCCTGCCATGTGAACGACTCCTTGTGTATTCGTGCAAAGGGCAACTGAAATGGAAATGCAGTCTGTGGCTGACACTAGCAGTTCTCATAGGGCAGCACCTCACATACCCTCACTTGACACAGGAAATCAGGCATCAACGCCGACTGATCCTGGCAACTAACTTATTCTAACCTCAGACACGGGAACCTTAGTTTTCTTGCTTCTGCTTCCCCTATGCATTTCCAGGGTGTGGAGGTGCAGAAATAGGAAAGGGAGATTCCACCCTGGAAACTGCCTGGAGCTTCCCTTTGCTTCCTGATGAATCCCAGACACAGCCTCCCGTTGGGCCTGGTTCTAGAGCCTTTTCCCTTCCTGCAGCCTGTTCCCTGCCTCTTTTATGACCATAAAGCCACCTTAGAATCGAGGTCAATGAGACATAGAATTATGAAAGGGCACGGGTATATAATTGCAGCAGGAGAAAATAGCATGCTCAAAATTCCATTAGGACACACAAAGCGTTAATGTAGAAGATTACAACACAAATAAAATCAGAAATGTTAGAGAAAGCCCTGTGTTGCAAGGAAAGGAACTGTATGTGATTGATTGTATCATAGCTGAAGGGCAGGTGTTTAAAAAGCCCGATTGGGGCACCAGACAAAATTTAACTACAGAGTTCGTCCCAACAGCTTCAGGTTTAGTCTTTGAAGATGCACACACATTTCTTGAGTTTCTTGGACCAACAGCCCTTATTGTAATAGGAAATTGTTAGCTGACTACCTTTTCCCACACTTGTAGTGTGGTGCAGGTTGGAGACAGCAGTGGTTATCAAACATCAGGTGTGCTTCCAGATCAACAGGGGATCTTTATAAAATGGAGATTCTGATTTAGGAGATTTCAGGTGAGACCTGAGAAACTTCATTTCTAGCAAATTCTTAGGTGGTGTTGATGCTGCTGGTATGTGGACTCTCCTTTAAGTGATTCAGGTGGTTTAAGACGGCATTTCTGTTCTCTTTTTTGTGCAGACACAGTTATAATCTTAGGGAAAGTTATTTTTTAAATTAATAATTACACTTGTGCATATCAATGAGTCTGTCATCACTGTATGCTTTTTGTTACACTTGGCCTGAATATTTTAAAACTTTTTTATTAGAGAAGTTGTAGGTTTACAGAAAAATCATGCATAAAATACAGAATTCCCATATACCACCCTGTCATTAACACCTTGCATTAGTGTGGCATGTTTGTTATAATTCATGAAAGAACATTTGCATAATTGTACTATTAACTGTAATAGTCTGTCATTTACAATAGGCTTCACCATGTTGCACAGTCCTATATTTTTTTAAAAAATTGTTCTCCTAGTAACATAAACAACCTATAATTTCCCCCTTTAACCATATTAAAATATATCATTCAGTGCAGTTAATTACATTCACCGTGTTGTGCTACCATCACCTCCCTCCATTACCAAAACTTTATGATCAACCCAAACAGAAACTTATACAATTTAGGGGTTATGACTGTGCTTTTTGCAAGATCACTTTTCTTTCTTTCTCTTTTTAATTGTGAAAAAATAACATATACAAAAAAGCAGTAAATTTCAAAGTACTTTGCAACAACTGGTTGTAGAACAGAGTTCAGAGTTTGGTATGGGTTACAGTTCTACAATCTTAGGTTTTTTATTCTAGCTGTTCCAAGACACTGGTTACTAAAAGAAATATCAACATAATGACTCAGTACTCATTCTCATTTGTCAAACCGTACCTTCTCTGTATAACTCCACCATCACCTTTGATCTTTCTCCCAGTCTTTAGGGGTATTTGGGCTATGCCCATTCTAGCTTTTTTATGTTGGAAAGGACTGTTGATAATATGGGATAGGGGCATGGAACTAGTTGATGTTCTGGGTAGGTTGGCCCCTCTGGGTTTCAAGACTTAACTGGCCTAGGAACCATCCGGAGGTTGTAGGTTTCTGGAAAATTATCCTAGTGCGTGGAATCTTTGTAGAGTCTCAGATAGAGCCCCAGGTGTTCTTTAGGGTTGGCAGGAATGGTTTTGGTTGAGGTTTAGTCAACGATGGTAAATAGCAATATCTGGATGAAGCTTGCATAAAAGTGGCCTCTAGAATAGCCTTTCACCTCTACTTGGACTCTCTTAGCCACTGATACCTTATTTGTTACAATTCTTTCTCCCTTTTAGTCAGAAAGACATTGTCAATCCAATGGTGCCAGGGCCAGCCTCATCCTTGAGCATCATCTCCCACATTGCCAGGGAGACTTTCACCCATGCATGTCATGTCCCATGTAGAGGGGAGGGTAATAATTTCATTTGCAGAGTTTGGATTAGAGAGAAAGAGAGGCTACATCTGAGCAACAAAAGAGATCCTCCAGAAGTAACTCTTAAGCATATCTGTAGGTAGGCTAAGCTTCTCTGCTACATAAATAAGCTTCACAAGAGTAAGCCTCAAGATCAAGGGCTTGGCCTATTGACTTGGGAGTCCCTAATGTTTGAGTCAGTCTCAGGGGTTTCCCTCGTGGTAAACTTTAGTAGTTTTATATTTTTTCTCTCATTCTTCAAGGGACTTTGCCAATACTTTTTTTTTTTTTTTGGCATGGGCAGACACCAGGAATCAAACCCAGGTCTCCAGCATGGCCGACGAGAACTCTGCCTGCTGAGCCACCATGGCCTGCCCCAAAACATTACCTTTTTTTTGTTTGTTTGATTGTTTTTTGCATGGGCATGCCAATTCTTTTTAATTATCTGCCCAACATACTCTGGGATGTACCCAGGTACAACATTAAGCGATCCAGAAGTCCGAGCCCTCGCTCTCATTCTGGGCATCCTGTGTCTGGCTTGTTCCTCTATCCAGACAGGGTGAGTTAGATTATGTGCTACAGAAAATTTAGGTTCTGGCCAAACTAATCTTCTCTTCTTTTGGTCTCATAGGGTAGGTGAAGTTCTAAAATACAGGCAGTTCTTTACCCCTGTATTCTGATTTACCTTAGTCCTGACCCGACAGGCTTTCCTCTTATGTCTAATTGAAGCTGATCTCTTTTTCAGTCTCTTTAACAGTTGTCAAATGGTGAGCTGTGGTGCACACATGTGATCGAACATTGTGTTGCTGCAGAGAAGAGTGAAGCCGTGAGGCCTGCGATGATGTTCATGAACCTGTGGGACATTGTGTGATATGAAATAAACCAGAAACAAAAGAGCAAATACTGTGCGGTCTCATTTAGAAGATACTTATTAGAAAATTGGGGCCTAAGCCCTTATAGCTAGTCACCTTTAGTCTAGAGCAGTGATTGTTACTTCTAGATTTTGAGAGGCTGTATTATATATGTATAACCTGGTGTTTCCCTGGAACTTGGGGTACCTGGGTGACACCTAAGACTCAGAGTAGGAGTTCTGCAGATTCTGAAGATCAGCATTGCCATATATAACAACTGAGGTATGTCAATTTTCACTGAATTGTTATTCTTTATACCTTGGATATATTTATAAGTATCCTTTTTATATATTCAACATATAGCAAAAGCAATTTTAAAAAACAAGCTAAAATGTTTGCTCTTTCATATACAAAGCCTACTAAGTTAAATAAAACTCAGAGTTTTGCTGACAGGCTTATGGAAAAACTAGGTTTTAAAATTTATAATTTCAGTAATTTAATTAAAACAATAACTTCAATAAATTAATTGAAACCCAAGTGTTCTAGTTTGCTAGCTGCTGGAATGCAATATACCAGAAACAGAATGACTTTCTTAAAGGGGAATTTAATAAGTTGCTAGTTTACAGTTCTAAGGCCAAGAAAATGTCCCAATTAAAACAAGTCTATAGAAATTCCAATCAAAGGCATCCAGGGAAAGATACCTTGGTTCAAGAAGGCTGATGAAGTTCAGGGTTTCTCTCTCAAGTGAGAAGGCACATGGCGAACACAGTCAGGGTTTCTCTCTCATCTGAAAGGGCACATGGTGAACACAGCATCATCTGCTAGCTTTGTCTCCTGGCTTCCTGTTTCATGAAGCTCCCCGGGAGGCATTTTCCTTCTTCATCTCCAAAGATCTCTGGCTGGTGGACGCTGCTTCTCGTGGCTGTGTCGTTCTGCTCTGCTCCCTCTGAATCTCTCATTCTCTAAAACGTTTCCTTTGATAGGACTACAGAAACTAATCAAGACCCACCCAAATGGGTGGAGACACGTCATCACCTAATCCAGTTTAACAACCACTCTTGATTGGGATACATCTCCAGGGACATGATCTAATCACAGATTCAAACATACAGTATTGAATACAGATTATTCTGCCTTTACCAAATGGGATTTTGATTAAAACATGGCTTTTCTAGGGGGCATACATCCTTTCAAACCAGCACACCAAGTAATGAGTGGCCTTCTCCTCTCCCCTCCATGGTTTGTGCTTGTCCGTTAATATCGTTATACTCTGAAAGGAGGAATGATCTGACAAAAATGCTACTTTTTCTGCTGTATTCAGTTGCTCCCCTGAGACCGGATGTTGTGGACTTTGCTCATACCAACTTGCACAGAAACAACTGACTGCCCTTTACTATCGATGAGTCAGCAGGTCAGCAAACGGGGGCTGAGTCCTGGGGCACGGGCAGAGCTGTGGCTGGAATCCCCAGAGTTCAAGGCAGTGGGACTCACAATCTGACCAGGGTGATTTGGGAAACATGTGTCGTGGGGGCCACCAACCAAAACATGGCGTCGTTGGCAACGCAGAGTAAACCCAACACAAAAGCATCTGCTCTGCACTGGCTGCCTCCACCTTCCCAGAGCTGGTCATGTCTAAAGGTCATTGTTTTGAGGAAGTTCCTGAACTTCCTTTGGTCATCGAAGATAAAGTGGAAAGCTACAAGAAAACCTGGGAGACTGTTCTGTTTCCTAAGAAACTTAAGACCTGGAATGATATCAAAATGGTCTACGGTTCTCAGCAGATGAGAGCTGGCAAGGGCAAAATGAGAAAGCATCTTCGTGTACCACGTAGGAGACCGTGCTTCATCTGTGATGAGGACGATGGTATCTCCAAGGTCTTCAGAACCATTCCTGGAATTACTCTGCTGGACATCTCGCTCCTGGTGGGCATGTAGGGTGCTTCTGCATTTGGACTGAACGTGCTTTCTGTGAGTTAGATGACTTGAAGAGCACTTGGCATCAAGCTGCCTCCTCAAGAGTGACTATAACCTCCCCAGGCACAAGGTGAGGGTCAGAGGACTTAGCCCAGAGATCCAAAGAGCCCTTTGAGCACCATGCAAGTAGATTCACTGCAGTGTCCTAAAGAAGAATCCACTGAAAAACCTGAGACTCATGTCGTAACTAAACCCATATGCAAAAACCATGCATGGAAACAGCATTCTTTTCCAGGCCAGGAATCACAAACAGGGTGAATAAAGCTGCTGCAGCACTAGAGGCCAAATCGGAGGTGCATTGCTGCAGTAACGTCCAATTTGGGAGGCCCAACCAGGACCAACAGCTCTGGTCCTTCCAATCTCCTCAGGCCTTCACCATAAATGCACTGATATGCCTCTTTACAGAGCTCCATGTGAGCAACTCTGATGCAATCATACTTAGGATTTTTGTTCTTTCTCTTCATTTTAAAAATTTCTTTAACATCTGAAAGGTATGGCTGCTCTTTTTTACTTCTTCACCCACTTTATGCATCCAATCTCTTGTTGCCAGGCTAATCTTGTGAAAATGATACTTCCACCATATCACCTTCCTTCTTATAAAGAGCTACAGTTTTTTTTTCCTCGCTGCTGCATCCATGCATTCATTCATTCATTCACTCAAGGACACATACCAGCTATCTGCCAGGCACTGAGCTTGGAGCCGGGGCCTACACCCATCTCCTGTGAAACACTGGGCCCACGTTCCTCTGCCTGGCACCCAAGTCTTTCCAGAATCCATCAGGCTCACTTAATCTGTCCAATCACATGTCCTTCATCGTATCTTCCAGGCACTGCTTTTCTCCACGGTTCCTCGTGTATGCCAGGACCCTTCCTCCCCCTTGACTTCTCTTAGCTTATTCCCACCCCTGGGATAGTCTCTCCTCTCCCTCTGACTCATCAAAACCAGCCACACCTGCAAAGCCCACCTGGAGTCCCACCTCTTGGTGAAGCCATCTGTGACTTCTCAGCGTCTCTCCTCTGAACTTCCACTGATCTCACTGTTAGGACTATAAAGTTAGGTGATGAATTGTTCTCCAGGTAAGTTAAACGTAACAGGTACACACTGAGCTCCCACTACGGGAAAAGGCCTATGCAAGGTGCTGCAAGGGGTACAGAAATGAATGCAAAGTCACCCCACCCTTCAATTCCAAAGAGTAATCCGGCAAAATTGCCGAGGACATTGGGCAGGCTTTATGGCCAAGGCAGCTCCTAAGATAGGCGTGAGCAGCAGAGTGGCACACAGCGGTTTGGGCATCGGGTCCACGCTCTGTCCCACACATTAGTGGTGTAACCTGTGGGAAGTCACTTTACTTGTCTAAGCTTTAGATTCCCTATCTGGAAGATACACACCTCTTGGGCTGTGGTGGGAATTAAGCAAGATGATACCATGTGCTGTGCCAAGGGTAATAATGCCTGGCACACAGAAAACAAAGAAAAAATGGTGGCAATCAGCAATGAAGATGGCTAAATGTCAACAGGTAGAAGGGAGCAAGGTATTCCTGGTCTAGTGAACAGACAGAACTTATGAGCAGGAAAATGTGCTTCCTGGGAGTAGCGCATTCTAGTGGGGTACAGAGTTGGCACGAGGGGAGTCCAGGGGACAGGAAGAGTTGGAGAGATGTTGCAGAGAAAGAGGCTGGGTCTGAGAAGTTTGTGCTGAATCCTGTGTAAGCATGCAGGACCAGGCTTGCCCCCCGGATGGTCCTGTGGAAAGAGAGGAGAAGAAGGGAGGCTGATTAGAACAATTAGAAAATTGTACTATTTAGGCTATGGTACAAAAATAACAATTCTATTAATACTTAAAAATTGTAAAAAAATACAGTTGTTATATTTTACTTCTATGAAAACATTTAAAAGTGAAAATTGGCATAGACTTGTTGGGAATTTATAGCTTAAACAGTAATTCCATTAGTAGTCAATATTTTCAATAATGTTACTGTTGTTTTTACCGTTATTCGTTATGATACAACCCATTTATAAATTAATTATTAAAGCGCAAATCTTCCTATAAGAAGGCCAATGTTTTTTCTCGCACTCTACTTCTGTAGACCACTAAAAAAAAAATGCTTGTTTACCCAGCTATAAAAATCTGAAAGGCTGAATTTTGCTAAGTACAGATCTTGCTTATTTCCTTTTCCTGGGTGTTACCCAAAGAACATACAAAAGACTATTTGTAGCCCATCAGGAAATGCTAGAATACCTGCCGGGAAGCCTACAATCATATAAGGTACTCTAGCTTCACTGAAAAAGAAAAATATCTAGTCTTAAAAATGTTTCAAAAGAGTTCTTACTTTTACAATACTCTGTAATGCTGCAAGAAAAAAAAAGAACAAACACCAATCACCATGGTTTCCTTTCCTTAAAAGAAACAGCGTATAGGTATTTCAATTTTCCCCATCAGGATGCCACGGTTTATGAGATAGCTCAAAATGCTGTGCAATTACCTGACTGCCACAAATGTTCCTTGAAATGGAAACAATCAGAGTTATTTCGGACCAAGGCAGGATTCCCAGTACCACAGACAGAACTGCCACATGTTTGAGGCGAGGGGGCCAGAAGGGACCATAGACAACACGGGGGCAGAGACCTGCTGCCCTGGGAGAACGGCTCTCCTACTGATTGGGGTACCCATATGTATTGCTCGAATTTGAAAACTGCACACACAAGGGGGCGAGAGGGTAGTTTGGTGGTAGAATTGTCGCCTGCCACGCGGGAGACCCGGGTTTGATTCCCAGCCCATGCACTTCCCAAACAAGCAAGCACGCAAGACAAACCCTTAATAGTCAGGCAGGCTTAGATCAGAGTCTTGGTTTCCCCTAAATGGATTAGCCAATTAACCTTGGCCAAATTTGTCAATCTTTGTTAATTCAAAGGTTCCTCATCTATAAATAATAATATTATTACTTACTTAAAGGGTTATTGAGATTAAATAAGGAAATACTTGTAAAACACTTAGCAGAGTAATTTGGAATTCTTCTTAAACATTACCTGCTAATCATTACATTATTCTTTCTCCAGTCAAAACTCACTGTTGCCATAGAGGGTCTCCACTTCGTATCAGAAACATAGTCTGACTTTTACCACTAATAGGGGTGTATGATGGCTGGTTTCCATTACTCACCTTCCATTAGTGGAATAGAGGGCAGGGGATAGACAGGAGTGTTTTATCGTTAATTAATAAAATTAATTTTTAAGCAACCAGTCCTCTCTGCCTATGGATCAGTTTGACCCTAGAAGGATAAAGAAGGAAAAAAAGGTTTCTGAGAAACCACATGTTGTTTTTATTTCCCTCCTACCAGGTTTTTCTTCTTCCCCTTTCTCTCCCAGCTTCCTCTCTGAGTTTAGCATCAATGGCATCAGCAACCCTCTCATCTCAGAACCACGTCCTGATTTACCTAGGTCCTTTTCCCCATGCCCTGCCTGCCATTTCACAGCTCCCCTTGCAGCTCTATTCGTCATTCTAGTCCTCTCTTGGATTTCTTTGAATTGAATTACGACTCATTTGATGACTTTGACTCCAAGTGTCTACCTTTCTAGATTATTACTCAAGTAAGGAACAACTTCAGTCCTGACCACCTGTTTCCCTACGTTGTGTGGGCCTATTCCAGACCAGGAATTTTAACTTTGGAGTATTGGAAAAAGATTAGGGTGGCTGAACTTTCAGGCTTTCAGCAGGGCGATCACTAGATCCTTTGATCTCTGTTTATCATTTATACCTAACGATCATTTCATACAGTAATGGTGCATGTTATTACCATTAGATTAATGGATTAATTTGATTACCAATGGATTAATTTTTTATTTGTGTTTAATAAGCTTTCTTCTATGTATGTATAATTCTTCCAACTTGAAAATTGGGGCAGGAACATTTATAGTCATTTAATAACTAGGTGGCTTTATCAAAGACTCAAAAACCACTTTAAAGAATGGGTATACTTTTCCGAATATGACTAGGGAGGGAGAGGCAAAGGATTCTAGTCAAGGGCACTGATATGAGCAAAAGCTTAAAGGAAGGAGCTAATTTGGAGTGTTGTGTATGAGTAGATCATTTTTACTTTTGCTAGTGGGAGTACAACTAGGTAGTTTGGAATCAAATTGTAGAAAATCCTGAACGTGTGAGTAAGATGTTTGGATTAGTCGACTTCATTTGGCTTTTCTTGGTTGATAAACACGCACGACGCAATTCTGAAATTCCCCAAGAGATTACGCGTGTTCAGTGTCTCCTTAAAGCCTGGTCTGGTTCGTGTAAGCCGGTGACTGCTGCTCGCTTTCCTTTCTACTGCAAGTGGTTGTTGTGCCTTAGGAAGAATGACCCGTCTGCTGCTTCTCTCCCGGTGCTTTAGCTCTCCCTTCTGCTGCTTCTCTCCCGGTGCTTTAGCTCTCCCTTTTGCCCGTTCTAAACTGCGCTCAATTAGCCTTTCTCCCAAATCTCCCTGTTAATCTCCCTATTTCAAGTCAGCAACACAGTGAGTGCCTGCTTACCACCAGAGTGGTGAATTCTAATTGAAGGCTGTACATCTCCTTCATGCTCGTAAGAGTTGTTGGACGTGTCTAATGTTTATGAAACAAGTGTGTAACTCTCCTGTTTCTCTTCCTTTGCAGACCTAGAGGATCAAGACATAATGGGAGCATTTTTAGACAAGCCAAAGATGGAAAAGCATAATGCCCAGGGGCAGGGTAATGGGCTGCGCTATGGGTTAAGCAGCATGCAAGGCTGGCGTGTTGAGATGGAGGATGCACATACAGCTGTGATCGGTTTGCCAAGTGGACTTGAAACTTGGTCATTTTTTGCTGTGTATGATGGGCACGCTGGGTCTCAGGTTGCCAAATACTGCTGTGAGCATTTGTTAGATCACATCACCAATAACCAGGATTTTAAAGGGTCGGCGGGAGCACCTTCGGTGGAAAATGTCAAGAATGGAATCAGAACAGGTTTTCTGGAGATTGATGAACACATGAGAGTCATGTCAGAGAAGAAACATGGCGCAGATAGAAGTGGGTCGACAGCTGTGGGTGTCTTAATTTCCCCCCATCATACTTATTTCATTAACTGTGGAGACTCGAGAGGTTTACTCTGTAGAAACAGGAAAGTTCACTTCTTCACACAAGATCATAAACCAAGTAATCCACTGGAAAAAGAACGAATTCAAAACGCAGGTGGTTCTGTGATGATTCAGCGTGTGAATGGCTCTCTGGCTGTGTCCAGGGCCCTTGGGGACTTTGATTACAAATGTGTCCACGGAAAAGGTCCTACAGAGCAGCTTGTCTCCCCAGAGCCTGAAGTCCATGATATTGAAAGATCTGAAGAAGACGATCAGTTCATTATTCTTGCATGTGATGGTATCTGGGATGTTATGGGCAATGAAGAGCTCTGTGATTTTGTAAGATCCAGACTTGAAGTCACTGACGATCTTGAGAAAGTTTGCAATGAAGTAGTCGACACCTGTTTGTGTAAAGTAGATAGATGGTTGTAAAAGATAAAACAATTTATGTCATTTTAATTACTACTCTGGTATTTAATCCTCTTAGGGTTGTTTTTTCCCCCTGCTAAAAATAGCACTGCGAATGTTGGCTTTTCTTGCCGAGAAATCATGCAAAACTCTCAACCACAGAAGGAGTGATCAGACACAGGCGGGTTGGCCAATTTGAATGCTTTTCGATTTTTCATCATTTTCCTTTCCTTTCCTTTCTTTTTCTTCTTCTTTTTGCCCCCCAAAACAAACAAACACACACCACCTTTGCCATTTCGGAAACACCTGTAGCACGCGCTCCCCGGGCCCGGCTGCGGTGACGCGCTCTGCGCCCTGCAACTAAGGCTGAGACAGCGCCCGGCCCTCCCGCCGCGGAGACGGTTTCCTGCCGGCGGCGGGCCGTTTGCACCCCACGTTTCCAGCTGGTCCGTGGGCCCGGGGCCCTGTCCCGCCGCAGAAGGAGATTTCCGACCCAATGACCCGGCTGGGGGGGGCCCAGCAGGCACCAGCTGGGGCGGGGCCCGGGGACCAGGGCTGAGCGGCACCGCGGGAAGCTTCCGGGCGTTTCGGCTCCTGTCCAGCTGGGGCAGGGCGGGGTCGGCCCCCTGCCAGCGCCCGGCCCGCGAGGCGCCACCCTCCGCCCACCTGAAACGCGCCCCCAGGGCGTGGGCGTCCGCGGAGGGGGAGACTGCCGCGCCGGCCTTCCACGTCCCCCGGACGCCCCCAGCCCGCACCCCCTCCCTCCGCAGCCCCGCCCACGTCCGGGGCAAAATGAGACAATAACTTGACCTGGTAAGTAATTTAAATAAGCATGACCAACTAAGGAACAGCATATTAAAAAGCAAAAAAAAAAAAAAAGATTTTAATTTAAAAAAAAGCACATTGAATCTGTTGGGACTATACGCGTCATAGGTGAAACTGAATATAAAACACAGATAAGACCAGTGATTTCAAAGACATTTCGAGGCTGCCTGAGGACACTGAGAACTCGCCTCACCTCTGTTCCTCATGGTCCGCATTTCCACCGCCTTCTGTCAATAGAAGTACTCGAGTGAGAAAACTCTGATCAGCCCAGGTAGAAGGGGGTGGTAGTCCAGAAACACAAGTTCTAACTTTCTACTTAATAATAACAATAACCCAATTTGTGCTTAATAGCAATAACCACGAAAACAGTAGCTGGGGCAGCCACGGTGGCTCAGTGGGCAGAGTTCTCACCTGCCAAGCCGGAGACCCGGGTTCATTCCCGGTGCTGCCCATGCCAAAAAAAAAAAAAGGAAAAAACAACAGCTCATGTTCCTGGAAATACTTACCAAGTGCTAAGTGCTTTTAATGCCTTATCCCATTTAAACTACCTCCCCCCTGCGCTCATACACACACACACACACACACACGCCTTCTGAGATATGTGCTACTGATGTGCTGATGTGTAGATGTCCACCCCTGTTAAATACGGAGAGCTCTAGTGAAGTAGCTGGTTGCTCCAACGCCCAAAGAGCCCCTCCAGATGTCAACCAGTTATGCTGCCCCTGCGGGGAAAACAGGCCTCAGGCAGGTCCATTTGCACGCGCTGCTGCCATAACCTACTGGACCTAACCAAGTGACCTGTATGGTAGCCTTGGTAAGGAAACTCTTCCGAAAGGGATGCTTGATACTGGCGGTGTCTGATGGTCCCATTTGGCTGTATGACAAACGGAAAGAGGGCAGCAGTCTGCAGGGGCAATAGGGAAACAGTTTGGGGGGAGGCAGAGCAGGAAGAAAGGAGCAGAGGGCCGCCCAGTCAGACGAAAGCTGAATCCCTAGTGCCACGGGGTTCCCTGGTGTGGAGGACAGGGTGGCCAGGTCCCCAGGGCTGCGCCTGAGACCTGACATCTGCTGCTAATGTATGCTCACCAGGGATGAAGCAGGCCATGGCTGGTGACTCCTCAGATGGTTTTCTGGGTCTCCTCACCTCCCATTCAGCCTTTAAATAATCCCTGAGTATCTGAGGAGATCTGTAACTCCCCTTTTTCTTTTCAGCCTGAAAGCTAAACACAAAACTAATTCTATGTAGGTGCTGGGCAAATCCCTTCCCCTTTTTGGTTCTCAGGTTTCGGGATGTAAGGCAGTGTGTCCTGTGAGCCGAAAAGTGTTCTCTTGATAAAATTGTATGGCAGAGCTTTCCTGAGTTGCAGACCAAAACAATTCTTCTTTTCTTAAGTCATCGACCACTCTTTTTATTTGTCTGCTAATGAAGTGTCTGCTGTTTGGCGGTGGAGCTCGGCTTTCAAGCTCAGACAAGCGGGCCAACCAGTTGCGCTGCCCCCTGCGGGGGGAGATAAGAATAGAACGTAGGGCTAACAGACTGGAGCAGATTTTAAGGGCTAACTGTAGTTGCATTTTTGGTCCTAATAGGTCCTATATGAATCTGAAACTCAAATTTTAGGCATTCCTTACCACCTATGTGATTTTGTATCTGCGTACCACATGTATTAAAATTAATATTTTTATGAACTCAACTTTTAAAGCTTATTTTCATTCTAAGTAATAATTTCTGTGAAATGATGGTTTGATAAACTATTTGTAGTTTTCAAATGCACTTTAAGTTATATACATAGCTATTAAAATGCAAAGGCTCATCCACTTCCTACCTTCAATCATCTATAGTAGGTGATATTCATAATACCATACCTAAAACAATAATCCAAAGGATTATTTTTTTTCGTATGTTGTATGCCGATGTCACGTTTCATTCTTTTTCCATGTCACTGTCCCATTATTGCAGCACCATTTGTTAAATCTTTTTTGGGGGGTGGTGGTGAGGTGAATGAAGTGCAAGGGCTGGAAATTGAACCCAGGTCTCCCGCATGGCAGGCGAGAATTCTACTACTAAACTACCCTTGCACCCTCCCTCAAAGGATTTTTTTTTATTAATTAAAAAAAATTAACTAACAAAACATTTAGAAATCATTCCGTTCTACATATACAATCAGTAATTCTTAATATCATCACATACTTGCATATTCATCATTTCTTAGTACATTTGCATCGATTTAGAAAAAGAAATAAAAAGACAACAGAAAAAGAAATAAAACGATAATAGAGAGAAGAAAAAAGCTATACCTCACATGCAGCTTCATTCAATGTTTTAACATAATTACATTACAATTAGGTAGTATTGTGCTGTCCATTTCTGAGTTTTTGTATCTAGTCCTGTTGCACAGTCTGTATCCCTTCAGCTCCAATTACCCATTATCTTACCCTATTTCTAACTCCTGCTGGTCTCTGTTACCAGTGACATATTCCAAGTTTATTCACTATTGTTGGTTCATATCAGTGGGACCATACAGTATTTGTCCTTTAGTTTTTGCTAGACTCACTCAGCATAATGTTCTCTAGGTCCATCCATGTTATTACATCCTTCATAAGTTTATTCTGTCTTAGAGCTGCATAATATTCCATCATATGTATATACCACAGTTTGTTTAGCCACTCGTCTGTTGATGGACATTTTGGCTGTTTCCATCTCTTTGCAATTGTAAATAACGCTGCTATAAACATTGGTGTGCAAATGTCCGTTTGTGTCTTTGCCCTTAAGTCCTCTGAGTAGATACCTAGCAATGGTATTGCTGGGTCGTATAGCAATTCTATATTCAGCTTTTTGAGGAACAGCCTCAAAGGATTTTTAAAAATTAGAATTCTCTATAGATGTTTTAGTTCCCTAAGCTCATGAAAGCAATACCATGAAATGGTTTAACTTAATTGTCCTTTCTCCACTAGGTAGCAAATTCGATATCTTCAAAATAATTAAAACAGTCACGCAAATAATTTGATTACTGAAGCAATCTTGGAGTCTCTTATCTGAAAATAATTCAGAGGTCTATGGAATTTTGTTGATTGTTTCATATTTACCTCTGTTGCAGAGGAAAGCCATGCAATCCTCAATTTTCTTTAAAAATAAAAGTAAAAAGAGAAAAGCAACATGGCAACATGCAAATACTGCCTAGAGACAGCTGACTCCAGACAGCACTCAGACTGCTTGGATCTAACTTAAGCAATGGGAATTTATCTGCTTAGAGGGAAGTACCTGAACTGTAGAGCTGTGTCCCAGGAGCCTTGTTTCTTGAAGATGATTGTATAGTGATATAGCTTTTGCAGTGTGACTGTGTGATTGTGAAAACCTTGTGTCTGATGCTCCTTTTAACTAGGGTATGGACAGAGGAGTAGAAAATATGGATTAAAAATAAACAAATAATAGAGGGAACAAAGGTTAATTGGGTAGATAGAAATACTAGTGGTCAATGAGAGGGAGGGGTGAGGGCTATGGTTATGTATGAGTTTTTTCTTTTTTTATTTCTTTTTCTAAAGTGATGCAAATGTTCAAAAAATTATCATGGTGATGAATACACAACTATGTGATGATACTGTGAGCCACTGATTGTATACATTGTATGGAATCTTTGTATGTTAAGAATATAGTATATATATATATATTATATATAATGTATAATAAAAATTTTTTTAATTGCCTATAGATTTTATTATCTTGCTTCTTGTAAGTTCCATGTGGACAGGGATTTTTACCTGTTTTGTTCACCCAACAGAGCACCTGGCACATAGGAGGCTCTTAATAAACATTTGTTGAATGAATGAACCTCGGCCTTTCCCAACTTCAGGGAAAGCTGGGATTGAGGACAGCAGCAACTGAGAAGAAAATAAGGATGCTTCAGTACCCGGCATTTCCTGATGAAGGGGTCAAGGGGGTGATGAGGCGTGAGGGAGCAGGCTTTCCCATGGCTTCTGCCACACAGGTGGAGCGTGAAACTCATGAAATGTATCACTCGATGCTGAGTGGTCATTGCAGCATTATTTCAGAGACCTTAGTCCTAAAAGTCCAGAGACAAGTTCCTCTGCTCCCTCTGCTTGGACACTTCCCAGTGAGTTAGAGATGAACTGTATGATGTTTGCCCTGCCTTAACTTTTTGAAAGGACTTTGCAACTTACAAATTATAGGAAGGTATGGTTATCAGTTCTCAGAACTCTCAGAGCCCCACCCTTTTCCCTATCCCAGCCAAAGCATGGAAACCCAAGTCCAGTGCCCTGTTTTACAGCCCTGCTCCAGTGCTGTTGCGTTAAATTTTATGATTACCAATAAAAGCATTTTTAATGCATCTTTAAAAGCGACAACTTTCATAATTTTGTTAAGACCTTTCCCATGTGAGTAAGTCTTCAAATCATAGGGAAAAAAGAATGTCATTTGATAGTGATGGCTTGATTTGGGGGTTGGATAACAGGGTTACCATATGACAGTCATGCCCATGACTTCGTGTGGACCCCAAATGAACACTCAGACATGTCTCAGTCATTCTGTAGTGTGTGGGGGGCGGGGAGGCGCGTGTGGGCACTTTAAGTACTTTACCAGCCATGTTTAGCTTTTTAAGGTGGGTGAGGAGTGAGACCACTTAGCTTCAACAGCCTCCTCGGGGCTGAGCACACCCAGGCCTTGGATAAATGCTTGAAAAAGTAACGCTTCCCTGGAGCGCTTACAGTTGAGGGGGGCAAAAAAGAAAGGGGAGTTTATGCCCACCCGGGGCAGGAGAGCCTCCAGAGTGCCCATCTTGGCCTCGTTGGTGGTCCCTGCGGAGGGAAGATGGAAATGGAGAATGAAGATGTGGAGAGCCCCACCCTTCCGCAGCAGGCGACAGCGCCAGGCCTGGAGCCAGCCTCACCCAGCGGTGCCCGAAGCTGGGCCCTGGAGCCCGGCACTGCACCAAAGCCCGGGCACGCCTGCAGCGGGCGAACCCTGCGGTCTCCGGTGCTCTCCTGGGCGGCAGCCTGCTCCCCGATGCTCCTCCCGCAGCCTGCTCCCCGGTGCCCCTCCTGCAACCTGCACCCCGGCGGTCCTCCCGCAGCCTGCACCCCGGCGGTCCTCCCGCAGCCTGCACCTCGGTGCTCCTCCCGCAGCCTGCTCCCTGGCGGTCCTCCCGCAGCCTGCTCCCCGGCGGTCCTCCCGCAACCTGTTCCCCGGTGCTCCTCCCGCAGCCTGCTCCCCCGTGATCCTCCCACAGTCTGCTCCCCGGTGGTCCTCCCGCAGCCTGCTCCCCGGTGGTCCTCCCGCAGCCTGCTCCCCGGTGCTCCTCCCGCAGCCTGCTCCCCGATGCTCCTCCCGCAGCCTGCTCCCCCGTGATCCTCCCACAGTCTGCTCCCCGGCGGTCCTCCCGCAGTCTGCTCCCCGATGCTCCTCCCGCAGCCGGGAGCGCCCTCGGAGCTGGGCGCGCAGCTCCCTCCTCGCCAAAGCCTGGGAGCCGCCGCTGCCTCCCTCCCCGCAACCCGGAACGCGGTGGCGTGGCCGTCTGGGAGGATTTGTCAGTGTGCCCTACATAGCCACAGACAGCTGCCATCTGTTATGTTTAGTAACAACACCACGCCGTTCCTCCTTTCCTGGGAATAAGTCTGCCTTGGTCATTACGCCAGGAAGCTATTTTTTGACGACGATTCCTACTCCTTCTCATAGCTAGGCTTTGCCCATTAGGCAGAATGCTGCCGGCTGAATCCTCCTTTCTCCCTGCTTCCTGGGCTCTGCGTAGGACCCGGGTTCACTGTTGGCCGTGGGCCTACAGGCAGATGCTTAAATGAAAAGGCGGAGACAGCGCCTCCTTCCATGGCTTCACTGAATAGAAAAATCTGTGATGTGTACACCGTTTTAATGCATCGCATTTCAGCCCTGCAAATGTGAAGTGTAAATTGGACTACACTATGATTGTGAATCAGAGCAGACGTCATGATTAATTTATCATCGTGCTCCAGATACATCAACTAAAATAATGTGAATTTAAAGCAATGGTTCCTACTGCCTTAGCGTTTGCTGAGAGGAACTCTAAAGATCACTGGAGAAATAAAGGAGCTCAATCCCACTCTCAGCTTATAATGGCAAAGCATAAAAATAATTAAACCTTCTCAACTGGGCTTCTCCCACCAACTACATTTGAGTTTGCCCACTCACACTTTACATCAGCCTGTACACCACTGGAATAGACACACTGAGCAGGTAAACATTGGAAGATGAGCTTTTTAATATTCCAGGTAGCATTTTAGATGCCTCAACTTCCGGTTCCCAAACTGGTTTATTAGAATTTTCTTGAGCTTTGCTATTCAAACTGTGGTCCATGAAGAAACAGCACATTATGTTCTAGATTCTTGGAAATGCAGAATCCCAGGCCCTACCCAAGACCTATTATTGACTGAGAATCTGAATTTTTAACAGGACCCCACATTAAAGTTTGAGAAGCACTAACCTAGCTTTTTAAAAACTGCAAACACCTTTGCTCAGACATCTATATATGTTTAATAAGTAGCCCGAGTGATTCCTGTAAGTTGAGTTGTCAGATTTGGAGGCCACTGGTCTTAGGTTGCCAGTTGTCTCTAAGCTCTAAGGGTCCGTTTACTTTTAGGCTCATGACACCAGCCAATTTAACTGAATCGGTTGAACGGTCTTGGGCCCATACAGGTGAACTTAATCTGTTTAAACACCTGTGAATTACGGATGCACGAAAGCTTATTAATTATTTGGTTAAGTAACAACCCACTTATCGCTGTATTAGGAAAGCTCAAAACTAGAGAGGTACGTTTTCTTCTTTTATAACTGCCCCATTCACTCCCAGACTGAGTGTAGGCATGAGAAAATCTTTTGCTTGGCCATTAAAGCAGCCCCTCCACCCCCTTCCCATTGAAATGGTCTGACTTTATTTGTAACAGTACTTTTCATTCAGAAGGATACAAAAGTCCTTTATGTTGATGCTCAGCGCTGTTTAGGGCTGACTGGATGACTGTGCTTAGTTCTGGACTTCACAGTAAAAGAGGAATCTGCAGACCTTGGCAAGGGCTCAGAAGAACTCCATAAAGATTCCTTTTAAAATTCAAAGTGAATCTTCCAATTGTGGGGCATCATCTAGAAAATGGGCATCACCTGTTATGATATAAGCAACAGGAGATGAGCCTCAACTATAATTACAGAGATTTTCACTTTTAGAGAAAAAGTATTGTAGTGATAAGCAGAGGAAGAGGAAAGAAGCTCCCTGGAGCACAAGTTCTCAACCTTGGTTGTGCATTACAACCAGCTGGAGAGATTTTAAAAATCCAATGCCAATTAAGTCAGGATCTTGGTGAGTGGAACCCAGGCAGCGGTTTTTAAAGTTCTCCAAGTGATTCCAGTGTGCAGCTGAGGTTAAGAGCCGCCACTCAGGAGAGTCGCTTCTCAAGAGTTAAGGAACATTAATTGATTTTCTTATGTTGAACCATCCTTGCATACCTGGGATGAATCCTACTTGGTCATGATGTATAATTCTTTTAATGTGTTGTTGGATACGATTTGCTAGAATTTTGTTGAGGATTTTTGCATCTATATTCATTAGAGAGATTGGTCTGTAGTTTTCTTTTTTTGTAATATCTTTGCCTGGTTTTGGTATGAGGGTGATGTTGGCTTCATAGAATGAATTAGGTAGTTTTCCCTCCACTTCGATTTTTTTGAAGAGTTTGAGGAGAGTTGGTACTAATTCTTTCTGGAATGTTTGATAGAATTCACATGTGAAGCCGTCTGGTCCTGGACTTTTCTTTTTAGGAAGCTTTTGAATGACTGATTCAATTTCTTTACTTGTGATTGGTTTGTTGAGGTCATCTATGTCTTCTTGAGTCAAAGTTGGTTGTTCATGTCTTTCCAGGAACCTGTCCATTTCATCTAAATTGTTGTATTTATTAGCATAAAGTTGTTCATAGTATCCTGTTATTACCTCCTTTATTTCTGTGAGGTCAGTAGTTATGTCTCCTCTTCCATTTCTGATCTTATTTATTTGCATCCTCTCTCTTCTTCTTTTTGTCAATCTTGCTAAGGGCCCATCAATCTTATTGATTTTCTCATAGAACCAACTTCTGGTCTTATTGATTTTCTCTATTGTTTTCATGTTTTCAATTTCATTTATTTCTGCTCTAATCTTTGTTATTTCTTTCCTTTTGCTTGCTTTGGGATTCGTTTGCTGTCCTTTCTCCAGTTCTTCCAAGTGGACAGTTAATTCCTGCATTTTTGCCTTTTCTTCTTTTCTGATATAGGCATTTAGGGCAATAAATTTCCCTCTTAGCACTGCCTTTGCTGCTTTGGAACGTTAGCACCACCTGGGGATTTTGTTAAAATGCAAATTTAGAGCCTGCAGGTCTGGGGTGGGGTCAGAGCTTCTGCAATTCTGACAAACCCAGGAAATGTCAAAGCTGCTACTGGGTCCACCGACCAAGCTCTCAGTAGCAAGGGTCCAGAGGTCTTTGGAACTAGACTGAACGCTCCCAGGAAGAATTCATGGCCATCTTTTCATGCCATCTCAGAGTCCCTATGGCTCTGTGATATTTGTCAACAGGTAAAGAGATAGCTTCAATCATCACATAAATGAATGAAAAGAAAACCATTATAAAGAACAATGCTTTGCAAAAAACGTTTACTTGGTACAAAATTTATATTTTGACTAGTGCATCTCCTAATATAACTTATGTAATAGTTGATTGAACACCATAAGTACATGGAACCTTGGGTAGGACATGAAATTTTGTTGGTTTGTCCAGAGTGATGCCCCAATGAATCCCACAGTGATTTGATCAGTGAGTGGAAAAGTATTTGCAAAGTCCCCTTTAGGGAATGATGAGAACGGGGAGAAATTCAACTTCCCCAAGTTGAATTCTTGATATTTTCACAAGCAGTGTGGACAACCAAAGCTATAGGCTGAGCCTCCAGTCTTGGGGTTTGTTCATATGAAACTTAACCCCACAAAGGATAGGTCAAGCCAACTTAAAATTAGGCCTAACAGTCACCCCCAAGAGAGCCTCTTTTGTTGCTCAGGTGTGGCCTCTCTTCTCTCTCCAGCCAACACAACAAGCAAACTCACCACCCTCCCCCTGTCTACGTGGGACATGACTCCCAGGGGTGTGAACCTTCCTGGCAACATGGATCAGAAATCCTAGAATGAGCTGAGACCCAGCATCAAGGGATTGAGAAAACCTTCTCAACCAAAAGGGGGAAGAGTGAAATGAGACAAAGCATGAACGGCTGAGGGATTCCAAACAGAGTCGAGAGGTTATCCTGGAGGCTATTCTTACGCATTAAGTAGATATCACCTTGTTATCCAACATGTAATGGAGAGGTTGGAGGGAACTGTCTGAAAATGTAGAACTGTGTTCCAGTAGCCATGTTTCTTGAGGATGATTGAACAATGATATAGCTTTCACAATGTGACTGTGTGATTGTGAAAACCTTGTGTCTGATGCTCCTTTTATCTACGTTGTCAACAGACGAGTAGAACATATGGAATAAAAATAAATAATAGGGGGAACAAATGTTAAAATAAATTTAGTTTGAAATGCTAGTGTTCAGTAAAAGGGAGGGGTAAGGGGTATGGTATGTATAAATTTTTTTTCTTGCTGTTTTCATTTTATTTTTCTGTTGTCTTATTTCTTTTTCTGAATTGATGCAAATGTTCTAAGAAATAATAATGATGATGAATATGCAACTATGTGATGATATTGTGAATTACTGATTATATAGAGAGAATGGAATGAGCATATGTTAAGAATGTTTGTGTTTCTTTCTTGTAACATATATTTTTTAATTAAAAAGAGAACAATGCTTTGATGAAAACATTTAATAATCAAAAGTATCTCTTTGAATTGAAAATTATTTACAGAGGAATTTAAGAGGCAGAAATGTTTCTAGCTTTTCTGGAAAGATTGCCATCCCTCTTCGCGTGTCACCACGTCCTCAGGATGGCTTTAGCAGTAGCAGATCCGTCATAAAGTGTACGTTGAGCAGATGGTCAAGTACAGGGACAGCTGGGGTGCTGCTGCTGCTGCATTTATGCCAGTAACGTCCAGTCCAAAGCTGAGCCATCGCAGAATCTAAAGAGGTTTATCTGAGTTCTGGGCATAGTGAGAACTAGCCACTTTGTCAAGGGATCCCACTCATCCATCAAGATGATGGGGCAAATAAAGTAAAATCTTATTCTTGAAAATGTCCACAGTAATATTAGGACATAAAAAGCTACAGGATTTTACATGCCCACACTCATTTGTTCTGCTCAGCAACCCATGTTACAGAGAAGAAAACAGAGCTGAGAGAAAGTGAGACACTTGCACAAGGCCACACAACCAGAGAGGGCACAGGCAGGGCTGGAATCCGCTCTTTTTTTTTTTTTGACTCCAGAATCCTCACTTTAAGCTCAACTGTGTGATGACAAATCTGACTTGCCGTTTGGAAATTTTATATGGCTATTCCTAGCTGCTATAAGTTGTGTTTTCATCTTTTCCCTGGGTTTTGATCTAAATATTTTTTTAATGGCCTTTTAGCATTTTAATTAGCTTCATTCCCCAAAGATAAAGCTCCTTAAAGGTCAGATGTTAACTTAAGCCTCTTTGGGTTATCTTTGAAAAAGATCAGTGGAATTGACCTTGGCACAATCACCTCGAAGGCTTGGTGGCAGACAGTGCCTTCAACAGCGATGGAAAAAGACAACTGTTGTTACGGGAAGGGGCATTCTCTGTGCCCTGAGAGCAGGCAGATTTGCTTTTCTTGACAAGACCCTGAGTAAAAAGATTTAATATCCATCTTCAATGTGAATCGAATCGTGGCTTCCTGACATTAGATCCTCAGCCCCAGGGAACACCAGACTGGCTGCTGGCGTCCACATCAGGCAGGCTCAATAGCCAAGTGAAGAAACAGAGCACGACAGGAGCCAAGTGACATGCCCAGAACGAGTGCGTGTGTGTGTGCGCGCGTGTGTGTGCGCCTGTGGAACTCATCGCTCTCTCATCTCACTGCATGGCTTCACTGCAGAACAAAGACCCACAGATCACATAACGCTTTCAAAAAGATAGTCGAGGTTTCCAAGCTACCAACTCAAACCACAAAGTTTTCCCGAGAACAGAATCCACTAGCTTTGATTCAGAGTGCCAACAAATAAGTTTTATAGCTGATGAAAATAAAAAGCATTACTCTTCGAGCCCTGTCCTAGGATGAAAGAGGAGGGCATGCTGAGCCACTTCCAGGCAAAACGGTGATGGGCTGGGTGGATGGGGCGACGTGTGTACCGTCTCCCTCGCCCGCCCGTCTGCAGCTTAAGTGTGACAGCTGCCCCCGCCCCTGCCTCCAGGCTGTCCACCGTTGATTGGGTGGGTAATGACCCCATTGGACCAATCACAGTCCTTTCCTGGGGTTTTAAAAATGGGAAGTGAAAAAAGGAATCTCTGTTTCACCAATGGCAGTGGTGAAGGGAATGGAAGCTTAGGAACTGTCAGCAGCCATTTTCCCTTCCCCAAGGAGGGAGCTGTTCTAACCAGCCAAGAAGAAATCTTTCCAGAGATGGGAAGAGCAGGGGTACTGGGCAGGTGCCTGGTGCCGGCTGTTCCTGAAGCCCAGCAACATTCCTGCCCAGCTCACAAATTAGTTGTTCGACCGTAGACACCTCTGAACTAATAAAAATTCTCCTTTTGACTAACTTAGTTTACTGTCACTATAATCCTGACTCATGGAGGGGAGGTGGGTGAAATTTGGCATTTTTAGCTGCTCCCACTTTCATTTTCAGTATACTTTCCTTTCCTCTACTGTGGACAAGCAGTACTTTCTGGCAGAGGATGCTGCTTCCTCTCACTTCAAAACCTGTCTGCTGATGGCTTCTTCCCAAAGAGAAATCATGTGGTTTTAAGAAAAAGCTAAAAATGATTATTTTTAAACAATGGACAAAGGAATACATTTAACTCAATAAGATGATGAGTGCAGGTACTTTGAGACAGAATGGGTCTTCCAAATTTTGTTCAAATGACATCACATGGTGTTGATTCTAGATGTTTAGGAATGGAAAGGGGTGGACACCTGACAATGCAAGGCACATTTCACAAAGTAGCCTTTTTCGTTTAATCTTCAAAAATCATTTTGTAACCGAGAAATAGGATTTAAGAGACGATTTTGATAACTACATCATTATATAGATATTCTTTTCTGCTTTCTGGTATATTGGAGTAGACGGGGTGGGGTTGGGGGGGAATGCCTGAAATCTTTACATTGCCACCCAGCTGCCTTGATCTCTGATGATGATGGAATAGCCCTTATCTTCTGCCCGTGTGCTGGTGAAATCTTGTGGCTAACCTTGATTTGAATGTTATCCAATTTTTCAACTTTAGAGTCTCGTAATCACAAAACACAGCCCCTCATGTTTATTAACAAAAGGTCTTGGGTCAGCCCAGCACTAACCCACCCT
This sequence comes from Tamandua tetradactyla, assembly GCF_023851605.1. Classification (NCBI taxonomy): domain Eukaryota; kingdom Metazoa; phylum Chordata; class Mammalia; order Pilosa; family Myrmecophagidae; genus Tamandua; species Tamandua tetradactyla. The sequence goes on from NC_135338.1 coordinate 4,708,317, forward strand.
CCCTGAATCTAAAGTCGTCTTGAGGACCCAGACTGATCTCACCAGACGGGCCGGCCGCACATGCGCAGTGGCTTGGACTTGCACCTGCAAGTCACCTGCACTTCACGCCACCGTTTTCTTACACATGTTGTGACTAAGCACGTAATCCATCTGCACATGCTCGGTAATCAGATCATCCCTAATGACATCACCTGGGGCCACTGGGCTCATTACCCTAAACCCCGCCCATCTTTTCTCTAATAAAACAGTCTGAATTAGTACAGTTTGGGGAGACAGATTTTGGGCCAATAGGCCATCTGCGCTCCTACTACGTGCTTACTAATAAACTCTTTCTCTCTGCAACCCTGGTGTCTCAGGAACCGGTTATTGAGCGCATCGGGCAAAAGAATCCACGGCCTTTGTCTGGTAACAGAATCAGTGTATAGATATTCCTTTTTGCTTTCTGGTATACCGGAGTAGACAGAGGGGAATACTTCTAATACCCGAACTACAATTCCACTGCCCTGATAACTGAAATGATTGTAAAAGTCCTTCTCTTGTGCCTTCGTGATTGTAACAGCTGTTATTCCCTTTGCCTGGTTATTTTCTTAAAGTAATTTGTAGGGCGAAGGCCCCAAAGCTAATGAAGAATTTGAAATTCCCTGTTAACTTGTTCCAGCCCCTTACATTTGTAAATTGTATTAGCTAGACTCTGCCTCCCTTCCTTTCTGGCTACATTCTCCTATTGAAATGATAATAATAACTCCATCACCTTTTCTACTTAGAACTTGCAATTTGAAATTATAATGACCTCATCTCCCTTTGCTAAAGTCCATAAAAACCTTGAACCACCTGAACTGAGAGAGACAGATTTTGACCAGATAGGCCATCTGCTCTCCTACTACATGCCCAGTAATAAACTTTTTCTTTCTTTGAAACCCTGGTGTCTCAGGAACTGGTCATTGAGCACATCAGCAAAATAATCCGCTGCCTTTGTCCGATAACAGCTGTTAGATAAGAATTGCCGGTTCTATTTTTCTAGCACATATAAATTATGAATTTAATTATTTTCTAATCCCTTTACCTTTGTTCGTTCTCTTACCACTTAAACATCCATGGGAACGTCTTAGATGCACTTCCACTGGGGTAGGACTAATATGCCCGCAAGAGAGGTGGAGATTCTTTTGAGTTCAAAGGAAGATGTTTTAAAAATCTATAGCAGAGTTAGCTGACTTTCAAATGGAAAGGCTAGGCACTTGGAAGATTTTTTTTTTCTTAAATACCAAAAGTTTGTTTCTAAGTACTAAGGGCCAAAGACTGAAGGACTTAGAACCTAGATTTTATACTAAAACTAGAGGTCAGCAAACCACAGCCTGCAGAAATAACATCTTTTTTTTATTTTTATTTTTTGCATGGGCAGGTACCGGGAATCGAATCGGGCTCTCCGGCATGACAGGCGAGAACTCTGCTGCTGAGCCACTGTGGCCTGCCCAAGAACACCTTTTTACAATAAAGTCTTACTGGAACCCAGCCACCTCCATTCGTTTGTGTATTGACTGTGGCTGAACAGCATGGCCCAGTGGTTGCAACAGAGACTACATAACCCCCAAAGCCTAAGACATTTCTAGAAGAAGTTTGCTGGCCCTTTCTAGAAGAAGTTTGCTGCTTCCGCATAGAGAGAGGTTTTCTGGACCCCTTAGAATGGGCACAGATCCCACCAATCTGAGCTAAATCTGAAAGAGGGATTGGGAAATAGAAACCACAGACTGACTCTGTGGGAATCGGAGAGCTGAGGAATTCTTCTCTGGAGGTGACCAGACGGAAGGATCTGAGGGCAGTGCCACTACGGAGAGGTCTGCAAGAGTATCCAGTAGTTCTCTCTGCCCCTAAAAAGAGTTGGAGGCAATGGACAGGCTGCAAACAAGGCAAATTTTCTCAGTTACAACACAGGGACACCATCAACAGATGGGCTGGAGCATATACACTGGAGACCCCAACAGGACCAAGGACATCAGCAGTGGATATAGCAGAGCCAACATTCAAAGACCATCAAGGACAGAGGCTGTCACATGATGAAGATGCCCCACCGTCACTTCACCCTCAGCATATGAACTATTCCTGGAGAGAGGGAGTTGGAAGACATCAGCTACGCGGTTACCAAAAGGAGCCGAGTTTTGTTTTTTTCTTTAAGTCAATTTTATCATATGATAATTTAGAAAATATAAAATTTAAATTAAAAAAGGAGGTATAATGATACCAGGCTCATGGAACAGTTGGCAAGATTAGATGAGATTATGTGATTGCATGTATATAAAGTACCTAACACAACCAAAGTCTGTGCTCAAAACATGTAGTTGTCACCCTATTTTTGCTTTTGGGCAAGTCATTTAAACCCCTTAAATACAGGTTGCTTATTATCTTTTAAAAATGAAAAGAGAAAATTTGAAAACTGTTTTTCTGACATATAGCAGACAGTTTTTGCGTGTGCATGAAAGTTGGAAAATTTGTAAAAGCATTGTTTTAGATTTTTTTGTGTAGGTTTAATATACAGCAGTGATTTTCTGAGCCAATTAGCTATTGTCTTCTAAGAAATCTTGGGTGGTTTTTCTAAGGATTAAACAAGATAATGTATGTAAAGCATAGAGTATACAGTAAGTACTCAACAACTGAAAGTCAGTTTAGATTGGAAGCTTGTTTGTGTATTAGCCATATCCACATCACTGACAGATGTGTTTGTGCTGATAACTATAAAGCATTATCTAAATGTACCTTATTTTTCTTTAAATTATGCAAGACATATCCAGTGCACCATCTATTCAGATTCCTGACAGTGTTTTATCTTTAAAATTATGTTTTTCTTAACTTCTATTTTTGTTAGTAAGAAAAGTCTCAGAAATATATTGAATTAAAAGAGTTCTAAGTGATTTTGAAATAATTAATAGTCAATAATGGTGCTAAAATAACATAAATAATAAATAATTTTCTAAGCAGAAGAGAAATCTATCTTTTGAGGGAGGCATTTGCCTCCCTTGATGATAAATATTTCATTTAAAATGGATTGGAAAACTCTTAATCAGAATTTTAGTTTGTGATATTGTAACATATATCTCTTTTGGCCTTTCCTTGAATTTCTTTTCTACTTTTCCATGAAATAAATTGTCTCAATGGTAAGGGTGAGTAATTTATCCTCTTCTTGAGCTATAGGGATGCCTATTTTAGAGCCAGATTTTAGAAATACTTCTGTAGACTTCCATCCTAGTGGAAAAAATGTAAACAAAAGCAAGGCTCTTTAAAAAAAAGAGTCCGTATGTCATCACTACAACAGAAAAACAACAACTATATTTTCAGAAGAATACTAGAGAGCTTTTTGTGAGTTTGATGAATGCATCAAGGTATGTTTTTGTAGACATTGTTTTTGATAGGTTTGATATACAGCATAGTTTCCTGAGCCAATGGAATATTGTCTTCTTACAGATCTCATCAGATTAGCGGTGCTGCTGCTATGGGCTGGCTGATCAGCTTCAGCCAGAGTCCCCTGGACTTGCACACACCTTCGTAGCCTTCGTTCAAAAAGGCTGATGACGTTCAGGGTTTCTCTCTCACCTGGAAAGACACATAGTGAACGTGGCAATGTCTGCTAGCTTTCTCTCCCGGATTCTTGTTTCATGAAACTCTCCCATGGGCATTTCCCCTCTTCATCTCCAAAGGTCTCTGGCTGGGTGGGCTCTAGTGATTCTCAATCCAAACGGAGCCGAGTTTTAAACCGAAAGTGGTGGGGCCGCCTGGGGGGGGGTATATTTACCTACTGTTAAAAGTGTATTTTTTTAACTGTCTCAAAGATTAGGGAATCCTGAGTCAATAGGCCAAACCCTCAATCTTGAGCCTTTCTCTTATAAAGCTTATTTCTACAGTAGAGAAGCTAAGCCTACCGATAGTTATGCCAAAAGTCACTTCCAGAAAACCTCTTTTGTGGCACAGAAGTGGCCTCTCTCTCTGTGAGCTCAACTCTGCAAGGAAAATCACTACCCTTCACTATGTGGGGCATAACATCCAGAGGTGAGAGTCTCCCCACACGTGGGACATGCCAGGGATGCCTGGCCCTGGCATCATGGGATCAACAACACCTTCCTGACCAAAAGGAGGAAAAGAAATGTAACAAAATAAGATATCAAGAGGCTAAGAAAATTCAAGTAGAGTTGAGAGGATATTCTGGAGGCTACTCTTATGCAAGCTTTAGTTAGATATTGCTAATTACCATAATTTGCCAAACCCCAACCAAATCCATTCCTGTTAACCCTAAAGAATACCTAGGGATCTATCTGAGATTCTACAAATTTTCACGCACTAACATTATTTTCCAGAAAACTACAACCTCCAGATGGTTCTGAGGCTGGATAAGTTCTGAAACCCAGAGGGGCCAGCCTCTCCAGGAACATCAACTATTTCCATTCCCCTGTCCCATATTATCGACAGCCCTTTCCAACATGAAAAAGTTAGAATGGGCATAGCCCAAAGACCCCTGAAGATTGGGAGAAGGATCGAAGGAGAAGGAAGAGTTATAACAGAGAAGATAGGATTTAACAAATGAATAGGACTGCTCAGTCATTGTATTGCTATTTCTTTTAGTAACCAGTGTCTTGGATCAGCTAGAAGGAAAAACCTAAACTTGGAGAACTGTAACCCATAGCAAACTTTGAAATCTATTCTATAACTACTTGTTACAATGTACTTTAACATTTATTGCTTTTTTGTATATTTCTTATATCTCACAATTTAAAATGTTAAAAAAAAAGTTTTATCTTTTATCTTTAGAAGTTTGCCCCAATGGGATGTCATCAGTACTGGGACAATAATTTTGGTGTATTAGTTCTGTGATGATGGAAATGTTCCATATCTGCATTGTTCAGTCTGGGAGCCACTAGCCACATGTGGCTGTCAGGCAGTTAAAGTGTGGTTAGTGCACATGAGAAATTTAATTTTGATTTTATATAATTTTCACTAATTTAATAGGCACAGGGCAGGTTGAAGAGTGTTAAGTTCTTTTCTAGATACACAATGTAAATATTGCTTTCAAATGTAAAGAGGTGAAGACATGCAGTTGAAGGGATGATAGTGAGCATTGAGGCCTCAGTTTTCATCTCGATCAGAGATGAGGAAAAGCAAAGATTAAAAAAAAAAAAAGAAGAAGCCTAAATGAAGAAGCTGATGGAGGAGGTGGAATGCTGGGGGTGGGAAGGAGAGAGATTAAAAGTGCCTGCCTATGTAACATCCTCAATTGCAATACTCCACTCCCAGCATTTTCAAATCTCTTCATCCCGCACTCAGCTGTATTTGGCCTGCCCGCATCCCTTCTTTCCTCCCTCTTTCTAGCCTGTAATTATTTACACCAGGTGCATTGCTTCCACTCATTTCCTGCGACTTTATCATTCATAGAGCAGTCATTCATAGAGCAGTAAGTGATAATTTGCCAACTTCCATGGATGTTTCTTTTTAACAGCAGGGTATGCTGGGTGTAATGTTACATCACTTAGAAGCCTGGGACAATGGAAAGGGAAATGGAATTTGCTCAGGGAACAAAAGAGTCTGCAAGCTTAGTTCTCTTTAGCCCTAGATTAACAGCGTAGAATGGACTTCTGGGCTCTGGGGGAGCAGAAAGAAACTGTGCCAGAGCAGGGAGGGGGCTCATTGCAGGGGAAGCCCATGGGGTGGGTGCTCAGTAGCTGAAAGTGGGGCAATTGGCTCTAAAGCCAAATTGAGATTAAGGCAAGGGAGCAAAAGGCTGTGGTTCACCAGGCAACCATTGTAGCAGGGACCACAAAGTGATTTTTTGTTCTTAAATATTTCTATTGGAAAATATCCACGCACGTACAGTCCAACCACATTATACAATCTGTGGCTCACAATATCATCACATAGTTGTGTATTATTCACCATGGTCATTTTTAGATTATTTACATCACTCCAGAAAAAGAAAGAAGGGGAAAAAAACCTCGTATATCTCATACCCCTTACCCCTCCCTCTTATTGACCCACAGCATTTCCATCCACCTAAGTTTTACCATGTATCTCCCCCTGTTATTTATTTTTTATCCTTATCCTTATCATCATTATTATTATTATTTACTCATCTGTCCATGAGAGTGGTCTTAAGACAGACTCACTGGGTTCAAATTCTGGTTTGCCCAGTTAGCAGAGCAAGTCATGTGTAGGTCATGTGACCCCCCTACACTTCAGCTTTTCACCTGAATAATAGGGATAAGGATTATCATGCCTATTTCGTGGCATTATTCTGCGGATTAAATTAAGTCCTGTAAGGAAGCACTTAGCGTAATGACACATGGTAAAGACACAATAAATGCAACTATTTGTAGTATTTTTTATTTATTTTGCCTGGCCCTGTGCTCGGTGGTTCTTTGGGGCCTTTCTCACTAAGCCCATTATGTTCTGTATCTTGAAGAGAACGGCCCATCTGAAGTTGGTTTTATCTGTGCCTTCCTGCTTTTATGGGCCTCTGTGCAAGTCTCTTTCTTTCAGGGGAAAGACTGAAGAAGGCTGCTCTCTCCTGTCACATCTTTACCAGGCTCAGGGACCTACCATTCATGATTGAGATCGGAAAGTCCCTTACATCAAATTAAAAGGGATGAGAAAGGGATAATAGCAAATAACTTTCACCTTGGATTGCATAAGGGTGAACACGTTACATATCACAACTCAGACACAGGCGACTCTAAATTCCGTTGTCTCCTCTCCTTTGGGGCTTCTCAGAGGCAAGGTGGACAAGGTACAGGAGTTAGCTGGGGCTGCAACAAACCCTTTGGGACCAACACCTTTCTGAAGAAGCTATTTCCAGAGGATTTAGCAATCCTGTTTTAGAAATCAAGTTCTCCCACGACCACTCCCCACCAGCCCTCTGTGCCCTACGTTGCCTTTGAGGGAGGAGATTGTGGAAACTCCAGTCTCTCGGCTTTGTTCTGTCAGAGAGAAAGGGCTCAAGTCAAGGATTTAGGAATAGAGTGGAGTGGTGATGTGGGGCTCCCAGGAAGGAGAGGAGATGCTAAGGAGGATCAGAAACCCTGGGTGAAAAGCGGTGGTAGGTAACTCCTTCTCCCCGTCTCTAACTAGGTTGGGAGTCTTGGCCTGGCAACAGTAGAATCCACTACCAATTCTCCATTTAAAACCAACCAATGATGGTTGGTTTTATAAATGAGAAATTAGGCCATTTGGTCATGGAAGACAATTCCTGCGCATATCCCTTTTAGTCAGGTTCTTCTGGCCAGGAGGGAGCAGTTCTTGGACGAATGCCTCTGGTTCCTCCCCCACTTCTTCCTCGGTCCAATGGGGCTGCAGCAGCACTGCTGGTGGGACTGGAGAGATGACTGCACTCTCTTGGAAGGGTATGTGAGCTGGTTTTTGTGCCCCCTGAAGGCTGATGACCAGCCTAAATATATTTCAAAGATGATCTTTAAAAATCACGGTTACATGGTGATTTTGAGTTTTGTGGCTAAATGATTGGTCAATTTGAACATTAGACCAAAATGAACCTTAGAAGAACAGCATCTACTGTGGCTACATAAAGCATTCCTTGCTATTCATTTGACTTGACTCACCCTGCTCTGGGAATCATATGCCTGAAGCCAAGGGGTCACCACGTCCGCAAAGCTGCCGTGGGAGCCCTCCCCACGAGCCTTCCTCTTGCTCATGGTGATCACAAGGCTGGCTCTATGAGGGCTGTGGACCCCAAAGAAACAAAGGCTCTCGTTGTGCAGAAGGCTCCTCAAGCAACCATCAGGGCTTTGAAAGAAATTGAAGGTGCCACAAAGAGCCCAGCAAGAGAAGTTCATCTGAATCCACAAATTCCAAGACAGCCTCTGACTCATGAAAGGCCGGTGTCAGGTGGCCTGCTGACAAGACCAGAGTTTGAGGGGACTTAAGAACTGAATCCATTCAAAGCTTCCTAAAGCATTTGTCCCCAGGAAGACAAGAGGAGTCCTAGGTGAGTGCCTTATATAAGTGCTTCTCTGGCTTTAGGGCAGCCTCAGGAGAACAGTTAGAAACCATTTGGGATCATGCCTATGGGTTCTCCTTGCCCTGCTTTCATCTTCTTTGCAAAAGCAGCTATCCCAACACAGGCTGGCTTTGCATTGTCATCCCACCCTTCTCTGCCCAGCATAACTGGGTAGGACACAAGAACATGCAAGGGATGCTCTGGGATGGGGTTTTATCCGCCGCCTCCATAGTGACAAATTTCACTTCTTGGATTCTCATTATGGAGACGGCCTTGAGTTAAGCAACTGCAGTGTAAACTTAACTCGGCAGAACTAACACGCTGCCTCTCTTCCATTCCCCTGTTCATAACCTGTCTTATAACTGGAGACAGCATCTATTATTATTCCTCAATGACAGGAATCAGATCTTTTCCACACCTTTATCTCCCACAAAGATTAGCTTATGGGCTTGCATATGGTGTTAAAAAATATTGAAATCTTCCACATACTGGGTGTGATATCCTGAATACATGCTACATTCATACCTTTCAGTGGCCTGAATAGATGATCTTGCTTTAACCCACATGACTGATATCCTAGGTCAGAGGCTGGAACCAGAATCACAGGCTGGCCAAGGGCCTATGAGATGGCCCAGAGGGAGGGAGTTCTGCTCACTAAGGGTTTTTGCTAATGGATATCGACTAGCCAGATGATCAGATTCTCTTTTGTGGGAAATTTGGATTAAAGGTCTATAGACAGAGTTCATTAGCCAATGGCAGGAGAAGTAGTAGAAACAGCTTGAGTCACAAAAGTTGTGGACTCTTCAAAGTTTGTAGTAATGGATTCCTATATTTAATAGGATGGAGCAGCACTATTACACCCTTGAATTACATAACCCTGAGGCTTTGTCTAGCTAAAACTACATTCAGTATTTAGGATCTTGTTTACTTTTCTACAACCATCATACAAATGTGTAAATACTGTATGATAGTTTGGGAAACAAACCAAAGTGAAAAAATAGCCAAACTGCCAGTTTCCTAGCTGAGCACCTTGTTCTGAAATTCAGAACAAGGCTGAGTCCTCGCCATGACCTGTACCCTCCTTCCCTCCTGATCCAACCCTGTGGTCTCACAGCCCTGACACACAGCCTGGAATCTCTGGCCACACGGACCTCGATATCTATACTGTAGGCCGCTGCCTTGTTCTCAAGACAAGCTGTAGGCTGAGAATCAAGCCTCTCTGGGTACCTTGAATTTCCAGTTGGCCAGACAGGAGCATTCCCAGGTTGGGGTAGACCCAGTGTGAAGTCTGCTTTCATTATGTACCGCCAAACAATAGCTGCCTTCCAATATGTAAGTGCTTTTTTGTCCAATCTTAGTAATTTTAATTTTTTTCCAAAGTAGTTTTTCACCACAGTTCGCTTGTCCCCAGATAATGGGGATTTGAGTATACTTAGCAAATCTACATATATACATATATGATGCAAAATGTTTAAACACAAGGTATGGTTAACAAATATGACATGACAATCAACAATAGTGAGTACATTCTAGAAAGTAAAAGTAGTTTTGGATTCAGCAGATCACATGTCCAGCCTAATCAAAATTTCCTTTCTCCAAATCATTGTGGATTTAAAGGAAAGCAACCTGGCTGTAGTTAGAAGAAATAAAATGTCACTGAGTTTCTTTGGGCATATGTGTATATAAATGTTGTCCAGAAGATACAGTGGTTCCTAAAAGTTCCTGATCACAGGTTGGTGTTCTGTGGAGGGCAGCCTGCACCAATTCCTGATAGGTCAGGATTCAGGATGCCTGGGTGGGCTGGGTCTTAAAGATTTGGGGTTGTCAAGAAACAAGGGACTTCAGCGTTCAGTCACGATGGAGTATCAGTATCCTCCCATATGAAGCAACTAAAGAGACAGAGAAAATATATGAAACAAAAGTTCTCAAGACATTAGAAAATCAGGCAGCAAGGCACAGGATCCCAGAGAGAAGGGGAACACATCAGGTGAGCCCTAAGAATGAATATCCAGCTTCCTGCCTGGGGGGAATTTCTAGGCTACACGCAGAGCGGGGAACCCCGGGGAGCCTGGTGGCGTCCCTGAGTTGAGCAGGCAGTCTCCTCAAGCATCTGGGTAGTGAAGACTGCCACAGTTCTCAGAGCAGATATCCGAGAGAGCTTCCAAGTGTTCGAGCTCCAGAAGTCTGCAGACGGTCCCCAAAGCCTTCAACTCAGTCCCGATCCGCACATGCACGTGACGGCACTACCTAAGGCCAGGGAAAGAGCTGTCCAATGCTGGGTAATGACACGGATAGTCCACATTTCAGCAGCAAACTTTAAGTGACGTAAACTTCACTGGGGAATTTTTATAAGGAAATCTTTTTTTTTTTTTTAATTCTGTATCATGAACACCATGTATAGTTTCCTCCTAGCAAAGCAGGTCTTCATATACCTTAATTTTTTTAACATAGTAGTTACGGGTTTACAGAACAGTCCTGCATAAAATAAAAACTCTCATATATCTCCCTATCATTACCACTTGCATTGGTGTGCTACATTTGTCATAACTGATGAAAGCACATTTTCATAAGCACTGTGGTCCATGGTTTAACTTAGGGTTCACTGTGGAGTGCACTTTCACAGATTTTTAAACAATTTGTATTCTATTACCAAATATACAACCTAGCATTTCCTGGTTAACCAGACTCAGATATATAAATATATAGCAATGCCATTAATTTTATTCACAGTGTTGCACTACTATCACCACCATCCATTACAAAACATTTCCGTGTGTCCATTTTAAGCCTTAATTCCCCACACCCCACCTTGCCCCATCCCCTGGTAACATTTATTCTGGATTCTGGCTCTATGAATTTGCTTATTCTCATTATTTCATTTCATTGCTATCACACACTATTTGCCCTATTTTGTCTGGCTTTATTTTGCTTAACATGACGTCTTCAAAGTTCATCCATGTTGTTGTATGTAGAGAACTTCATTCCATTTTACAGCTGAATAATATTTCATTGTTTGCATATACCACATTTTGTTTATTCATTCATCTTGGCTACTGTTTATTTGGGTTCCTTCCATCTTTCAGGCAATTGTGAATAATGAGATTATGAACTTCAGTATGCAACTATCTGTTTGAGTTCTGGCTTTGAATTCTTTTGGGTATATACCTAGAAGTGGGATTGCTGGGTCATATGGTGATTGCAGACTTAACTTTTTGAGAGAACTACTAAAATGTCTTCTGCAGAGGCTGCACCATTTTACATTGCCCCCAGGAATTAATGAGTGTTCCTATTTCTCTGCATCCTCTTCAACATTTGTAATTTTCCATTTTTGTAATAGTAGCCATTTTAGTGGGTGAGAAATAGTATCCCATTGTTGATTTGATTTTCATTTCTCTGATGGTTAATGCTCTTGAATGTCTTTTCCTGTGTTTTTTTGGCCATTTGTGTATCTTCTTTGGAGAAATGTTTATTCAAGTCTTCTGACCATTTTGTAATTAAGTTGTTTGCTTTTTGTTGTTAAGTTGAAGGATTTCTGCATATATCCTGGATATTAAACCTTTAGCAGAGAAAATGTTTTCAAATATTTTCTTCCATTGTGTATGTTGTCAATTTACTTTCATGATAAAGTTCTTGAGGCACAAAAGTTTTTAAGTTCGACGAGGTCCCATTTATTGATTTTTTCTTTTGTTGTTTGTGCTTTGGGTATAAAAGTCTAAGAACCCGTTTCTTAACACAAGGTCCTAAAGATGCTTCCCTATGTTTTCTTCAAGGAGTTTGACAGTGCTGGCTTTTACTGAGGACTTTGATCCATTCTGAGTTGATATTTGCTTAAGGTATGAGGTAGGTGTCTATTTCTTTTCCAAATGGAGATCGAATTTTCCCAGCACCATTTGTTAAAGAGACTATTCTTTCCCAAATGAGTGGTCTTTGCCCTTTGTCAAGAATCAGTTGGCCATATATATGGGTGTTGACTTCTGAGCCCTCAATTTAATTCTATTTGTCTGTATATTTTTGCTTGTGCTAGTACCATGCTGTTGTGATCTTTTTTTTTTAACGTATTAAGTGTAAGTCCTCCAAATTCATTGTTCATTTTCAAGATGGCTGTAGCTATTCAGGGCTCCTTACCCTTCCATATAAATTTGATGATTGGCTTTCCATTTTTGCAAGGAAGTTTGTTGTCATATTGATTAGGATTGCATTGAATCTATACAATGCTTTGGTAGTACTGACATCTTAATGATAGTCTTCCAATCCATGAACACAGAATTCCACTTATTTAGGCCTTCTTTAACTTCTCTTAGCAATGTTTTGTAGTTTTCTGCATACAAGTCCATTATATCCTTGGCTAGATTTATTCCTAGATATTTGAGTCTTTTAGTTGCTGCTGTAAATGGATTTTTTCCCATTTACTTCTTCTAATTGTTCATTGCCTGAGTGTATAGAAACACTACTGATTTTGGGGTGTTGATCTTCTATCTTGTTGCTTTGCTGAATTCATTTTTAGCTCTAGGAGTTTGGTTATGAATTTTTCAGGAATTTCTGTATATAGGATCATGTCATTGTAAACAGGGAAAGTTTTACTTCTTTCTTTCCAATTTGGATGCCTTTTATTTCTTCTGCTTCCCTTATCGCTCTGGGAAAAGCTTCCAGTGCGACGCTGAACAACCGCAGCGACGGTGGGCGCCCTTGTCTCGCCGTCATCTCCGAAGGAAAGCTTTCAGTGTTTCACTATTAAATAGGATGCTAGCTGTGGCCCTTCTTTTTTTCTTTTTTTTTTAGCTGTGGCTTTTCACATGTGTTCTTTATCATGTTGAGAAAGTTTCCTTCTATTCCTAGTGTTTTCATCCAGAAACGGGTGCTGGATTTTGTCAAATGCCTTTTCTGCATCAATTGAGATGATCTTGTTTTTTTCTCCTTTCATTTGTTAATGTGGTTTATTACATTAATTGATTTTCTTTTGTTGAACTAACCTTGCATATGAAGGATAAAACCAATTTTATCATGGTGTATAATTATATTAACTATATCTCTGAATTTGGTTTGCCAGATTTTGTCAAGGATTTTTGCATCTATGTTTCTAAGGGATATTGGTCTATAATTTTCTTTTCTTGTGGTGTCTTTATTTGGCTTTGCTATGAGGGTGGTGTTGGCCTCATAGAATAAATTAGAAGTGATCCTTCCTTTTCAATTTTTTTGAAAGTCTGAACAGAATTGGAGTTAAGTCTTTTTGGAAAGTTTGGTAAAACTCCTCTGTGAAATCATCTGATCCTGCAAGTATTTCGATGACTGTTTCGATCCCTACCAGTAAATGGTTTGTTAAGCTATTTTATTTCTTCTTGAGTCAGTGTAGGCAGTTTCTCTCTAAGAATTTGTTCAGTTCTTCTAGGTTATCTATGTGTGAACAGTTAGTTGTTCAAAGTATCCTCCAATAGTCCTTTTTACTTCAGTAGAGTTGGTATTATGTCCCCCTTCTCATTTCTGATTTCCATTATTTGTAGCCTCTTTATTCTTTGTCAGACTAGCTAAAAGTTTGTCAATTTTATTGATCTTTTCAAAGAACCAACTTTTGGTCTTGCTGATTCTCTCTATTGTCTTTTTGTTCTCTATTTCATTTACCTCTGCCCTAATCTTTGTTATTTCCTTCCTTCTGCTTACTTTGGGTTTAGTTTGCTCTTCTTTTTCTAGTTTTTCTAGTTTTGAGACTAAGTTACGATTTGAAGTCTTTTTTGTGCATGGGCAGGCACCGGGAATCGAACCCAGGTCCTCTGGCATCGCAAGCAAGCATTCCTGCCTGCTGAGCCACCGTGGCCCGCCCAATTTGAAGTCTTTTTTAATGTAAGCATTTACATCTATAATTTTGCCTCTCAAAACTACCTTTGCTGTATTCCATAAGTTTTGGTCTGGTATACTTTCATTTTCATTCACTTCAAGATATTTCCTAATTTCCCTTGTGGTTTCCTCTTTAACCCATTGGTTGTTTAAGAGTATGTTGTTTAATTTCCACATATGTTAATTTTCCATTTTGCCTTCTGTTACTGATTTCTAGCTTCCTTCTATTGTGGTTGGAGAAGTTACATTGTACAATTTCAATATTTTTAAACTTGTTGAGACAATATTTGCTTCATATATTTTGGGATTCTGCTGTTAGATGCACATATATTTGTAATTATTACATCTTCTTGTTGGATTGATCCCTTTATCAATATATAATGACCATCTTTGTCCCTCGTAATTGTTCTTGACTTAAAGTCTATTTTATTTATAGCTACTCTAATATTAGTTACCTCTTGTGGTTACTACTTGCATCGTATAATTTTTTCCAGCCTTCAACCTATTTGTGCTTATTAATTTAAGGTGAGTCTCTTGCAGACAGCATATAGGGGGGTCATGCTTTTTTATCTATCCTGCCAATCTTTTCCTTTTGACTGGAGGGTTTAATTCACTTACATTTAAAGTTACTACTGATAAGGCATAACTTTTTTCTGTCATTTTGCTGTTTCGCCTTTGTCTTATATCCTTTTGTCCCTCAACTCTTCTGTTAATATCTACTTGCATATTTATTTGCTTTTCTGTGTTGTACCATACTGAGTGCCTTTAAAAAAATCAAGATATATATTTTCCTTGTGGTACCATGTGGTTAAAATTCAACAAATATATAGCAGTCATATTTGGTTTGATACAGCTTGATTCACATACACTTTTCCTATATCCTTCTGTCTCCCTGTATCTTTTTGTACATGTTACCACTTATCTTTGTACACTGTATGCCCCAAACCATAGATTTATCATTACTTTTTATGCAATAGCATTTTAACACCTGTAGGGATTAAGAAGTGAAGTTACATTCCAAACAATACAATAGTACTGACGTTTATAATTAATCAAATCTTTACTTTTACGAGAGGTCTTTATTTCTTTATGCCACTTTGAACCACTGTCTAATTTCCTTCCCTTTCAAATCAGAAAAACTCTCTTTAGCGTTGCTTGTAGGGCAGGTCTAGTGGTGAGGCACTCCCTCAGTTTTTATCTGGGAATGTCTTTATCTCTCCCTCATTTTTGTAAGTCTCACTGGACATAAAATTCTAGGTTGGCAGTTGTTTTCTTTCAGCACTAAGTATGTTAACCCACTGCCTTCTTGCTTCTGTGGTTTCTGATGAGAAATGAACATGCTAATCTAATTGGGACTCCCTTGAACAAAACATTTTGCTTTTCTCTTGCAGCTTTCAGAACTCTGTACTTGTCTCGACATTCGACAGTGTGATCATGATAAATGGGGTGTATTTTTGGTGGTTCTAAGTTTTTGTTTTCTTAAATAAAAATATGAAAAAAAATAAGTAGGGTGTATTTTTCTTCATGTTTATCCTGTCTGGTGCTCTCTGGGCTTCTGGGGTGTGCATATTCATGTCTTTTGCTAAGTTTGGTAAGTGCTCTGTCATTATTTCTTTAAATATTCCTTCTCTCCCTTTCTCTTTCTGAGACTCCCATAATGTGTATATTGAAATAACTGACAGTGTCCCAGAGGTGTCTTAGGCTCTTTCTGCTTTTTATAATTCTTTCTTCTTTCTGCTCCTCAGTCTGACTCATTTCAATTGTCTTTCAGTTTGCTGATTCTTTGTTCTGCCAATTGGAATCTGCTTTGGAAATCCTCCTGAGAATTATTCATTGGGTTATTGTAGTCTTGACTCCAGTAGTTTCTTTTCTTTTCTTTTCTTTTGTTTTTTTTTTTTTTGCATGGGCAGGCATGGGGAATCGAACCAGGGTTTCTGGGACGGCAGGCAAGAATTCTGCCAGTGAGCCACCATGGCACCACCCAGTTTTCTTTTCAAATTTTATTCTATTATCTATTTAATCTCTGTAAGATTCTCATATTGCTTACTCATTATTTTCTAATAGCCTTTAGTTCTTTCTCTGTATTCTCTTATTTCCTTCGGCATTTTAAGAATTCGTTGTCCAGGTGGGCGGTTGGATCCTGGGTTCAGCACTAACTTACCCTGAGCTCAGTGTCCCCCCAGGCATGCTCCCAGGGTGCTCGGGCCTCCCCCAGATGCTCCCCTTGCCCCCCTTAGTCCAAGAGCCAGCACGGGGGCAGGTGCCAGGTCCATCCGTCCTCACCATGGGCCAGCGGCTGCAAGTCCAAAGCCCCCTAGAGGCGCACGGCCAACGTGACCCCAGGAGGCCGCCCCTCATGCTTGGAGCCACCTAGCCTAGTGCCTCACACCGAGCTGTGCCTCTCCTGAGGTCCCAGCTTGACTGCTAATGAGTCCTGGCCAACTGTTTTCACCTCTTTGAGCCAAGAAAAACCAAGCCAAGGGGATTACATTCTAGTTCTCAAATAATAAAAAAATTTAAAAATAAATAATGTGCTTTTCCAATCTAGGCAATTCCTTCCTTCAATGTGGTGTGAGGAAACATCAGCTTCTGAAGGAGAACAGAAAGCTTCATGAGAGCACAGATCTATCCATAAAGAAGCTACTCTTCAGCCTCCTGCTAAGAGAAACACGTACTAAATTGGTTTACCATATGGGTTTTAATGGGCAAGCCCAGATCCTGTCAGCCCTGCAGGATGCAGCAGAAACTTTCCTAGTTCATCTCCTTGAGGACGCCTACCTCCTCTCTTTACATGCTGGTCCCGTCACTCTTTTCTTGAAGGATATGTAACTTGCCAGAAGGATCTGAGGCATTGAAGAGGGACTTGGCTGAGTCCCTGCAGCCAGTCTCTGTAAGCCTTTCCTGCTTACTCAGAGAGCGTGTGTTTTATGGAGGGAAAACACCTAGCTTCTCATCATTGGAGTCAGAGTTTCTCTGAAGGAATTTTCCTTCTCCATCCTTAGTCCCTAATTGTCTTGCCTTCCCTTTGTTCTTTAGAAACGGCTGGACCTGTTTTTGCCTTTATGTTGGGACACAATGGCTGAGGCTTTTTTGTGCAATATTAAATACAATTATTTTTCTGTTAAGTAATGACCAGATGACTGAATCTCCGAGAGTAAAACTTCTCCATATTATCAGGACCAGATGATCTCATTTTAAGAGAAATTTTTTTTACCTCGTGAACATGCCTTTTTAGTAAAATTTCCAGGATGACACCAGAGACCCTCTCTACAGCCGTGACTAGATCCACGGAGTCTGAGTGCTGTCTGGGGTAGCTGTCCTTAGGCAGTGTGTGCACGTTGCCACGTTGCTTTGCTCTTTTTTTTTTTTTTTAAAGGAAATTGAAGGTTGCATGGCTTTCTTCTGCAACAGAGGTAAAATGTGAAACAATCAACACAATTCCATAGACCTCTGAATTATTTTCAGATAAGAGACTCCAAGTTTGACTTCAGTTCTCAAATTATCCGCATGACTGTTTTAATGATTTTGAAGATATCACTTCACTCAGTTTCATGGAAGGGTTCAACATGTCTAGCGTGCAAATCTCTATCCACCAGATTAATCTCATCTTTATGGTAACATCAAGTTACTGAGTGGATTGTGCCTGTCAACAAATTTATAACTTTTCTAAAACTTAATTGGGGTTGAAATAGAAAATACATGAGGTTTGATGTTCTAGTTCCTTCCAGTAAATGCCCACCAATGTTATTCAGGAATTCTAATCTGTAGAATTTAACATTTTATTCCTATTTGTAAATCAAGATGTGTAATAATTTATGTTTTGGAATTCTTAATAATTTTATGGAGAGATGAAAAAAATAATAATTAAATGAAAAAAACCTTAAAACAGGTTATTAGAGCATACAGAGATTATACTTTTTTGTGTAACATTGTTTTTTTTTTTTCACACAGGTAGGCACCGGGAATCGAACCCAGGTCCTCGGGCTTGGCAGGCAAGCACTCTTACCTGCTGAGCCACCGTGGCCCGCCCGTGACATTGTTTTTTATATTTGTAGATAACACTTGCAAATTTAAACGAGAAAATTGAGGATGTTTGTATGTTCAATGGAGCAAATATGAGCAGATAAAAACCTGGCCTCACTGCAATTAGAAGCACTTTTAAAAATTTCCAGAGAAATTAGAAATATCACTCAAAGATTTTAAATTTGTGCATGGTAAAAATGATCAGTGACAGGGGACAACCACTAACAAAGTGTCAGTCAACGAGTTCTACTGTTGAATAAACAAATTTTAATTTTTAGGGAAATTTGTTATTGTTCCACATTAACTTATATTTATGCAGATGTTGAAATAAAGTATATCCATCTATGGAATATATCTTAAAAAAAAAAAAGTCTGCCCAGTATGTCCACATTCAGATCTTCCTTGTTTACTGGATTTTTAAGCTTTTTGGGGTTGGGCCAGCATTTTCTATTTCTTTATTTATCATGCTCTTTTGCTGCACATTGTGCATTTTAATATTCTAAAATGTTAACTCTAGAATTTATTCCCTGACATGTCTGTTTCATGATTTTGTAACCAGCTGGTGATAACACAGATTTTCTCGAGCATTGGCCTCCTATCAAGTTTTGCCGAAGGCCAATACTAAGCTAAAGGGCTGAATTATAGTGGATGGTTGCCATAAATTGTTGCCCAGCATTCATCTCCTTTTCCAAATTGCACTGATTTCCTTTCAGGAAATCCCTTATACTGCATTATGTATATAACATTGGTGCTTTACTAAATTTTGTCTTCCCACCATGGAAGTTAAGGATAGATCCTCTTCTAATTACCTTGGTTCCTACTCATTGCCAACCCTTGTTTTCAGCCCTTCAGTGAGCTCCTAATGGTCTTTTTATAAATTTCACTTTTTTAGTTAGCCTTAGTCAAGATGTACCACCCTGAACCCAAGGATCTGATGTGATCCACCGACTGTGTGGAAGGTACTATGGTAGGTGTCTTGTATACTTTGGCCTATCAGTTCTCACAGCCATATACCAGCCTCACAGGTACACAGACTAATCGCAAAACTCCAGTACCCATTTATCTTGGTTAACAGGGAATTTAAAATGGAAATGCAAGTGCTATTACTGGAGGAATCAGAGCTGATGCTCACCAGCCAGGCAGTAGGGAGGGGAAGAAGTAGTGGGCAATCTTTCTATCTTCAACTTCTGTCCAGGGCCAGGAGAGGGGGGAAGAGGAACAGTTTAATTCATCATTGTAAATAAAGCTGGTGACATTGTTCTCTGAGAAGTTAATCGGGGTGGTTAATGTTGATCCATTGGAAAAAGTGTTTTTCCCCAGTTTTGAGGATTTCTTTTTGGTACAGGTTATTTTATATTATGGTGGGAGATTAATCTATTATATTTTAATTGTTAATATTCTATAACTTACACAGTAATCCACATTTCACAAATTTTACCTGATTTTTTTTGTCTTTTCCCATATCAAAAGAAAGTGATTGGAAAGATTGTCACCAAATTTGAAGGTTTAAGGTAGTCTAACTTAAAATATAGGCTCTGTGACAAACATAAAATTCATTTTGGTGTTCTCAGAAGTACCACAAAGAGACAAATGGATTTATTATTAGGGAAGATGAAACCGAGGCCCAAGTACCTGCTGAGGCACAGTAGGCTGCAGCAGAGTCACTAAACGGTTTCCAATAGGATCTGCAAACCAAGTCTCAAAGGCAGACTCAAAATCGCAGGTGTGAAGGCCTCTGAGATGAGCACCTTGCATACTTCAGGGTTAGTCGCAGCAGGGACTTTATTTACTGATGGTTAATAATTCTCCCCGGCAACACTGGGTAGGACAGCTGGAACTGCAATAAGAGGAAGTATCCAGCAAGTGTCTACACTGTTGGGTTTTGTTTGTTTGTTTTCACCACTTATAGTCAGAGAATTTCTACTCTAAAGAATAATATTTACAAGAAAAATGCATTTTTTTTTTACCTCATATTCTAACCAACACTGGCAATAGGTTACTGTTTTAGAACAGGACGAAGCAAAGCACCTTGGATGAAGGGAAGATTTCTGATAAAACGAAGGATCTTGAGACGTTCATGCCCAAATCACCATAGTCACAATGGACTTGTGTAACAGCTCTAGATTCAGCTCAAAAATTTGCACATCATAATTATGCATTTAATACCAGAAATCAACTACTAATAAACCGGAGGCTTTTACAAAGTTTTTTTTTAATAAATGATAAAGTGTTGTCCACTCTGAAAAACTTAAAAAATGTGGGAAATGATAATGGCTTGCTAACTCCACCTTCTGAATGCTGATGCTGCTTGGTTTTTGCTTGGAGGGTGGCAGGGGTAGGGGCCAGCAGCAGCAGCACCAAAGCTAAAGCAAACAGGAAGCCTCGAACAGCACTTCATGAAGGACCAGCCTCTCTGCTCCCGTGCACTCGTCTCAGATAAGACCCCGTCTCCCGGTATGTGCTGGCCAAACGTGAGCCAGGCCAGCTAAGTGTTCTGCTATGGTTACGGAAACAACATTTTCTATCATGAATTCCCTGGTCTGCTCAGGCTTTCTACAGCCTGTATTTCTCCCTGAGGCTCCAGAATGCTCTACTTGGGTGGAGGAGGCAACAATGAATTTCTCTGAGTGGGCAGAGAAATTATTTAAGGATGGTTAGGTTTGGGACAGCAGTGGTATATGAGGGGAAGATAATGAAACATGTAAAATACAGTCATCCTCCATGAATTATTAAAATGTCATTGGAAAAAAAAGTGTCATTGGACTTGAGAACAAAGCTGATTTGAAGCAAGCGATGTCTTTTCACAACCGGGGTGTCTACAAACTTAGTAAATACTCTTTTCAAGAAGCAAAGGACATAAAAACAAGTTTTTTTTCTTAGGGATGGATAAGCTGGCTGAGTGAGGAAAGTTCCTGATCAGACCAACATCCTTACTGGCCTCTGCCGCCTTCCCGCAATTCATTTCCTTTGCTCATGCGTGGAAAACTTCCTACTTCACTGTGCCTAGGCAAATCTGACCTCATCCACAAAGCTAGAAGTCCCACCTCTTCTCCAGAGATGCATGAACACTGACCTTTCTAATAAATAACTGAACACCTACAATATGAAATCATTACATATGGTCATAGCATTTCTGCTATCATGTACTTGTTTCAAAGTCACAGTTCAAATAAGACCATATCTCCTGGTCACACACAGTCTTATTCAGTTCTCAAATATGTATTGGGCCCTGTGGCATTTATTAGGATTTTCCCAAGTGTGTCCGTGTGTTCCTTTCAGGTTCCTTGAAGTTAGGTATGATTTCCTTTAGCTAATGAAACAATCCAGGTGGAGGGTACAGCTAGAACAAGTGCCTCTATGGCCCTAGGGTTTGAGTGAGACAGGCATGCTCTGGTGACACCCAGGAGAGTCCAGTGTGATTAAAACAGAGTGAATGGGGTCAAGAGATGTAGGAGGTCTGTCCAAGAGGTCGAAGGGACCAGATCATACAAAGGGCTTTGTAGGCCACTACACGGACTTTGATTTTGACTCAGACCAAGGCAGGAGCCATTGCAGAGATCTGAATAAAGGACTAACATGATCTCAGGGGACAAGGGAGGACGCAGTGATTCAATGGGGATAAGGTTGGCTGTAAATTTCATTGTAAACTTTCTAGCTTTATTGCTGAAAGACTTTAAAGTTCCCAAGTCATTCTATCTTGCAGGTAGAATGAGAAACCACTGTCTTCAGAGAAGCCAGGGAACCACCAAAAGAAGTGAAATCTGTAATTCTTACCTTAGACCTCATTTTAATTGCTTTCCTTATCAAACCTCTAAGTGACAGTTGACAATTGAAGTTGCATCATTTCCTCCATCCCCTAATACATCACTTTTAGAGGAGCTAGCTAGTAAAGACATAATAGAGGGAGAAAAAAAAGAGACTTGATTAATCTACCACCCAGTGATACCTCTGTGACTACTATAAAACATGGGATGAGTTATGGTTCTAAATGGATTAACTCCATTTAGATTTTCAGAAAAATTTATTTTTCTCATAAAACATGGTACTTTGTTTTTCACTTTTAAACAAACCTCTTCTTGCCCTTCATATTTATCTCCTTTAATTCCTCCTCTACATTCCCTTCTCTACTTCTTCCCTTGCTAAATTGAATACTGATTTCATTAAATGACTTCAAATTAAAGTCCAGGAAATCACAGATTCTAAGATGAAAAAGTACAATCATTTTCACAAAGTATGTTCACTTTTATACCTGAACAAACGATTTTTGAACAAAAGTGTTTGAATTTCAGTCCCCAAAACTAAACTATCAAGACAGTTCAAACAGATTTAGATAATCAACTATGTGATCTTCAAAAATTGTTACTGCAGTCTTCCTTATTTCAAATCATGGAGACTTGCCCTCCAGGAAGTTTCCTTCTTGGAACTCTGTGCCTTTCAGGATGAAGCAAAGCACTGACTCTGCAGTCTTGTCAGATGCCAAATCCATCTGGCCGTGAAGCAAGCAAACTTCTCTGAAGATCAAGTTGGACCTGTAACACCACTGACAGGCACTGTGAAGTTGTCTCTGAACAGGGACATTTATACACACATCTCTAATACACTTATAACCATTTCGTCATCAAATGGTCTAGCTTATGTTGTAAAAATCAGAACAGAGTACAATGCACACAAACCCCTGGATTTTCAAGGATGCAGAATTCAATGACTTCAGACTTTTCTAAAACAATATTTATAGAAACCCTCAAGCAGAACGTAGCCAATGAAAACATATATTTAAAACAAGCCCAAAAGGAAACAAAACAAAACAAAAAACCACAAACCTGGAGACTAAAATAGGCAAACAATCTGATTTCAGACATAAAAATAAACCCAAAGGAAGAAGGATACTAAGCAAACTTCTTTTGATTGATCTAGACATAAACAGTTTCATTGCCCTTATTACATGTAAAGATCTCTCTCTCTTTACTTGACTAAGAATCACTGCAGCATGGTATAAATATCCTGTTGAAATATATCAAGAAAGATGGACAGTTACAAAAGTTGAATTTACAGCCAATTATATAAAGACTTTTGCTATGCCTAATGCCAAGTTTTTTAAAAAGGTCTCTTTCAGGGCAGTGTGATGGTGGCTCAGTGGCAGAATTCTGATCTGCCATGCTGGAGACCCGGATTTGATTTCCAGCGCCTGCCCAGGCAAAAAAAAAAAAAAAAAAGTGGTAACATTAAAAAAAAAAGTCTCTTTCCGTGTGCCTCTAATCACTAGAAAATTTTAATTATTTTTTAGAAATGTCACGGAAATTTTTCTTTAAAAAGATCTTGTCAGCGATAGTAAGCATAAGTTCAATGGCTAAAATGATTGAGAATAATTTTGCTCTTAATAATATATATAGCAAATCCTTGGAAAAATAATTTCTTCATTAAACAGAATCAAATACACATTCAAGTTTGTTATAGTGGCAATGTATAAGACAGATAATCCCAGAAAGGTTTCAGTACACTAATGTAAAGTACACATATATCTCCTTTGACCCAGAACAGTCACCAACTTTTAGCAAACCCTTTGGTTTCTAAATACTAGACATTTTTAGTTACCTGTACCAAGCCAAATACAAACAACAAAATACAGTACAAAAAAATCTTTAGAAAGCATACAGCATGGCCCCAACCTGAGTCAGAGTTTGACTGTCACCTAAAGCATCCTCATCCACCTTTGACAAAGATTGCACTTAAAAGAACATTTTCAGGAAATATCTCAGCAATATCTCACAGGCATAGACTGAGCAAGATGCACACATTTCAGACCTTAATAAAATATTTAAAAAGTATTCTCCATCTACCTTAATTACCTAATTTGAGGTAAATCTTAAAAATAATTTCCCCACCTTATTTTTATTTTCTATTGTCACCCTACCCTGAACACTGAAATTCTGACATTATTGGAATAACATTTCACCAATGTCTAAGCAGTGAGAGATTTGCTCTAATACCAAAGCGTGAAAAGATGGAATGACAAAGGATAAGTTGGTAACTTAAAATAAAAATAGCTGATATCTTAGCTTTCATTTAACTTCAAGGTAAGAATTATAAATTTGATAATGTATATATTTATCCAACTTCCTATTTGCAAATTTGTTCAAATATATGTTGTATGTATTTTTTCTTTGAACCCATTATCTGAAACCCAGTTCTGAGGATTCACACTTTAACTGAAACAAAAATAATGAGAAAAGTACTAAATACTGACTCACAGTCTGATCATTCAAGAATAACTCAATTCAGAAGCTATTGAACTGAGCCACTTTTTAAAGATCAAAAATGGTCAAATATTGGAAATTTCCCTGGTTCAAATTAGTATCTGGAAAAACTTTTGCATAGCTATAAGAAAAGCCATAGAGAAAGCATTTTGGTCTAGAAGACCCAAGCCTGTACCTAAACTGTAGCAGAGAATAACATATATGTAATATGTTTAGCTAACAGTACAACTATTAACATGAGAAAACACAATCTTATAAAAAGGTTTTAGATACTTTGAATCACCTTATATAGGATATCAGAACAAACAAATATGAATGTTGTGTAAACAACAGGTAATGAGCTAAGCATAAATCCTTTACCAGTCTCTGGTAAGTAGTTGGTTTTGTGGCAAGTAAGCAAATTCCTATTTAGGGCATGCAAGCCAAGTTTTCTGGGGTAGCTCATGAAAGAATAGAGTTTTCAACTAGAATCAAGATTTCTGTGTTTTGGGGCATCCAGTCTGGACTTCTGTGGTAACAAGGAAAAAGAGAAAGAGTACCCCAATATACTTCAACTGTTATTAATATTTTCTCAAATTTTTGGTATTAGACCACATAAAAAAATAACAAACAATTTTGCTAAAGTCAAAACAGTAATTTCAGATTTCAAAAGGGACTAAAAAAAATGAATAAAAAACAAAACTGTAAATACATTTTTGATAAGGGGTACCAGTTATACATAAGCCAAATAAATTCTTATTCTTATTACTTAGTTATAAGACTTGCTAACCTTTGGTTATATTTCATTATTGTGTTTTCATGATATATTTTACATTTTTTAACAAGTGAACTCTTGCAGCTCATAGAATTTCACTTTATTACCTGTTCAGTGTATTCTAAAATCCCTATGTTTGATCAATTTTGCTTGAAGCAGGTACTACCAAGGATACCAGGTGGAGAAGTCCTTTCCCAGGCCACTGCCCACTTACCAATCTCCATTCTTCAAGAGAGTAGGAAATATATCTATACAAAGGGAGACACATAGAAATATTCTCATCCAAGAGGAACAACTTCAGGCTTCTTGATTTCTGGCCTGGTTCATGACAGTCACCATCAACCCAAAGCTTTCAGTCATCTTTCTAAGTCTGGAAGGAACAAGCCTAGTTCAAACCGTGATTTTCAGATTTATCTTTTTAAATGAATTAATCAAATTCAATTGAAAACATTTTCTCTTAACGACTCCCAATAACTAATTTTAAATTCTTAGGTTTTTCAGCAGGATGAAAATACTGCTTGTAATATTAAGCAATCATAAATACACACACATTATACAATTGCCTGTTTATTTAATGGCACCATTTTTGCAAACTAGAAATTATTTCTACTTTTCATCTCACATACAATCTGCAACCATTCACAGGCTGAATGCAATTTCTTCAACAGACTGGAAAACAAAAAGTACATTCTTAAAATCAGAACTGAATTCACATATTTTCTTTGGACCAAGAAATGGTACATAATACAAAATATACATTTATGGAATTTTTCTAAACAGTTTGAATCACATAAACTGCAAATAGTGGATGAGCTACTACGGAGAATTTTGTATACATTGTGTTTAAAATATTTCTGCAGTTATATTAGTCTTACATTTATAGATTTAAAAAATGAATCCATATATAATGCAACATGCTTTTAACACATATACGTCTCTCATTCATAACATTTATACAAATTAAGTGAAATAATTTCAAGAGTGAAACCAACCAGTATTGGGTCATATCACTAGAAACAAAATTTCCTGCAGATAAGCTATTTTGTCAAGGGCTAACCAGGTAAGCCAATGGTTTCTAAGTTTCAAAACTCCCACAAATGGGAATTAAATAAGCTGTAACTGAACATCCAAATTTGGCAACAAATTTAACAATCCAATCAATTTTTCCATTGCAGTTGTATTTTAGTAGAAATCTCATTGACCCTGGACATTAGTGGCTGTCCATGTTAGAGCGTATTGTAACATTCTGCATTAGTAGTTCAGTATCTAAAGCCTAAGACTCCGAAATGAATTAAACATTTAATGAACTGTAATACCAGGAAGCTGAAAATCTTAAAACCTGAGTGAAATCTGACAGTTAAATGTATTGTCTGTTAATATAACTGCACTACACAGGTCAGAAATATGCCAGAAATGCTAAATTCCCCTCTGATCTCTTTCCTATTGAATTTCAAATCTTCTTAGAGAAAAGTGTTATCCTCTAAGACTAATCCTAAGACTACTTTTTCTACCTTTAATCATTCTTCCTTTCCCTGAAATGTAACCTTTTTTAAAAAAGGGTATTTTAATATCAGATTCTAGCCCAGGCCCCCCTCCACCTCCCATACCTTTTAAAAAGTGAAATAATTGCTTAAAATAGACTCAAGTTATTTTGATGTCCTCGAAATATTGTTTATGGGCTTTGCAGGGCAAGGGATGACACCCCATTATGCTGTAGTATGGGATCTTAATCAGGGGCCCACAAACTACTGCAATACTGTAAACTTCAGTATTGAAGGGGTTATATACATTCTATGCATTTCTTGGCTTGAGGGAGTCCACAGGATTCATCAGTATCAAAGTGTCTGTGACTCAAAAGGTAAGAACTGCTAAAATGAACCTGTCCCATCCACACTTAATTAGAACATTACTAATTCTGTTCTGCAGCCACCCAATCTTTTACACAAATCTAACTTACTTCAGCTGGTACCACACAAATGCAAATGTTACTAAGTAGCTCTTTATGGGGTTGGAAGGACCAAGTTAAAAATAAAGAAAAACCCTAAATAGTTTTCCAAACACTTAGTTTAATCAGAAAGCCATTAGGAGAAAACTGGGTTTTAGAGCAATGAAAAGAACTGATGGGTTGGGTTTTGTGGTAAAGAAACATTGTATTTATTTTTCTCAATTGCTTCTGTTGAATAAGCAGTAACTTTTATCGTTGTCTCTCTTGTGGAAACCCCAAATTATCTAAAGAAGAAAAGGATGGTTCCTGATGGTTTATGTGATGCAACAGTACTTAATCATTCACAGCTGGGTCCAAGGAAGACATTCCTATGGCTTTTAAAAGAATTAAAAAGTAATCTTCTTCTCTCCTCACTGACATCTCCCCACCCCTCCATCTCTGGTTTCCTTATTTTAAGCCCAGTTTAACACAGTATTAGTAGGCCTTGATGAGGTAATCACTAAGCTTTCTTGCTCAAGAAAACAGAATTGGCCTGTTTCAGTTTGAAAAAAGAAAGAGATAACCAAGAGGGAAGGAGAGGAAATGGGGACATTTTGTTGTTGTCACATTGGTTTTTTTTGTCAACTTAAACACCTTCCCTGCACCTTCATCTAATAAAAGTATAACAGCAATTTCAATACTATCTAAGTTTTTCTCATTAGTATGCCTACCTGCTGGTTATAAAAACAGGAAAGCAGTGAGAGCAGAAACCATGAGTCTTATTATATAAGTGGGTGAAAGGAAAAGACTCGGTGCTGAGGTAAACAAAAGTGGAAAACATTCATTTGACAGAGAAGTGGAACCAAATACCTGTTTCATTTCTGTTATTGTACTCTATCAGCAATCACACTTAACCGAGACTTATTATGCTAACCAATAATACAGTATTATACTTATATATTTAGGAAATGTATTCTTAAATATTTCAAGCATATTCTGAAGTAATATATAATTTAAAACAAATACAAACCAAAACAATGGCATACTACTGAAGTAAATAAGGCAAAATTATGTTTCTAAAATCTTAAACCATAAGGAATTCTTCCCAATGTGTAAAGGAAAAGCTAATTAGAAGACTAAATTTCTCAAATAAAAAATGGTCATCTCACCAGCAGTATCTATCTGCAAGCAAAAGTATATGAAACTCTTTAAGGTCCCTTCAAAGAAAAATCTCAAATGAGGAACATTTATATACTGAAATATTTACATAATATTTTCTAATCAAATTCTAACATAATACTGTACAAACAGCTATCAAAATATTAAAGGCTTAAACCTCTCAATCAAACTTAATGAACTAAAAGTATACACCATGAAATTAAAAATTAAAAACAACAAAAAGTAAACTAGTACCCAGTTTAATCTGTTTTTTTTTTTGGCAGAAATAATAAATTGAATTCCTAGAAGGATTTATCCAGTAAAGATGGGCAGTGAAATTATTTTAAAAATTTAAAACACGCCGAAATTTTTTTAAACATTTTAAAACAATTTTATCTGGTTAAAATTGGATAGTAACACTGACATGTTTTCAATAAAAGAACAGTTTTACTTAAATAAGATAAATTTAACTGGAGATATATATTTCTAAAAATATCTTAAATGCAAACCCCACCTGTATTTTCAGGGCTGGAGAATGCTAAGAAATGCATGACCTAGTTCTCTGAATTGCTGCTGTTAGCAGGAAGCAAAAAGACCATTCTTTCTAGACAATCAAGCATGCCGAGTGGACTTAATTCTCATCAGTCCAATTTCATTCCTATGCTAAGAATAATTTTCTTTAGAATGAGATTTTTAAATTTGGGGTGGGGGGAGAAAATAAACAGAAGAAGAGTTCAGGTGAATAAAGGAAGCACAAATGAGTTCTTTGAGAACAGGGACCTGCCTTGTTCAGAAGAGTACCTGGTAGGCGAGCTGGAGGACAGTTACTATTTTCTTGGATGAGTGATGCAGTTATAATATTAACTTACACTAGATTCTAAATTCTGTGAGAACATAAATTCATGAGGACAAGGACCTATGAATTCTCTTTAGGTGCTTAGCCTAGAATAGTGTTTTGTAGATAATGCTCAATACATTTTGTGGAAAAGCAAAGTTTTAACTGGATTAATATATAGCCCAAGGGATGATCAGTAAAAGTACTGCTACAATTCAGATCATTTTAATTTCATAATTGATTTATTCTTTAATCCAAATTTCTTAATGTTATGAAGTTAGTAGAAAAAATTAACTGGCTGGAGTTACACGAACTGCAAGAAGTAAGTTAATACACTGTAATTAAAATGTTTTAGATAGTTTTAATGCTGAATAAGGAAAACACCCACTTTAATTTTTAAAAGTTAGTGCTAATATTGAGAACATCTTCTCTTATCTGTAAAAGTACATTCCCCAAGAAAGTGGAAATTAGATCTTATTTTGCGAAAATATTAAGAGAGAGATCAGTGAAGTTTTTTTTAATTTAGGGTAATAACAGTCTGGTATACAAAATTGAATTTCCTATTAAAAGCAGCAAATTGGACTCATTAAGAAGTTTAAATCAAAGTACATTTAGAATATTATGTTATCAGCACATTATCCCTCCAAAGAAAATAACATAGAACACATCAAAAATTTTAAAGCGTTGCCCTGAGATGCTAATTAGCACAAAAAGGAGGGGATGGAGGTCAAGAATTTAAGTGGTACAAAAATGAAATGCACAATAGAAGTGCAAAAGTGCTTTTTAAAAATGTGGTTGATTCTCCCCCCCACTACCACTGCCCCCCAAAATCAGAAATACATACAATCTGCTGTTATAATGTATACTTCCTTCTTGTATTGTTATAATGAAAAATCTTATCTAGTATGTCAGTGCTGACTCACGTGGGAAAAGATTTAGTCTTCTTATATCACAATTAGTTTGCTCTCACTTCCAAGCCTAATTTCAGAAATAATTCTAAGAGAAGGATATTTTAATCTCCTCTTTTTTCATTTAGCTAAAAACTCAAATAAAAAGGCTCTTACTTTGAAATACAGTTTTCCATCATATATTTTACTTGTGGTTAAGATTTTGCATCTCAAATGATTCCACAGTACAGTTCAAGGTTTTGAAATTTCTGGAACTAAAAACTTCAGTCTACATTAAAAATTAAGGAACTTGCTTATCGTAATAAGGGATATTTAACTTTCAGGACTTGTGTGTCTGATACTCAATATACATTAGAAGCACTACTATTCATTAAATGTACATTTACAGCTTGCAAAGCCATAACTTAGAACATTATGATACTTCGCACTCTACCACAGATTTAGACATTAAGCATTTATTTGTAAGTTAAGTATGGAATTGGTTATTTAGTTTCAATGGTTATGAGTTTCTAAATATAATACTTCAATTTTTCTTCACTCATGCTGAATTAGGATATAAATTAAATACAATTAAGTAACATTTAATCACCTCACAAATAAGAGGGATAATGTTAAGATTTTGCTGGTATGTAACTACTTAAATCTGAGACGTTTCACATTAATTTTCCCACTACTCCCCTAACTTTACATTAGTTTTAAGGTTATATATACAAATAAGTATATTTCCAAGTTAGGGGAAAAAACAAATATAACAAAGTGGATTATACTACTTTTTATACACAAAGTTTTGATTTGGTCTTCTTATGATGTTATTTTAATCTTACATTATAATAGTTTTCTGGTGGGGAATCTGCCTACTGAATGATTAAAATACATAGTGATAAATACAATATTCAACCAAAAGAGACAAAAATACAGGGCACAGAACAGTAGTCTTTTCAATGTGACAGATTTGAAAAACTAACTTTCACATGCTTAATCAGAAGAATTTAAGCCTAAATTAAATTATTTTTTAATCTACAATTCCTTAAGCTCTGCAAGTTATTTTAAAAGGCCAACAGCTAAATATTATCAACATGCTATATTTCAAATCACAAATACATCTTAACCACTTGTATTCTAAAGACATGGGCCAATTAAAAATCACAGGCAAACACACGCTCACAAATGCACACATACCTATCAGAGAGTGTTAGACTGTCAAGTTTTGACAATTATTTTAACTAAACAGTAGGCAAATCCAAGCTGATGCGCATCTCAATGTAAAACAAAAACAAAAACAGGCTGAAACAAACCTATTTAAAAACAGATTAAGGAACAACAGAGACTTAATCTTTCAGTCTTTCTAATAGAAGGGAAACATTTCCAACTCTAAGCCTTGAGTAACATTATTGTCCATCTCAAGAGACTAACATCTTTCCCCATGAGAAACTTCTCATTACAATGGCATGGTGTTTTAGAAGGCCGGGATAAAAGAGGAATTACACGTACATGATTAAATTTCTTGTTTGTTAAATCAAGCTTTATTGATAAAATGGAATTCAGAATATCTTACTAGGAACAGCAGCAGGCCCAGCCAATCATGATAGCAAAAATGTGGCAGTTTCCTACTATATGTAGGAAGCTGCTGCTTATCAATTAGTAATTTAATGTAAGGAAGGACTTGTAAAACAGGTGCAAAGAATCAAGGCATTCTAGCCCCAAGATCGATATTCTTATAAATATACTGTATTACCTGCAATACTCATGGCAACAAGGAGAGAATATCTTAAAAGACAGTTAAATGAAGGGACCGGCTTTATCTACAATGCCAATCACACTGCCAAGAACATTAAGATAGCTTTCAATAAATCCCTGCATGTTCGGCTTTGTAAGGTTTTGAAATTATCTCCACAATCATGTGCATGTTTAAGCATCTAGCTGATGTGGCTGCTGCTCTCCCTGTCCCAACCCCAAGTCCAAAACACAGCATGACTTGAAAGGGCTATGTATCTGTTGCATCACACAACAAGCCAAACAGTTCTGTAACTTTGATAGTGATTTAAAGCAGTTCATAATTAAATATCAGCATTTTGCACAAGGACAATTACTTTACAAAAAACAAAATCATACAACAAAAATTGCTGGAGTCTGATTTACAACATGAATTATGGTTTGAAATCACGTTTACATAAGTCTCAAATTTACAAAACAAAAACAAAACAAAAAAGATCAGTTCTGGGCTAGCTGTTGTACGGCTGAAGTTCTCTGGTGTAATCAATCACTCTCACCCATGTCATATCCTTCTTTAAAGTTGAGGATGGATGTTAAAAAGTTTCATCGAAGTTGAGCTATACTCTCCTTTGGAGGTGAAGGCAAACTCCATAGCTAGATGAGCAGTTTTACCACATATCATCAGTTGATGTAGAGTCCTTTGTAAAAGGAAACAAAATGAAACAAGGAGCTAAATTAATGCTTGGAGGTGTCAAAACATACTACTTTGTGGGTCACAGAGATAAAGTTTTGTCAAGTTGATTTTTAGAATACAAATGTTTTAAAAAGTATGTAAATATGTGTGTATATACATGAAATACCAATATTTAATTTGTTTAAAGAATTATTATGCCTTTGTTTTTGGAATAAAATACTTGAAATCTGGTTTTCCTAATAGGTCGACCAAATGTATTTCTAAGTCAATAAAACTACTAAAAATAATTTCATGTATTTTCTTTGATTAAACCCAATTTATTTGCAGAACACCACTTTTATGAACTTTTATTGCATAAAAAGATTGAGACTTCATGTAATATGAGATTTGAAGAGGGTTCATAATGTAATATATAAAATATTTCAGAGCTATCTATGCTCAAATGATTTTAAGTTACCATTTTTCTGTAAATATTCTTTAGCAGAATTGAAAGAGAAAACTTACTTGAGAATATGGCACCTTTACGTCTTTTTAAAAAAAAATCAAAAAACTTTTTTCTAATGTCTATGTTAATAGAATTTTTTATTTTAATATTTAAATGAAGCATACATTTTAGGGTCCTTGGCAGGGGTATTTCCAACCATAAAAACTATTTGGTGGAGATAAGCATTTTGAAGTTAAATATTGCAGCTGTTCATAAACCTAGTCTAACTGAAGATTCTGAATAGAGATATTAATCCAAACTTCAAAAAAATATTCAGTGGAGGCAAACGTTCCGAAGTTGATTGCTTGTAGAAACTTACAGAACCCAAAATAATCCAAAAGAACTTTCTTCTTTTTTGAGAGAGGTGGCCACTCACCATGATTATGTCCTCAATCACTAGAACTGTGGTCAAGGCAGAGCTCAGAGCAAGCAGAGTTCAGAGCAATCAATCAGGGGTGTGGGTAAGAGAATGGGTGCAGTGAACAATTCTGCAAAAACAGGTAGGAAGGATATGCATTTAGAGTGAAGGGGAAGGGTAAGCAGAGGAAGCTAAAATGTTACTTACAGTGTCATCATTTTTGTAAGGATTCAGTCTATTGTAAACGGCTTCAATTACATTCCGCCTAAATTTTAAAAAATGCAGAGAATTAATTCTTTGGAAAGCAAAACAGTGCTTAATTCATAGTCAGGTGCTCATTAAAATGTCAAAATAATTGAATACTTAGATATTACTTTAGTTTTATTTCTTACTCTTAATAAGCAAGCCTACTTTAAGATATTTGGACCTCAAAGTTAAAAGTAGAGGTGAATTAATTCCAAAATACAACATTCCACCAGCCCAGTTAATAGAAGACTAATTGTCATGATTTAAAAAAATCAGTCTATAGAGTCTACTTCTATTTGAACTGGCTTAAGTGTTTATGAGTCAGCAATGACAATGAGGTTCTTAAGATATGATATTAATAGCACATAGCAGTTAAAAGCTGCATGTTAGTTTTCAAGTAGAAGTAACTTCAACATGTGTTACAGTAAATTAATTTAGATACATTTTATATTTAAGATTCTGCTTTTCTTAATGCCCCTATTAAAACTCAATGTCAAATACAACATTTCTATGACAAGTCTGCAGTGGTACTGATAGCCTTCCTGCCTCCAAAATTGATTTGAAGCAATTTTATAGACAATTATTTCATAGAAAGTCATAGTGGAAGAAAACAGTTTCTAAAAAATAAAAGCTTCAAACAGGAACATTTGTAATTGTCATTCAGTAAAAATGATTATAAAGAGCATGGCTCTTAGTTGCAAAACCCAGTGGAGATTTCAAGAAAATTAGTCAATAATATATTTTTGTAGGCCAACTTTATGGATATTTAAGGTAAAAATATTTTAACATTTGAATTATAAAATTACTTGAATTCATTTTCTACTATTAAGATGTAAGCATCAATATTCAACACAAATTAGTCCAGTTCTTTGAACTAAAGTGGAAAGGGAAAAAAACAAGCTTCCCTGACTCCTAAAACTAACCAAACAAAAACACTGGGCGGGGGGGCCCATGGTGACTCAGCCGGCAGAGCTCTCGCCTGCCATGACAGAGACCCAGGTTCAATTCCCGGTGCTGCCCACGTCAAAAAAAAAAAAAAAAAAAATATATATATATATATATATATAAAATGGCAAATGTGAGAAGGAGAAAATTCAGCCAGATAGAGGAAGAGGAAGATGTTTATTCCTGGGATGTCACAGTTAACCAGCAATTGACATGATCAACAATAAGAACAGTAGTAAAAATAATACAATAATGACACTTCAAATTTTATAATGCTATGTAGTTTAATTTAAAAAGTGCTTGTATTACATTATCATTTATGCTATATTTGGAAATCAATGTCATCCAACCTCAGTATAACTAGTTACAACTGAGGACATTCGAGCATCTAATCTAAACAAGCACCATATATCACTAATTTCAAAAACCACTGATCTGTAGGCTAAATAAAATATTTTGAAAGCATATAATTATATCATCTTACAAATTAGGCAAACATATTTGACCAACTGCATCAACATTTGCCTACACTAGCCTCAAGTATGAGAGTGTGCAGAACGTAACTTACTTGCTTGCCAGTTCACCCCCTGGTGGGAGGCTGGGGATGTTCTCGCTCGCTAATGTGCGCATCACATGGACTAAGTCGGGGACGCCTTCCCCCTGCTTCTTTATGATTTCTGGGAATCAGAAGTACTTTTTTTGTAAGTGCTATCCAAATTTAATTTAAAAATTGAAACAAAGATAACTTAGCTTTTAAAGGATGTATTTACCACATCCAAGATTTTCTAAACTGGTGTCATAAGAGAAAAAAAATCAAGTTGACCTTTGAAAATTTATGACAAAAGGGTGCACAAGATGATACAAAAAATGAAATACTTTCCTTATTAACTTTAAAGAATGAAAACAATCTAGATCACAATATAAAAAGAATTTCACGTTACATCAATATATTACATAATCAGGAATACATGTGTACAGATGAGAATATCCTTCTTAAGATGACAACCAGTTACTTCTGAGGAGAGCGACTCCTCTCTTTAGACTAGGAACATGCTTCCTGAACTTTGCCCTGTAAAATACATTGCACAGATTTTTTTGGTATAATTTTGGAATTTTAAAAAAGCAACCTTTCAGTATAGGAAATGTATTGGTTACATACTAAACTAAATCATTTTTAGGTACATCTTTATATTTGCAAAATGGTATTAAGTAGCATGCACAGGTTAGATTATATACTAAAACAGGACTCAGCTTAATTTTTGTCTAAAGTATCTTTAAACAGTTAATAGATCCAGAAAACCATTTTCTTGGTTGATTATCTGAACAAAGCCTTGAACGAAAAAGATCTAAGCTTCATGAAAATTTTCTAAAGAGAAATATTTGACAAACCATACATCTGCATTTAAATTAACTTCAAAACATCCAGATGTTAAATGGGTAAAGTGATATGATCTGCAGTGTTGTGCAGATGTATACTGTTATTCATACCACACAATATCAAAATTATGTACACAGAACTTAACAAAGAACTCTAAAACTATTCACTTTACGGGCAAGTAAGTCTTCACTTGGAGTCTTAACACAGTTTACTCCAAATGCAATATTATGCCAAAGGTATTTGTAAGTTTTATCTTTAAGTTTTGTTCAGTCTTTTATTTTTCAATGTTTATGATAGGAAATTTTCTTTTAGTCAACACTGGTGCAAGAAAATTATTCTAGTTTAAATTTGTAAATACCTTTGAAAATAAGAACACAAATAAAGAGCTTCCATTCTTTGATCAAGCCTTGAAATATTAATTCATCATTAAAGGTACACTTTAAAAGACAGACATTGCTACCCATATTTCTTGAAATGACTCAAATTGTCCTTTATAAATTAAGGCCAAATTTTACCATCTATTATTTTTTGCCTTTTTTTTTTTTTAACCACTTTTAAATCTGAACAAAAAGCAAGGATCTCAGATTTGGTTTGCCAAGTTCCTTTATTGTGTAATCTTTAACATCTAATATATTTATTCTACATGATTCTAATGCTGGAAAGCTGCTGTACAAAAATAAAGGGATTTGATGTTTACCTAAACTGCACAATTTTACAATCTAAAGCTGTAATACACTTAACATACAGTCTCTGCTAAGCCAATACAATTATTTGGATAGATAACTAGATACAACAGAAATGAACACTGATGATAAATGTAATCAATGATGGTTTCAGGTCTAAAAAAATATTACCTCAAATCATCTATATTTGATGTATCTTACATCTCTTTTGTCAAATATAAATTAGGATATTTTAACTATGAAGAAAATTACAGGAAAACAAACAAGTTCTTTTTTTAAAAAAAATAATGTAAGGCTTTAAAAACAGTTAATATCCCATATTCCATGTGGGACAATCCATTTAAACTACCTGACCTTTTATACTATACTATACTAGTTGTTCTTTTTGCTTTTGAAAAAGAATTGAATTTTAAGAAATATTCTTAATATTGCTCGTGGACTATATACTTTAATCATAGTTGTAAAAAGACTGGTTATTTTAAATTAAAGAATACCTATGTATAGAAGATCCATATTCTACATACCCATATACAAACATATTCTTCTACCCCTCGCTCTCCTTCCTCAAGTCTGAGGAATTCTACCACTTATCTCTAAATCAGCAATTGTAAATGACACTCAGGCAATCAGCAGCGAAGATTTTTAAACTATACACAAATAAACAATCTTAAATTGGCTTAGAAGGAACACAAACTCAGTAGAGGTATAGTATAAACTATGAGTTAAATTGTTTATGTGCCCAGAAGGTGATTTAGAAAGGCAGGTGACAGGAGAAAGGGAGGTGAAAATCCTTTACCCTTTACTATGGTGTAGAGAGAAAAGCTGTAAGTATTCAAAACAAGTAACATGAAATTTGGCAGCTCACAGAACTTTAGCGAAGGCATGTATTTAAAAAAAGAAAGAAAAAGGTGTTCAGTGCCTGCTTCGGAAGTTGATACGCTGTTTTTCACGTTTTAAGACATGTAACAACTTTTACAATGCAAACAATTACATTCTTTCTATGTTTTTAAATAGCAGCAGTTTTAAGTAATGTTATATTTCTTCTCTAGTTGCAGTCTCATCAAATATATCTTAATAAAGAATACCATAGATTTCATTCATGACACAAAATAGTTTTCCAATGAATGATACAAGTATAACAACATTCAACATATTGAAAATATCAAGTATCAAATAAACTCTGCTCAAATGGCAACTCTTGCTTGATAATAAGCAATATGAAGCTTAATATTGTTAACAAATTATGTATCTGAAGTTAGTATTTTTAATTCCACCAAAATTTTACTTTAAAAGAGTACACGCTAAGGTAAAAGTAGCATTTCTAAAATTCGATCCCATTTCATAGTAAATAAAATACTTATTCCTATTTAAGTCAATAGGAAACCATGTATGTTCCCAAGTCACTTTAAAAGTACCAATGCATTAAATATCAACTTACCCCTATACACATTAATTATTCTCTCCTGATTTCATATTTTTCCCAAATAGCAATGTGAACTAATGTGATAAACTCTGTAACATTAAATATTTTGCTATTTTATATTATCTATAAAAAACATATTTAAAATATAAAAATTCTATGATCCTTGCTAATAGGAAACAAACTCACTGAATATTATGTCCAATGAATGAAATACCAAATGGTACACGCATATATCAGATCTATCACTATAAAGGTGGTAAGGGTAATAAAAGCAAAACAGCAGCTCTAAGACAATACTGAAAATAAAAAACAATCATGACTCTAATATAAGACTGATTATGATTGATATCAAACAGCTAAAAGTGAGAAAATAAAATTAAGGTACATACTCATTTTTATAATGCAGACACAGCAGGATTTAAGAGGTGGTAGGTCAATGCTTGCATGCAAGTAGGGGTCTTCAATGTGCAAATTAATGCTATGAGGAGGCCAAAATACCTTCCAACACTACATAATCATGTCAAGCCCTTCTTAAAGAAACTGCTTACTTCACAAGTTTATTGCATATATGCAGTAAATCTGCATTCTCTGGAGAGACTAAACTATATACCAGGTAGTAGCTATAGTCAAAGACAACTTCAGTTCTTTCAAATATTTAAAGGCACTACACTGGAAAGTTACAAACATCTTACTAATTGTCTCAAAGAAATTTCTGGAATTATGACAAATACGCTCCTGGAATTCCCAATTTACTTAGAGATTCTATTCAGCATTCACATTTCTGCCAAGCAGACATCTAGTATTTTTGTTATACAGGTCTATCTTTGCTTAGGTAAGACAGGATTTAGGCAAAAAAAAAGTCTTGAAAACAGTTTAGAATAAATTTTAAAACGCTATGGCACAGGGCAGGCCACGGGGGCTCAGCAGGCAGAGTTCTCACTGCCATGCGGGAGATCTGGGTTCAACTCCTGGTGCCTGCCCATGCAAAAAAAAAAAAAAAAGCTATGGCATATGCACAAGGTATGACCTTCAAGTTATAAAAAAAAAACCCTACCAATCCTAAATTAATGTACACAGCTTTTCACACAAAGATGGCATTCAAATTATCACCATCAAATAATTTCTGAATTTGTAATTAAAGAAACCACAAAATCAGATTTTCCTCGCATAAAATTACTTATGCCAGTGAATTTATCAAGAATTTTAAAAGCACATAAAACATTTTAGCTTTTTTAAACAAATGAGTCCTGAACAGAATACATAGGGCCACACCAGCTGATAATTCTAATATAAGTGTGATAGGACAGTCAGCACACGTCTAAATTACTACTACAGAAATATTCTTCCCCACTTTTGTACACTTAACACTAGATGTCAAAGATCTAAAATCTAAAAATGTTAAGTTTGTGTTGAAGGTTTTTCTCTAATAAAGTTACTTATTTTTTGTTAAATGATCCACCTTCTACTCTGCATTCCAGGTACTTGTCCAACTCTGCCTCCTTCTTCACTGCTTCGGGCGATACTTTGGGTGCGTTTGGAAAACAGATCAATATCACACTCATGTTGTCTCGACTTCCCTGGGAAGAAAAGAGTTTGAGAAAATATTTTGGTTTTCTTTTTGCCCTCCCATACGTCTTCTTCAAAGCTGTGAGAACCTTTAGAGGCATGCCAATTATATTTGTTCTAGTGAGACCATATAATATTTTTAAAGAGAAAAAAATAAGACATGTACATATTGGGGGAAAGGTACACACATACACAGACACACAGATTATATGCAGTATGTAATAAATAGAATAGCCAATACTCGAAAAGACAAGAGAGAAATATTACAGGTTAAATCCCACTACAATATTTAAAAGAATTCTATAAAGCAAAAAAAATTTCTGAGCATTTACTGGTAGCCTATTTAACTTGAAGTGACATCTAATAAGAATATATATATATATACACATATTCACTCGATGAAAAGAAAATTTCAGTGGTATTCCTCTTAACAGGATTTGGACTGTAGTTAAATTTGATCATCTTACATTAAAAATAAGTTATAATGAACACTGTGGAGCTAATTCATTCACTTCATAAAAAGCAGAAATAGGGAATTAGAGGTAAAACTACAAATAAAACAGGCTGTAAGTTTTATAATTTAAAAAACTTACAAGTTTTAGAAAGCACATTCAATTTTAAGGAAACCTAAGTATTCAAAATGCTGAAATGAAAATACTTGAATCACTGCTTTCTTCCCCGCACCCCTTTTCTGTTAGTGACTGGATTTAATTTTTACATATTTCATTCTGCTACTGATCTCACAGGATTAGTTTAAAAAATAAACAATATAAAGAAATTAATATTTAAAAAGACAATTTGGGGGGAAAATTGTACATAGAAAGAAAGTGGAAGCTGAGTCATTATTTACTAATATATGCTCTGAAAATTCTCTTAAGAAAATGCTTTTTATCTAGCTAACAAGTATTTCAAGTACTATAGAATAAACTCACCACATGGATACTATTTTCATAAAAGGTACAAAGAACATATGTTCCTTAAATCATTTTTCAGTTCTCCCAAAATTCAAAAATTGGAATCAGTGTGCTCTATCAAGTTTTGTTCTACTGACTTTTTTTAACATATGGTTGTGTTGGATGTTACACATACCTGATTTCTAAATATGATTAGATTTTAAGATTTCAAGTAGAGCCAGCAATGTATGTATAAAACTACAAAGAATATTATGTTGGCTTTTTATTTCTGCACTCTAAGAGAAAATAAAATATAGAGCCTCAAAAATGTTTTATTAATGCAACATTTGTTTTAAAAAATTAAAGAATTAATTAATGAGCATTGCTGACAAAATGGAACAGCGTAGTTCAAGGGCCTAGATTCTAGTTTTTGTGCTGCTACTTAAGAAGTAATTGCGTAATCCTGGAGAAGTCATTTAACATCTCTAGAAAAGAGATGTATCAAGTATAATTAATTCAATTTGCTAAACTAGCTACATACATAAATACATCAGTTCATTAATTTAATCCATCAACAGTCCTATGGACTAGATATCATCATCTAAATTGTCGAGTACAAAAGTAATAGTTAAGCCTTGATCCCAGACAGGTTTTTCTGCCTCTGAAATCAACAGAACTTTCTCTGGCTTCGCTTCCTTAGCGGTAAATCCAAAGCCTGTGCTGCTAGCTCAACTATGTATATGATTATATTTAATCTACCAAGTAACTGTCTTATCTTTTTTACAATTAAAGAAACTGATCTTCCAGATAGTTTAAATAGCTTACCTTAGTTTAAATAGTCACAGATTCTCAAATCAAGTTCTTCTTATTCCAAAACCCAAGGCTATTTCTAATACAACACACCAGATGTCCCTAAAGTCCCTTTGTCAGTGCTATTGATTCATTAACCATAGTATCAAATAGCTGCCATAAATGTATATAGTTATCATACGGTAAAAATAAAATGGCAAAATTCTAAAATGCTTTTCATTTGTAGATACTGAGGTCTAACTCTCCCCACTCCCTCTTTTAAAACCTGAAATAATCCTTTTACCTTTGATAATCTTCCACATGATTAAAAAGGTTGAGTAGTCATGGTTATCAAAATACTAAACTTTCAGATTATAACTCTTGCATAGGTGGCAGTTGGGTAATTTTATTTCTAAAAAGTGTTCCTATGATGTATTTTTCATAGTTGATGAACACTATTCTACACTGTGACGAAAACTTACTTCTGAGAACTTAGGTTCTAAGATGATTAAATACCAAGGTACTAATTAAAATGACATAAAATAGTTTTTCTAAAAACATCTATCTACCTTATACAAACAGGTGTCGACTACTTCATTGCAAACTTTCTCAAGATCGTCAGTGACTTCAAGTCTGGATCTTACAAAATCACAGAGCTCTTCATTGCCCATAACATCCCAGATACCATCACATGCAAGAATAATGAACTGATCGTCTTCTTCAGATCTTTCAATATCATGGACTTCAGGCTCTGGGGAGACAAGCTGCTCTGTAGGACCTTTTCCGTGGACACATTTGTAATCAAAGTCCCCAAGGGCCCTGGACACAGCCAGAGAGCCATTCACACGCTGAATCATCACAGAACCACCTGCGTTTTGAATTCGTTCTTTTTCCAGTGGATTACTTGGTTTATGATCTTGTGTGAAGAAGTGAACTTTCCTGTTTCTACAGAGTAAACCTCTCGAGTCTCCACAGTTAATGAAATAAGTATGATGGGGGGAAATTAAGACACCCACAGCTGTCGACCCACTTCTATCTGCGCCATGTTTCTTCTCTGACATGACTCTCATGTGTTCATCAATCTCCAGAAAACCTGTTCTGATTCCATTCTTGACATTTTCCACCGAAGGTGCTCCCGCCGACCCTTTAAAATCCTGGTTATTGGTGATGTGATCTAACAAATGCTCACAGCAGTATTTGGCAACCTGAGACCCAGCGTGCCCATCATACACAGCAAAAAATGACCAAGTTTCAAGTCCACTTGGCAAACCGATCACAGCTGTATGTGCATCCTCCATCTCAACACGCCAGCCTTGCATGCTGCTTAACCCATAGCGCAGCCCATTACCCTGCCCCTGGGCATTATGCTTTTCCATCTTTGGCTTGTCTAAAAATGCTCCCATTATGTCTTGATCCTCTAGGTCTGCAAAGGAAGAGAAACAGGAGAGTTACACACTTGTTTCATAAACATTAGACACGTCCAACAACTCTTACAAGCATGAAGGAGATGTACAGCCTTCAATTAGAATTCACCACTCTGGTGGTAAGCAGGCACTCACTGTGTTGCTGACTTGAAATAGGGAGATTAACAGGGAGATTTGGGAGAAAGGCTAATTGAGCGCGGTTTAGAACGGGCAAAAGGGAGAGCTAAAGCACCGGGAGAGAAGCAGCAGACGGGTCTTTCTTCCTAAGGCACAACAACCACTTGCAGTAGAAAGGAAAGCGAGCAGCAGTCACCGGCTTACACGAACCAGACCAGGCTTTAAGGAGACACTGAACACGCGTAATCTCTTGGGGAATTTCAGAATTGCGTCGTGCGTGTTTATCAATCAAGAAAAGCCAAATGAAGTCGACTAATCCAAACATCTTACTCACACGTTCAGGATTTTCTACAATTTGATTCCAAACTACCTAGTTGTACTCCCACTAGCAAAAGTAAAAATGATCTACTCATACACAACACTCCAAATTAGCTCCTTCCTTTAAGCTTTTGCTCATATCAGTGCCCTTGACTAGAATCCTTTGCCTCTCCCTCCCTAGTCATATTCGAAAAAGTATACCCATTCTTTAAAGTGGTTTTTGAGTCTTTGATAAAGCCACCTAGTTATTAAATGACTATAAATGTTCCTGCCCCAATTTTCAAGTTGGAAGAATTATACATACATAGAAGAAAGCTTATTGAACACAAATAAAAAATTAATCCATTGGTAATCAAATTAATCCATTAATCTAATGGTAATAACATACACCATTACTGTATGAAATGATCGTTAGGTATAAATGATAAACAGAGATCAAAGGATCTAGTGATCGCCCTGCTGAAAACCTGAAAGTTCAGCTACCCTAATCTTTTTCCAATACTCCAAAGTTAAAATTCCTGGTCTGGAATAGGCCCACACAACGTAGGGAAACAGGTGGTCAGGACTGAAGCTGTTCCTTACTTGAGTAATAATCTAGAAAGGTAGACACTTGGAGTCAAAGTCATCAAATGAGTCGTAATTCAATTCAAAGAAATCCAAGAGAGGACTAGAATGATGAACAGAGCTGCAAGGGGAGCTGGGAAATGGCAGGCAGGGCACGGGGAAAAGGACCTAGGTAAATCAGGACGTGGTTCTGAGATGAGAGGGTTGCTGATGCCATTGATGCTAAACTCAGAGAGGAAGCTGGGAGAGAAAGGGGAAGAAGAAAAACCTGTTAGGAGGGAAATAAAAACAACATGTGGTTTCTCAGAAACCTTTTTTTCCTTCTTTATCCTTCTAGGGTCAAACTGATCCATAGGCAGAGAGGACTGGTTGCTTAAAAATTAATTTTATTAATTAACGATAAAACACTCCTGTCTATCCCCTGCCCTCTATTCCACTAACGGAAGGTGAGTAATGGAAACCAGCCATCATACACCCCTATTAGTGGTAAAAGTCAGACTATGTTTCTGATACGAAGTGGAGACCCTCTATGGCAACAGTGAGTTTTGACTGGAGAAAGAATAATGTAATGATTAGCAGGTAATGTTTAAGAAGAATTCCAAATTACTCTGCTAAGTGTTTTACAAGTATTTCCTTATTTAATCTCAATAACCCTTTAAGTAAGTAATAATATTATTATTTATAGATGAGGACACTTTGGGTCACAAAGATTGACAAATTTGGCCAAGGTTAATCAGCTAATATATTTAGGGGAAATCAGTATTCTGATTCAAGTTTGCCTGAATTCAAGTTTGCTGAACAGCACTAACTTTAACCACTAAGGAAAGGGTCTCAATCATGGCTGTTTAACAGAATTACTAGTGGACTTTTTGGGAGAAAACAAAATTCCAAGTCAGAACGCCCAGAATAAGGTTGAAACTTAGGCATCTGTACATTTAAAAAGTGTCACATATGATTCTGAGGTACTGTCAAGTTGACAACCACTGAAAAAATTAGATGGAATGTTCCAGCAGATGATGGGGGAAAAGAGACAGACAAGCTAAGGGCCAAACAGAAAGATTCGACACCAAATGTGTTGAATCAAGACCACTCTACTAGGCTAAATGTACAAGGAGAAGTCTTACAGGAAATAAGGTTCCACTATTTTTAGGAAATAAAATTAAAAGATATGAATAAAATTCATAAATATACTCAACAGACAAACCAAAAGAAGGCAGGAATGGCAAATTTTCCTTTACTCCTTTAAGAATTTCCCAGCACTGTGAAAGTCAGACTAAGCAGTTATGAAGTTAGATCAACCTGGTTCAAATTTTGTCACTACTACTTAAAACTTTGACTACTTATCCTTCCTGAATCTTTCCATCTGTATAATGAAGATGGTAGTAATTTTACAGGGTTCTTATGAAAATTAAATTAAATAATGCACACAAAGCACTTGTATAGTGACTAATACATTATAAGTACAATATAGTATAGATATTATATAATTATTACACTATTTTTTCCTGCCAGA
Source organism: Tamandua tetradactyla (assembly GCF_023851605.1). Taxonomy (NCBI): domain Eukaryota; kingdom Metazoa; phylum Chordata; class Mammalia; order Pilosa; family Myrmecophagidae; genus Tamandua; species Tamandua tetradactyla. The sequence continues at coordinate 4,753,094 of NC_135338.1, forward strand.
GGGAGGAGTCAGCTATAAAATTTTTGCTCTTTGCCACCATTTTGACTGACATTAAATTAAAAACTTTCTCTGAATGATAAACTTTAAAACACAGTTTTAACATCATCAATAATTAGAGAATGGCAAATGGGCAATAAAATACTACTTCGCATCTAATGGCAATACCAAGAGTTGGTGAGGTGAGGAAATAGGAACTCCTCTATACTTGGGAGTATAAGTCCATACAAACACTCTGAAGAACAACCGGCAACAGGTAGTAAAGTTGAAGATGCACATAAGAAACTACTTAGCAATTCTACGTTCTAATTATATATCTGAGAGCAATGTTTTGCAAATTGTGGACATGAATGACGAAATCAGGTTAGTGGGTTTTGTGTGGCTGCATTTTAAAAAGATAAAATAGAATGCATCCAATATGGTAAAGGTAAATATTACTTCTTGAAGTTTTTGCTTCAGATGCACAGATATGTTGACTGAGTTGAAGTATGTAATTCTTAATGTGCTTACAGCCAAAAAGCTTGGAACATGCTACCTTAAAGAAACTCTTTCATGTGCCCAAGGTGACATGTACAATGATCTTTTTAGAGAACTGTAATAGCAAACAATTGGAAATAACCTGCTTCTAACTATTCATTACCAGCGAGAATGGATAAATTAACGGAATATTAGTTAGCAAAACAGGTCTACAAATACCAGATACATGTATTGTTCAAGAACAACAACAAAAATGGCGATATGCTGAACAAAGCAGCATAAGTTGTATAAACTGTACACACAACTTTATTATGAAAGGATAAAAACAAGGACAGGAAGAGCAAGTCCCACCTCAGGACGGGTAGTCCACCACAGCAGGGACTTTTTATTTTTATTTCTTTGACCTTTTTGTTTTTATTTTCTTCTCTCAGACAGGAAGTACTGTCATTTTGAAAGCAGGTACACTCGACGGGTACATGTTGTTTTTAACAGCATCCAGGACTGTTCTGAATTTTAAAATGAGAAGAAATTTATTCTTCTTCTAACGAATAATGTGCATGGGGATTAGGTGTGAGTGGATGTATTTCTAAACTGTACAGGCAGAGATAAATTTGTGTGCCTTCAGCAGACCCAGACTCGTCCAGGGACAGCTTGTCAACTGTGGCAGCGTTGGGGGCAGAGAGGAGCTGCAGTCAGGGCAGAGTTCATCACAGGGATAGAAAAGAGGGTGCTCACATGGGGAAAAGAAGAAGAGGATGAGGGATATAGGACAGATGAATGCCAGTCACCCCAAGTGGGCAGCCCTTTGAGGAGGGACTTAGGAGTAAAGATTCAGGGGTGAAAGAAGGAAAAAACAGAAGATAAATAAGCACTGTGGGTGAAGGCAAGAAGGGAGCTGCGAAAAGTTATAAACCATAAAGCATTTATGAATATAACTGTCCCTTCCCTAGACAACAGCAGGGATGAGACACCAGAACCCTTTCCAAGGTTATTCCCCCACTTCCTTAAAACAGCAGACAGCAACAAGTTAATTCTGCTGTTCTTAAGGCACTTCTTTCTCCATGCTCCGTGGGGACGAGAGTGAAGGGAGGACAGGGGATGCTACACTACAGACACAGAGCTCAGAACACAGAGACAGAGCGGTTGTCACACAGCCATGGTGACACTGACCCCACCCAGGGCCCCAGCACAGCTCACGACCACTGGAGGGCTGCCTCTGCCTGGGTCACATCCCAGCCCTCCTACTGCATATTCTCTGGGTCAAGTCTTCTTTAGACCCTCCTCAGAGACTTTTTATTTTATTCACTGGTGTCTCCCAACACTTAAAACACAGTCAAATACATAGCAGAAGTTCAATAATATTTGTTAAATGACTAGTTTCTCTCTGGAGAGAAAAAGAAAAGAATGGCCCCAGGAAACTGTTTAAAAGGAGTTTCAACTGCACCTGTAACTGGTGCTTTCTGGGCTTTGAAGCAGTACAGGGACATGCAGGAATAGAATCTAAGCATTAATCTTAGTTTTTCTTTTGTTACTTTTACTAAGAAATCAAAAAGCACATAGAATTCTCATGAAACTCAACTAACATATATTTAAGTATATCTTAGATTAGGAGGGGCCTGGCTTTCTCCCTCATTTTTCCTGTTGTCCACATCTTCACTCTGAACAACTAGATGACAGGTGATCACAGGCTTAATATCAACATGTGACATTTATGGAGGGATTACTACTAGCCAAGCACTGTCCTAAAAGTTTTATTAACTCCTTTAATTGTCACACCATCCCTAAAAGGTAGGCACCATTACCATCCTGGTTTTCCAGATGAGGAAACAGAGCCATGGGAGATTGCTGCAGGGCAACAGCAGGTGGCCCAACCTCTTCTCTCAATGGCCAGGCTGAGGGGAAGGTGGGAGGTACTAGCCCTTAACTTTCTCATCTGAAATGGGCACATCTGAATGTTGTAGAAAGATTTAAATAAGACAATGGCTGTGAAGGGGACACAAGAAGCTTTGCACAAATGAGGCACTCGACAAATGGAAACTATTCCTATATACAAAGCTACATGTAGACTCTGACTACACCCCACAACAGGGAGCTTACTTTCCTTTTTATAGAAAAGTCCAGTAGTTATATTCCAGATATGTGTATGAAATGACCAAATAATTTTTGAAGCTAAATAGGGTATACTATCTAAACACCAAACCAAGACTTTTGAAAACATATTAGATATTAAAATAAATAAAGTCAACCATCTAACATAATTTTAAGTCCATCTCCATAGGAACTATAAAAATATAGCCAAGGGCAAATTAATAAATTTGTGGTTTGACTTATATTATAAGACAGGCAATTCAGAAATCTTACCTTCCTGGATTCTGAGTAATTTTTAGAGTCCTGGTGAAACAGCTAACTATAGCTACATAAATATAGCAGATGGTTATATAAACATAATACTTACCAGAAGTATTTACTTATTATAAATACTATGTTTACAGAGTCATTTTCCATAAGTGAACCATAAAGAGTATTTTACTTACTCAAATTATTAAATTGGCATATACCTATAAATGGTGAATGAACCCTATGGAGAGTCAATTCACTCATGAATTTGTTAGTTTCTGAAGGAAACATTAGTATCATCAGGTGATCTGAATTTCTCACAGTGCTGTGACAATCACAAGATTAAACTCAATCCCACCCCCCCATCCCCTTTTGGGTCTCTTCTCACTTTTTTTTATTTAAAAAAAAAAAAACAGATTTAGGATATGGTAGGAAATTACTAAATTACATTTTTAAAAAATCTGCCAAGTGGTATGGTAATAGAATAAATACGATTTTTAAAAGCTCAATGCTTACAGACCTATTTATAAAAATGAGTGGAGTAGAGGACATTACATAATGCTGATACACACTAGGGAAGGAATTAGGCAAGAAATGGCACACTGTTTCACCACAGTGGGAGACTAACAGCCAGCTAAAACTTTAGATCTTGTGATAGTTTTCCTAGATCTGGAGGGTCCTTATGGTGGAATCTTCTTTATGGTACTTAGCTAGAATAAAGAGAGCAATTGCAGAATTTTACTCTGTGACCCCCCTGTAATGTTAAAAAGAAAACACTTGTTTTATAAACCTGGTGCGTGAAGAAGGGAGGCAGAAAAATAAAAAGCAATTTGACAGTTTGGAAGATCCTCTTGATATATTACGGTGAATTAAAAACAAGTTTTTTTTTTGGTATGCTGTGTGGTGGGGTCACATTTCTTTCTTTTTCTATGTGAATATTCCATTATTGCAGCACCATTTATTGACTTTTCCTTTGTTTGTTTGTTTGTTTGTTTTGGGAAGTGCATGGACCAGGAATTGAACCCAGGTCTCCAGCATGGCAGGCGAGAATTCTACTACTGAATTATGCTTGCACCCACCCCCCAATTTTTTAAATAAAAATAAAGACTAACCCTTTTTCTCTAGCTGAATTGGAGTTCTATAGTCACACAGTCAAAACTTCAAGTAAACCTTATTTTTCACTTTCTTTATTGTAGACAGACAGTATAAACAGCTGCCATATTTCACCTCAGATGAAGCTACATGCCAATATGTAGGGAAAGCCTCTTAGCTAATTATGCTACGTAGCTTGATGGTCTGAAAACAGCACTGACATCTCCGGCTAGCTGACTGTCTACAACAGCCAAGCGGACATGAAGTCATGACAACGATAAGAGACTCATCAAAGAAACTAAAGGGTTTCTAGTTGAACAGATAGTTACTGTACTTTTACTGGCAGGTCTAACAGACAGAACTATTTTGGGTTAGTTTCCCACTATCGATTTCCGTTCACAAATTTGTGCCATGTCTCTACCACTCCCTGGACTCTTGAACCTAGATTGGTTTGTTCTGAAGATGGAATCCCTCAGAGTCAACCACATAAATTTTAGTGGTATTAAAAAAAAAAACCCATAAAACTGTGTCCAGTGTATTTGTATATATTAATGAGATGGATTTTCATAATAAAATGGTAAATCCAGAAAACAAAACAAACAAACAAAAAACTAAGAGCACTGGGAAAGAGGCAAAGGAAAATAAAAATGCTAACTGTAAAGCAGGCAGCATCCTATTCACGCCGGGTAATATGCCTTCATTAAGGTATACTCTTCCTGAGAGGCGAGTAGCCCAGATGAAGAGAGCAGAAGTCATGAACTGTAAGGGGGCTGAGACGCAAGCCAGGCAGAAGGACCATCCAAATTCACCTGACACATTCTCAAGCAGCTCTCGTTTCTGGTGGAGGTTCAACTCCAGCACTAATAACAGTTTACTGAGCCTAGTGTAGACAGACCTGCAAGGAGATGGACAATGTATGTAGCAGTAATAGAATAGAAGCTTCAGCAGATACAAGCACAAAGTCTAATCAAAGTACCAAAGCACAGAAAACCCAATCTAACAAAAGGCAAAAAGGAAATGGGGACATCAAAGATAGGTCCTAAGGAGATCAATCCCACTCTCGGGGTTTCTGGGCTTAACAAATTTCTCCATGAACTGTTCATTTAGTGTGAAACTGATGCATTCTGTTTACACATCAAATGACCCTATCTTTTCTGGTGGGCTATATCAGTGTGTGTTTTGGGGTATGGTTATACACCACCTTCCACAACCCACTGTGCCATTTTATTGGAAAAGTACATCATTATAAGTCTTTTCATCTGACACATCACTTCTTCCCAGATACCTTTGTTCAGATAACTGGAGTTTACTTTGACTGGACTTTGATGCTCACATCAGAAGTCTGTGCCAATGAGGCTAACTACACAAACAACGACAAATGCTTTAGCAAAACCGTTATCCATTCTGGCATCCAGGCTGCTTGCCCATCCTACTCCAGAAGTTTTACCTTCTAGCTTAGACCACAGCACCCTACACTCCCCATGCCTCCTTTGACACACCTGGATTCATATTTGATGTAATCAGAGAATTTCATGAACATTTGTGTCTTTTAAATCCCAACTACCTCCTAAACTCCTAAACTGAAAAATTCTACAGCTGGACCAGAAAGACATTTGTTAAAAGTTTAGCCAGTGCCTTATAATAAGCAAAGCTGATATAATCATAGCAGAGTCTTAAATCTAGTCATTTAGTTTAATCTGTGCAGAATTATTCTAAATAAAAAAAACTCTACAGATAATTCTTATGATTCCTAAGCAACATATTAGATCAGAAGTAACAAGAATTATTTAACTCACAATTTAGGCAGAATATTTTGATATAAAATTGAAGAATAAAATCCTATATGACAGTTGGTGGCCAATGTGTAGGAATGAGATGCCAAGGGACTGCAGAAGGGCAGTGGTTCCAGGGAGCCTTCTACCCCAGTGTCGATAGGTGCCCCTACCAATGCTAGGCACTGTGGCACTAGGACTGTGTCAGCCTGGCTGTCTACAAGATAAATTCAAAAATTTTTAAAAATTTATTTATTAATTAAAAAAAAATTAAGAACAAACAAAAACATTAACACATAATTCCGTTCTACATATATATTCAGTAATTCTCAATATCATCACATAGTTGCATATTCATCATTTCTTAGAACATTTTTATCAATGCAGAAAAAGAAATAAAACAATAACAGAAAAAAAGATTATACATACCATACCCCTTACCCCTCACTTTCATTTATCACTAGCATTTCAAACGAAATTTATTTTAACAGATAAATTCAATTTTTATATCACAAATGCAAATTCACTTCATCATGTGGAGGATGCAAAGAGGAACTCATTTTATCCTTACTATCACACCATAATTACTGCATACTTAATTGTTGGCATGGCTTAAAATCAACTAGGGAACACTCCATGACAAAAATCCTCAACTAGTTAAGACTAGAAGAGAACTTCCTCAAACTGATGAAGGATATCTACAAAAAAACCTTGGCTAAACCATACTTAATGATAAAACACTGAATGCTTCCCCCTAAGTACTGGAACAAGTCAAGGATGTCTTCTTTTACCACTTCTATTCTACATTGTACTGGAAGTACTAGCCAGGGCAATTACGCAAGAAAATGAAGTAAACAGCATCCAGATTGGAAAGGAAAAAGTGAAATGATCTCTATCTGCAGATGACATGATTTTGAATATAGAAAACTGTAAGGAATCCACTAAAAAGTCTACTAAAACTAATAAACAAGCTCAGCATGGTTGCAGGATACAAAATCAATATACAAAAATTCATGTATTTCTAAAGAATAACAATGAAGAAACCAAAAAGGAAATTAAGAAAACATCAAAAAGAGTAATATATACTTAGCAATGGATTCCAAAAAAGAAATGCAAAACTCATACTGAAAACTATAAAACACTGTTGAAAGAAATTAAAGACATAAATAAAAGACAGTCCATGTTCATAGATTGGAAGACATTAACATAATGGCAATACTCTGCAAACTGACCTATGGATTCAACACAGTCCCTATCTAAACTTCAGCTGGCTTCTTGCAGAAATTAACAAGCTGATTCTGAAATTCATTTGGAAATTCAAGAAACCCAAATAATCAAAACAACCCTGAAAAAGAAGAACAAAGCTAGAGGACTCACATTTCAGATTTTAAATTTACTACAAAGCTAAAGTGATCAAGAAAGTGTTGTAGGCATATAGTTCAATGGACCAGAATTGAGAATCAGAAATAAACTCTCGCGTTGATGGTCTATTGAATTTGTTTTGTAATTGGGTTGGCTGTCTTTTTGTTGTTGAGTTGGACAATCTCTTTATAAATTCTGGATACTAGACCTTTATCTGATATGTCGTTTCCAAATATTGTCTCCCATTGTGTAGGCTGTCTTTCTCCTTTCTTGATGAAGTTCTTTGATGCACAAAAGTGTTTAATTTTGAGGAGCTCCCATTTATTTATTTCCTTCTTCAGTGCTCTTGCTTTAGGTTTAAGGTCCATAAAACCGCCTCCGGAATTTGTTTTTTGTAGTCATAAAAATATTTTATTGATAATCTTACATAAAGTGAGTGGGGCTGTAAATACTTCTATTTCAAGATATTGAAAAATGCATAAACTGACAGTTATGTCTGAAAATAGGGCACTATGATTTTCAAAAGGATTGCTACATTTAATAGGAAGCCAATTAAACTGATTTAAGATGAGCTATTTCCCAGTCTGTGCAACAGTCTGTATTCTCATTAATGTATTAATTACTTCATACATCTATGATCCTGAATAATTTGGGGGCAGGGAAACTGTGATAAAACTCTCATTAAATTAAAGCTTCTCCAAAATTGCAGCTTTTAAAATTTATCAGGTTTCTTTTGTTTTTGCCAAATGCTTACAATTATTTGAATCTTAATGTTTTATAATAACACAAAAATAACATTGAACACAGTGTTCAATGACAATAGCACTAAACCTGAATTATAAAGCTAAATAATCAATTTTTATTTACCTTACTAGTAAAAATTAGTAAACATTACAATAGACAAATGTTTTGAAAAATAAGCACAAAAATGAAAAGAAAAGAATAAAACTAGAAACGCAATTCAGGAACAATAATTTAGTAAAATGAGTCCAAAACATTGGCAAATTTTCATGTAAATTCTTTAATAACAGTTTTCTACTTAACCATTCTAAGTACCAGCAGTTGTATTTAAGAGGATTACCGTTTAAAAAATCTTGTTGCACCAATAACTGATTAAGTTGATCTTAGGCTTGTATATTCACAATTCTCAAATAATACATATTTAGGCAGCTTGAACTATTTCATAAAAATTTTTAATTCATTACATGCCAATAGTAGAGAGTTAAAGAATTAGGTGTCAGAATTCACTAAACTAAAAGTGAAAATAGACTTACCAATAACATTGCATAATAAATAATTCAACCACATTTTCATAGCACCTTTAACTGCAGAGACCAAAATATTGTCCGAAAATGTTAAGTAGGCCTAGATTGCAATAAAATCTAATAAATTCTAACAAACAACTATGTGCTGATTGTGCATGAATGTTTGTCATGAAAATGTGGTACTTCTTGGCATAATCTGTGCATTTGCATGGTACAACAGAAATGACTAAGAAATTGGAGAAGATAAACTTTAATTAAATTCTCCATTCAATAATAAGGCTTCTCTTCTGGGTGAAGATGACCTACCTAGACATTTCCCTCTCTGTGTTATCAGAGCTAGAACCACCCTGACTATATCGATCTGCAGAAGAAGTACGAGATGCTGGTGGTGACTTTGCTTTTTCTTTAAAGCCTGCAATAGCGACTGTCAGATCTCCAGTGGTAACTTTCAAATGCTGAGCAATTCCAATCCACATTTTTCAATCTTGGCCCGGTTTTCTTATGATTGTTCCTTTGGCTATTTATTTCCTTTTCACTTTCATCTTTTTCTACTTTATCATTTTTTTTCATTGACTATGGCAGGGGGCACAAACTGCTGAGTAACTTGCTGCGCAACCAACTAGGAGACAAGTTGAGGTTTCTTTTAGGAACAGAGTGTCCCTTAGACTTCTGGTGAATTGCCCAGAGCCTCTTCAGTTTCAATCCAAATGACAATGCTTCTTGAGTCCTCCTCAAGCAATGTTTCAACCACTAAAAACTGGATCTACAAGAGCTCAGAAGAAATGTCAGGGCCCCCCAGACAGGCCTCAGGCCTCTTTTAAACTAGGTCTACTCCCCTGTCCTGGGCTAGCTCTCCTGTGCACTATATTCTTCTTCTTCTAGGCGCCAGGCAGCAATAAAGAGGATAATAAACCCGGGGGTGAGGGGATGGGGGGCAAACAAGGGTGCCAAGAAAATTCAACGGGACAATTCAAATGGCTCTAGGACAACTGGATATTCATATGCGAAAGAATGAAATTGGAAACCTACCTCGTATCATAAACACAATTAACTCAAAATGGATCACAGAGCTAAATGTAAGAGCTAAAACAATAAAAGGTTTAGAATAAAACACAGATGTAAACCTTCATGACCTTGGATAAAACAATGGTTTCTCAGATATGACATAAGCAATGAAAAGACAGATACATTGGACTTCATCAAAATTTTAAATGTTTCTGCTTCAAAGGACACCAAAAAGAAAGTTAAAAAGACCCTTAATATCCTCCCCCCTACGTGGACATGACATCCAGGGTGACTCCCAGGGATGACTCCCAGGAATGAGTCTGGCCCTGGCACTGTGGGATCAACAATGCCATCCTGACTTCAAATGGGGGAAAAGAAGTGTAACAAATAAGGTATCAGTGGCTGAGACAGTTCAAATAGAATTGAGAGGCTACCCTTACACAAGCTTCAGCTAGACACTGCTATCTATCATAGCTTGCCAAACCCCAACCAAAACCATTATTGCCCATCCTAAAGAACACCTAGGCTTTATATGAGATTCTACAAAGCTTCCATCACTAGGATTACTTTCCAGAAACCTACAACCTCCAGATGGGTTCTCAAACCAGATAAGCCCTAAAATCCCCAGAGCATTAACTAATTACATCCCCCATCCCAAATTATCGACAGCCCCTTTCCAAGATGAAAAAATTACAATGAGCACAGCCCAAATAGCCCTAAAGAGTGGGAGAAAGATCAAAGGAGATGGTGGAGTTATATAGAGAAGGTAGGGTTTAACAAATGAGTATGACTGCTATATCATTATACTGATATTTCTTTTAGTCTCCAGTGTCTTGAAGCAGTTAGAAGGAAAAACTTAAAATTGTGTGTGGCGTTGTAACCCATACCAAACTCTGAAATCTGTTCTACAATTAGCTGTTGCAATGTGCTTTGAAATATATTACTTTTTTGTATATATGTTATTTTTCACAAAAAAGAAAAAAAAGTTTGTGATGATGAACGTACAGCTATATGACGATACTGTGGGCATACACTTGGATGATTACATGGTATGTGAATATATATCAATAAAATCACATTAAAATAAAAAAAAAGACAAAATCTAAACTTTTCTTACAACTACACCCTAAATGTAGCTGAAGTTCATAAACTATATTGAACAAAAGAAACCAAACACAAGAACATATACTGTATAATTCCATATAAAAACAAGCAAAACTAATCTATGTTGTTAAAAGTCAAAACAGTGGGTGATGAGAGGAGAGTTTGGAGGGGTGGATAGACAAGGGAGAGTAATACATAGGGAAGTTTCTGCAGTACTGGTAATATTCTGTGTCTTGATCCATGTTCTGGTTATATGGATGTGTTCGGTTTGTGAACATCCACAGAAGTAAAAGTCATACATAAATTTCAATAAAAGTTCAAACACAGAAGAGAAAATAAGTATCAAACAAGAGTTACTTCTGAAGACAACAGACTCTGTTCTAGTTTGCTAGCTGCTGGAATACAATATACGGGAAACAGAATGACTTTTTAAAACGGGAATTTAATGAATTGCAAGTTTACAGTTCTAAGGCTGAGAAAATGTCCCAATTAAAGCAAGTCTATAGAAATGTCCAATCTAAGGCATCCAGGGAAAGATGCCTTGATTCAAGAAGGCCGATGAAGTTGTGTTTCTCAAGTGAGAAGGCACATGGTGGACACAGTCAGGGTTTCTCTCTCATCTGGAAAGGGACATGGCGAACACAGAGTCATCTGCTAGCTTTCTTTCCTCGCTGATTCCTATTTCATGAAGCTCCCGGGAGGCGTTTTCCTTCTTCATCTCCAAAGGTGGCTGGCGGACTCTCTGCTTCTCGTGACTATGTTGTTGTTCTCTGCTTTCTCTGAATCTCTCTCTTTCTCCAAAATGTTTCCTCTTTTATAGGATTCCAGTAAACTAATCAAGACCTACCTGAATGGGTGGAGATAGTCTTCACCTAATACAGTTAACAACCACTCTTGACTGAGTCACATCTCCAAGGAGATGATCTAATTACAGTTTCAAGCATATAGTGCTGAACAGGGATTAGAAGAAACAGCTGCCTTTACAAAATGGGATTAGGATTAAAACATGGCTTTTCTAGGGTACATACATCCTTTCAAACCAGCACAGACTCCTTGGTGAGATATGAGATGTCACTGAATGAATAAAACAATTGTACATTATCAATTTAAAAAAAGGTATTCTGAAAGTAAGTTCATATAAATGAATTAAAAATTTCAATAGAGACAATGAGTAGTAGGTTGGCGACCACAGAAAACAAATCAATATATCAGATGATTACATCAATGAATCTTCTAGAATTCAGAATCAACTCATATAGTTGATTCCAAACAGACAAACTCACCGTATCTGTACCCATCCTTTCTCTTCTCTTTTTGTTATAATTAGAGGACTGTGTCCTCTCACCTAAGAGAAATCCCTCCACTTTAGCTTTGGAGTCCCTGCTTCAAAGGAATCTTACACTACTTATGGTGTTCTCAGGGACCTTACATTATCCTTTTATTCTCCTTTATATTCAAACTCTTCCTTTCAATTGGAGTGCGATTTTTAAAGACACTCCAATGTCTCCCATGAAAAATCCATCTTCATGTGCAGATTTCCTTTCAGCTATCCATCTGCTGCTCTCCACCCTTTATTAAACTTCTTGAAAAAATTGTACATACCCCAAACTATTGTTTGGCCAGTCCACCAAAACAAGTTCTTCCAAGTCACTTAGTCCATTGGACATTTTTAGCCTTCATCTAATCCATTGCTCATAACAGCATTCAACACAGCACTCCCTCTTGAAATACCCACTGCCTTTTCAAGATGCCACATATTCTCTCCCAGCATCTCTCTTATCCCTAGCTTTTCCTTCACTGTCTCCTCTGCAGACTCACCCCTCAACTCCTAAACCATTAAATATTCTCATTCTTCAAGGCTTAGACCTAAGCCTTGTTCCCTAAGTCCTCTCCCTAGGCACTCTTTCACATATCTTCAGCTTCTACCAGTGAATGTCACTATCATCCATCAAAGAGAACTGAAACCAAGAGGTATCTTTGATCTTCTCTACTGTATCTTCCATATTAGTCTGTCATTAAGCTCCATGAATTATACTCCCTAAATATTCTCATATCTGCCCATTTTTTCTATCACACTCTAGTTTCCAAGCTACCATTATCTCTCTGTAATTATTCCATACCAGCCTCCTAATTTGTCTCTCCTCACATACATGCTTGCCTACCTCCAATTCATTCACCAAACTGCAGTCTAAGAAAACTTTTCAAAATACAAATTTCACCATATCACTTTCATACTAAAAGTTTTATAATAGTTTTCCAGTGTTTGGGGGATAAAGAACTGCTTAATATGCCTTAAATGAAGGCCTTGAGTGGTCAGGCCCCACCTATCTTCTTTAGCCTCATCTCACTTCACACTGCCCCTCCTGCCACATTCTCTCCAAACATAAGGCCATCTTACAATTCCTAGTACCTGCCAACCTTCCTTCCTCCAAACATATAAGCAAATGCTATATTTACTCTACCTAAAATGTTATTCCTCCTTTCTTGGTCTAGTTAATTCTTGCTCATTCTTCAGATCCTAACTCAAGCATTAGTAATTCAGGAGAGCCCCCTTTGATTTTGTAACATCAACTCTCAAGTACAGTCAGGGCATATAGCAGACCTTCACTAAATATTTGCTGAATAAATGAATTCAAAGAAAAAACAGATGAAAATAATAAAACTGATAAAAGAAACAGAACGTGCACTCAGAAGAGTAAATATACACCAGAAATAATGAGTTTATGAGAAAACAGAGGCTATAATCAAAGTAATAAGAGAAGCCACTTTCTCTGAGTTGAAACCTTTTCAAACCTAAAAAGTTCACTGAATACCTGGCAGGATTAGTTGCTTAAAACCCACGCCTAATATGATGATACTGTGAGCCAGTGATTGTATATTTTGGATGGTCGGTATGGTAGGCAGGTGAATATATCTCAATAAAATTGCAAAAAACAAAAGCAAAACAAAACACAACAACAACAACAAAACAAAAAATAAATGAAAAGCCCAGCCTGTACCTAGTTACCCACTACTGAAGAAATCCAAAGGAAAAAAATTCTGTAACGTAAGCTTCTAGACAGAAACCATGGATAACTTCAAAGGAAAGAGTAACAATTGGTATTAGCCATCTTCATTGCAAAAGTGAATCCTAAAAGACAACAGAGAAAAAAGAATAAAGGATCATGAACTTAGAATTCCAGAATCACCTAAACAATTATTTATATGTGTATGTAGGGGGGGAGGAAGGGGTAAAAGATATTTTAGAATAAGTAAAGTCTCAAAGTACCACCCACAACCTCTTTATGAAAAAAAAACAAAAACAAACCAAGAAAAGTCCAACCAAGCAAGCATCTATTCTCTCTCTCTCTATATATATATATCACTATATTTTTAAATTACCAAGATCATCTCCACATGACCCATCACAAGTCCAATCCTCTAATAATATTACCGAAAGAGTTAGGAGTAACCTGCTTTGAAACAACATATCTAAGAAGAATATTCCAAATATGCAAAGTAAAAAAGAACTTAGAAAATTGCCCAATTATCCAATTTAGTATTAGGATAACATTATTTTCATGTCTTTAGAATCCTCACATGAACACAAAACAAATATGAAACATCAAAAAAAAACTTTTCATAAGGTTAAAGCTAAAAGTTATATGACTTTAGACAAGTTATTTAATTTCTAATTTTCCTCATTCATAAATAAGTGACCTGGATTATTTGCCGATTACCATATTCCAAGAAATCTGTAAGAAGTTAAGTGAGAAGACAAATATTCTAGGAATATCTAGGTAAACATTATCATTTAATAGTTAAGTCTAAATTCATGCTGATGAATTTTATTTTTTTAAAAACCCTCATTTTTAGTACCAAGATGAAGATTATAAGATATACAAAATTATTTTACTAAAGGAAGACTGACTTATAACAAAGAAAACCAAATGTTTTATGTATTTTTTAAAAAATGCAGTCCATATAAAAGGAATGAGAGAAGTGCTCTGATTACAAGTGTTAAAATACAGAGAAAAAAATTTTTAATTTAATTCAACTGACAAGAAAGATGGTGACATAAATACACTTACAGACCTCCCCTCTAGAAAGTACCAAAATGAATAGAAAGTAATCAATCAAAACAGGGAAGAAAACGTAGCCAGGGCAAAATGCCAGAAAATCTACCAGTACCATCAGCTCTAATTCTCCTGGGACAGAGAAAGGGACAAACAGAGGAAGATTGAGAAGGAGATTGAGAGAGAGAGATCATTTTAAAAGTGGATGGAGAAAATCCTAAAGTCTCCCACTAATAACCCCCAACTTAGAGAAACTCGGGCTGAAAGAAAGGGTTAAGAGAGATAGAATCCACTTCACGCCTTCTTCCTCACCCTGGTACCATTACAGTTTGCTGTCGTTGTTGTCAGTCATGGAGAAATAAAAATGGATTTAATATACACCTTATTAACAGCGATCTACCTCAACTATATATTTTTGTCTATTTTAAATTTACATTGTTTAGATGTTACACTTGGTTAAATTTACATGCTATAAAAATATAACGTCAATAACAAGCACTTGTTCCTTAAAAACTACTCTGTAAGATTAGGCATGATAAGCATATCTGAAATGTTCCATATATATATATGTAATATTTATTAAAGAAGTTGTAGGTTTAGAGAAAAATCATGCAGTAAGTACAAAGTTCCATGTACTCCCCCTTTCACATGCAGTTTTCCCTATTATTAACATTTTGCATTAGTCCGGTGCCTTTGTTACAAGTGATGAGGCAATATTATAACAGCTTTTTGTTTTGTTTTCTCTGACCTTGCTCTCTTAACAACGTCTTGGAGTCTACTGAAAGGAAATCTTTCTAAACTAGAAAAATAAAATCTAGAGATGGAAGTAAACAGTGGGAGAGAAAAAGAACAGTGTGCTTGAGCCACATTTACACACAGAGACATGAAGGTAAAAAAATTAAGAAAATAAAAAGAAGAAGAAAAAAAGCAGCTGCAAACTAGGACTGCAAACTGGTAGCCTGAATTTGACCATCACACATTAGCCTATCTTCCCCAACAACATGCATTTTCCAGAGTTACTACCACTCCTTACTAAATTGTATCCAGCCCATTTTATACCTTTCTCTGCCACGATATCTGAGTTAGCATCATTTGGTAAGAGGATAATCCCTGTGACTCTAACAGTTTATAATCCATGAAACCTTATCCTAATCTGATTTTTCACTAATGTGAAAAGTAGAGAAACAAAACAATACCTGTAGTAGGCTGAATAATGCCCCAAAAGATAACAGTCCTAATTCCTGGAACCTCTAAATATTAGTTAATATTTAGAAAAAGAGTCTGCAAATATAACCAAGGATCTCTGAGATGGGGAGATTAACCTGGATTATGTGATGCTAAATACAATCACAAAATGTCAGTATAAGAGAGTAGGGAGGTTTGATATACACAGAGAAAGTGATGTGAAGACTGAGCAGAGAGAGATTTTTATTTTTTATTTTTTTAATTTTTAATCTTTTTTGCATGGGGAGACACTGGGAAATGAACCCAGGTCTCTGGTATGGTAGCTGAGAACTGTGCCTGCTGAGCCACCTGCCATGGCCCGCAGAGAGTGATTTTGAGATGCTGGCCTTGAAGAGTACTGTGAGGTGGCCAAAAGCCAAGGAATGCTGACAGTCGCCAGAAGCTGGAAAAGGCAAGAAACAGGTTTTCCTCCAAAGTCTCCTGAGTGAGTGTGGTCCAGCTAATACTCTGTGAGCACATTCCTGCTAATACCTTGACTTTGGCTCAGTGAAACTAATTTTCAACTTCTGGCTTCCATAACTGTAAGAGAATAAGTGTACATTGTTTTAAGTCACCAAGTTTTTAGAAATTTGTTAGCGTATCCTAAGGAACTAATCCAATACACAGCAGTTGAGTCCCCTTGCTGGGAAAGAAAACCTCCCAAACTGGTTAGGATAGAAATCTGTAGTAATTTCAGCAAGGGATCAAGAGAAAACTAACACAGACAAAGCTTCTTACCTACAAGCACCTAATAGGATCAGCTCCCTATCACCACTCAAAAAATTGAGTATCATAACTGAAATAACTTCACATTCTATTCACATACCATATAATTATCCAAACTGTACAATCGGTAGTTCACAGTACACCACATAACTGTGTAAGTAATCACCACAATCTATTTTTTTTCTTGTTTCAGCTATCATTTTAAGATAACACACCTAATTTAAACTATAATTTGATAAGTCTAGTCAGCTACTAAATTTCATTAAAAGCAAACTGCTTATTCAAAAGTGATCACAGAACAACCCAAAGGGCAGAATAAGAATAAGAAACATTTCACTGGCCCAAAAGATTGTTTTGTTCTCTTACCATGTCAAATTAAAATTTTTCATTTTTAGCTAGGGTAAACTGTAACTTCAGTAGACAGCAAATAGTCGTCACATAACTATTTTCCATTTAGGCGGTCAACTGTTTCTAGCTGTGGCAACTGGGATAGATCCATTTACAGAACTGGTTGTGACTGAGCAAGCAGTATTAGATTTGCAATGCACTTGGCAATTGCTTCCTTTTCCCGCTGTGCAGAAATGCTCTGTACCACGTGCTTCTCCACCCAGTTTATCAAGTGTTCTTGCTCCTTTCGACATATCATATTCTGCAGAGATCTCCTCATATACCCTACGCAGCCGTTCCCGGTAAGTAACCTCCAAGGCCATAGCAGTGGTATTCCTCTGGACATCAAAAAGGTGACGGTGCTTCTGCACCAGTGCCTGCTGTGACTTCTCAGAGTCAGCTGCATCTTGGATGTTTCTGATAGAAGCCTGCTTCACCTCTTCTAGTTGGGCAATTTTTTGCTCATTGGGTTATCAGCAATTTGTCCAGAAGAGGCACCATATTTTTTAACTGCACAGATGAGTAACCCGACTGTCGATACAGTAGAGAAGGTCTCTGCAGTAACCACATATATTCCTTTGGATAGAAAATATAGGATAAGCCCAGTTCCGAGTATGTAGGGTCCTGTGACACCAGTTTTAGGATAAAGAAACTGGAAGAATTCCTCAGGAATCAGCCCAAGGCGAACTTTTCCTCAATACTCGGGAAGAGGCGGTAGAAGGGCAAAACTTGGCTGCCCAGTATGAAAGATTCTTGTTGCCTGTAACACCCCTGGACCTAGAAGGGCTGCATTCCTTAGCGAAGCTGCTGCGGCTGAGACAGAAAGGACCACTGGGGACAGCAGGGTCAGCGAAGGTCCAGGTAGGGGTCTTAGTATCCCCGTGACCCCAAAGGGAGAGACTATTAGGGGCAGCAGTAAGATGGCCAGTCACCACAATATATTTTTGAACATTTTCATTACACCAAAAAAAGTATAAAAGTAAAAAATACTCAAACATCCTATAATCCCTCTTCCTCCCCTATTAATTTATTTTTCATCTTTTTTCTTTTCTTCTGTCCATACTGATAAAGGGAGTATCGTCACAAGGTTTTCACAATCACACAGACATACCTTAAAAGCTCTATAGTTACTCAACTGCCTTCAAGAATCAAGGCTATCAGATTATAGTTCAAAAGTTTTAGGTGTTTCCCTCTGGCTACTTCAAAACACCAAAAACTGAAAAGGGGTATCTATATACTGTATAAGAACAACCTCCAGAATCACCTCTTGATTCTATTTGAAATCTGTCAGCCACTGAAACTATTTTTCTTTCATTTCTGAAGGGTCTTTCTCAATCCCATGATGTCTGGTTTACCTCAGTCTTACCAAGATCAGCTTCATGCATAAATTTATCTGAAGTTTGATCACCTTTCCAGTGTTTTTAACAGTTGCTGTATAGGGCAATGCTGACTTTCCTAGCTGCAGAACTCGAGCTCAGTCTCAGGTATCACACAAATACCAGAAGTTACTGGGAACGAATAGGTTATACACAAAGAGCTCAGCATCTCAGAATTTAGAAATAACTGCTAAAACTCAGGAATAGATGTGACTGCTCTAACAGCTAACAATCTAGGAAATTTTACAATAGGCCCTCATCTGATAACCTGTGCTCTTGAACTCAATTCTCAGAGTTTGCACATTATAGTTAGTCCATATTAGTGATACGTTATTAATATGTGTCTTTTCGTTTCTGGCTAATTTTATTCAACATACTGTCCTCAAGGTTTATTTCCCTAGTTGCATGCCTCACAACTTCATTTCTCCTTGCAGTTGCTCAATATTTCATTGTATGTATTTTTTTAATTTTTTTACTTTTTAATTGTATAACATACATACAAAGCAAAGAAAGAAAAAAGCAATCATTTTCACAGCATTCTTCAACAAGTAGTTACAGAATAGATTCCAGAGTTTGTCATGGGCTCCCATATGATCTCTGAGTTTTCCTTCTAGCTGCTCCAGAATATAGGAGGCTTGAAGGCATAAATTTTTTTTATCATCACAATTGACTACTTTCTTTTTTTGTGAAAAATAACATATATACAAAAAAGCTATAAATTTCAAAGCACAGCACCACAATTAGTTGTAGAACACATTTCAGAGTTTGGCATGGGTTACAATTCCACAGTTTTAGGTTTTTACTTCTACCTGCTCTATCCATTGTATGCATATACCACAGTTCCCCCCTCCATTCTTCAGTCAATGTACTTTAGACCACTTCCATCCACTGCAAAATGCTGCCACCATAAGCATCAGTGTGCAAATGTCCATTTGTGTTCCCTCTCTCAGTTCCTCCAAGTATATACCTAACTACAGGTTTGCAGGATCATATGGCAACCCCACCCCTGGCTTCCTGTGAAGCCAGCATACTACCCTCCAGAGGGGCTGCCCCACTCCTCTTACCTAATCAACAGCGAATAGGTACATCTCTCTCCACATATTCTCCAGCACTTGTTCTCTGTTCATTTATTTAAAACATTTTTTATTATGAAATGTATATATACAAAAAAGCAATAAATTTCAAAGTACATTACAACCAGTAGTTATAGAAAAATTTTCAGAGTTTGGTATGGATTACTGTTTCACAAGTTTAGATTTTTCCTTCTAGCTGTTCCAAGACACTGGAGACTAAAAAAAAAGTCAATATAAGGATTGAACAGTCATGTAAGGATTGAACAGTCATAGTCATTCATTAAATACTATCTTCTCTGTTATAACTTCTCCTTCTCTTAGGGGTATTTGAACTCTTTCTGCCCTTTCTAACTTTTTCATGTTGGAAAGGGGTGTCGATAATCTCTGTTCATCTTAAAACAGTTTTATTCACACTGTTCCCAGTTTAATCACATAGACATGCCTTCACCACCAAAATCTATATAAGGACATTTCTATTTCTTCCACAGAGAATCCTATACTTTCCACTCATATCCCCCACTTATCTGACATTTAGCTTTGGCACTGCCTTTGTTACATTCAATGGAAGTATATTACAATGTTACTGTCAACCATAGACCCTAGTTTGGATTGATTGTACTGCCCCATGCCATCCCCTTTCCAACACCCTGCAATGCTGACATACACTTGTTCCCCCCTCATACAAAAACATTCTTATATTTTCACATTTAATCATCACTGTCCACTCTAAGCATCGCTAAGTTATACCATCCCAGTCCTTACCCTCTTTTCCTAATGACGATGTCATACATGCCTCCAGCTCTGCTCCCTCAACCATACTCACACTCAGCTTCATTCAGTGTACTTGCAATATTGTGCTACCATCAGATAGTACTGTGCTATCCATTTCTGGATCTTTACAATCAGTCCTATTGAACATCGTGTACTCTTTCAGCATCAAATGCCCAGTATGTACCCTCTATCTCTTGATAGACAAAGCAAAGACAGAAGTTCTTAACTTTGACCCTCAAAGTTCACTTACTAATGTTAGTTTATATTAATGAGACCGTAGAGTATTTGTCCTTTTGTTTCTGGCTAATTTCACTTAGGACAATGTCCTCAAGGTTTATCCACATTGCTACATGCTTCATAATTTTATTCTGTCTTACAGCTGCATAATATTCCATTGTATATATATACCATAATTTGTCTGTTGATGGACATTTGGCATTGTGAATAATGCAGCAATAAACATCGGTGTGCAAATGTCTGTTCGTGTCCTTGCTTTCAGTTCCTCTGAATATATACCTATCCATGGGATTGCTGGATCATATGACAATTCTATACTTTTCAGTTGCACCATTCTACATTGCCGTCAACAGTGAATAAGTGTGCCTCATTCTCCACATCCTCTTCAGCACTTGTAGCCATTCTAGTAGATGTGAGATGATATCTCATTGTGGTTTTAATTTGCATTTCCCTAATAGCCAGTGACGCTGACCATATCTTTTTACATGTTTTTGAGCAATCTGTATTTCCTCTTCTGAAAAATGTCCATGTCCTTTGCCCATTTTTTTTCAGTTTTTAACTTTTTTATTTAATGCTTTTTTGAGTTTTGAATTGCTTTATTCCATTTTTTATTAATTTTTAAATTTTTTTTAAAATACCAAAAAACACCAAACGCAAACATTCATAACTTTTGATCATTCCATTCTACGTATATAATCAGTAATTCACAATATCATCACACAGTTGCATATTAATCATCATGATCATTTCTTGGGACATTTGCATGCATTTATTCAGAAAAAAGAAATAAAAAGAAAACAGAAAAAAATTCATATATACTGTATTAGTTAGGGTTCTCTAGAGAAACAGAATCAACAGGGAACACTTGCAAATATAAAATTTATAAAAGTGTCTCACGTGACCATAGGAACGCAGAGTCCAAAATCCACAGGGCAGGCTGCGAAGCCGATGACTCCAATGGATGGCCTGGATGAACTCCACAGGAGAGGCTCGCCAGCCAAAGCAGGAATGCAACCTGTCTCCTCTGAGTCCTCCTTAAAAGGCTTCCCATGATTGCATTTAGCATCACTAATTGCAGAAGACACTCCCCTTTGGCTGATTACAAATGGAATCAGCTGTGGATGTAGCTAACGTGATCATGACCTAATCCTATGAAATGTCCTCATTGCAACAGACAGGCCAACGCTTGCCCAATCAGATGAACAGGTACCACAACTTGGCCAAGTTGACACCTGTACCTAACCATGACAGTCCACCCCTTGTCAACTTGGCACCTGTATATATATATGTATCACCTTAGACCATACTTAATTTCCAAATGAAAACAAGCACACATTTTTTTCTTTTACCTGACAATACTCAACTGTCCTGCATATAACTGGAAACACATTAAATCTCTCCAGAATAGGGTGCAAATCCTTGGGCAACATTCATTCTTAAACTTGATATCTTACAACTTAAATAGTATAACACAAACAAAACAGCATTACAGTCCTCGTTTCTGTAACTGATCACGTGGTCGAAGTTCATATTTATCACTACCTTCTTCCACTACCCATTCCATGTTCCCTTTCCCCTCAGCAAGCACTTCAGCTGGCCGTGGTTCTTTGCCTGGTGGGGTGACCCAAACTTTCATTCCTGAAGTCTCAGAGCCATTAGTGGTCCTGCCTGGATTGTGTTGTTGCAGTTTTCCATTGATTTTAATCACAGGGCATGGTAGTACTAATAGACGCCCCAGGGGATCTCCTATATTCCAAGAAAACTCTTCTTTACCTCCATTATGTAGTTGCAGTCCTACTTCCTTCTGATAGTCAGGGTCAATTACCCCAGACAATAATGTAATTCCCTTCTTGGTGTGTTGATCCAGAGGCATAAGTAGCCCAAAGTGGCCAGGTGGCAATCTTAACTTCCAGTTCAGTGGTATCACTGTTGTTTCTCCTGGAGAAAGCACACCCTGTTTTGGAACTAAAACCTGTAGACCAGCAGAACTCAGGGTAGCAGGGACAGGAAGCAAAAATTTTCCTAGTGGATCACTAGGAGTAATAGTGAGTGGCACCACACCCATTTCCACCCCTTGGTTCCTGGACCCATGGATCCTGGCTATGGGAGAAACAGCACCATACAGTGGACGCTGATTCAGAGCATACACAGCTTCCTGGAGAACATTACCCCAGCCTTTCAAGTTTTTGCCACCTAGTTGGCACCGTAATTGAGTTTTCAAAAGGCCATTCCACCGTTCTATCAATCCAGCTGCTTCTGGATGATGGGGAACATGGTAAGACCAGAGAATTCCATGAGCATGTGCCCATTCCCGCACTTCATTTGCTGTGAAGTGTGTTCCTTGATCCGAAGCAATGCTATGTGGAATACCATGGCGATGGATAAGGCATTCTGTAAGCCCACGGATAGTAGTTTTGGCAGAAGCATTGCGTGCAGGGAAAGCAAACCCATATCCAGAGTATGTGTCTATTCCAGTTAGAACAAATCGCTGCCCCTTCCATGAAGGGAGTGGTCCAATGTAATCAACCTGCCACCATGTAGCTGGCTGGTCACCTCGGGGAATGGTGCCATATCAGGGGCTGAGTGTGGGTCTCTGCTGCTGGCAGATTGGGCACTCAGCAGTGGCTGTAGCCAGGTCAGCCTTGGTGAGTGGAAGTCCATGCTGCTGAGCCCATGCATAACCTCCATCCCTACCACCATGACCACTTTGTTCATGAGCCCATTGGGCAATAACAGGAGTTGCTGGGGAAACAGGCTGACTGGTATCCATAGAACGGGTCATCTTATCCACTTGATTATTAAAATCTTCCTCTGCTGAAGTCACCCTCTGGTGTGCATTCACATGGGACACAAATATCTTCATGTTTTTAGCCCACTCAGAAAGGTCTATCCACATACTTCTTCCCCAGACCTCTTTGTCACCAATTTTCCAATTATGGTCTTTCCAAGTCCCTGACCATCCAGCCAAACCATTAGCAACAGCCCATGAGTCAGTATACAAACGCACCTCTGGCCAGTTTTCCTTCCAAGCAAAATGAACAACCAGGTGCACTGCTCGAAGTTCTGCCCACTGGGAGGATTTCCCCTCACCACTGTCCTTCAAGGACACCCCAGAAAGGGGTTGTAATGCTGCAGCTGTCCACTTTCGGGTGGTACCTGCATATCGTGCTGAACCATCTGTAAACCAGGCCCGAGTTTTCTCTTCCTCAGTCAATTCACTGTAAGGAACTCCCCAAGAGGCCATAGCTCTGGTCTGGGAGAGAGAAGGTAATGTGGCAGCAGGAGTGGAAACCATGGGCATCTGTGCCACTTCTTCATGTAACTTACTTGTGCCTTCAGGACCTGCTCTGGCTCTATCTCGTATATACCATTTCCACTTTACAATAGAGTGCTGCTGTGCACGCCCAACTTTATGGCTTGGTGGGTCAGACAACACCCAACTCATGATAGGCAACTCAGGTCTCATGGTAACCCATGGTTAAGCGTTCAGTCTCTGCTAAGGCCCAGTAGCAGGCCAAAAGCTGTTTCTCAAAAGGAGAGTAGTTATCTGCAGCAGATGGTAAGGCTTTGCTCCAAAATCCTAAGGGTCTGCGTTGTGATTCTCCTACTGGGGCCTGCCAAAGGCTCCAGACAGCATCTCTATTTGCCACTGACACTTCCAGCACCGTTGGATCTGCTGGATCATATGGCCCAAGTGGCAGAGCAGCTTGCACAGCAGCCTGGACCTGTCGCAGAGCCTCCTCTTGTTCAGGTCCCCACTCAAAATTAGCAGCTTTTCTGGTCACTCGATAAATGGGCCGGAGTAGCACACCCAAATGAGGAATATGTTGTCGCCAAAATCCAAAAAGACCAACTAGGCGTTGTGCCTCTTTTTTGGTTGTGGGAGGGGCCAGATGCAGCAATTTATCCTTCACCTTAGAAGGGATATCTCGACAAGCCCCACACCACTGGAGACCTAGAAATTTTACTGAAGTGGAAGGCCCCTGTATTTTTGTTGGATTTATCTCCCATCCTCTGACACGCAAATGCCTTACCAGTAAATCTAGAGTAGTTGCTACTTCTTGTTCACTAGGTCCAATCAACATGATATCATCAATATAATGGACCAGTGTGATGTCTTGTGGGAGGCAGAAACGATCAAGGTCTCTGCGAACAAGATTATGACATAGGGCTGGAGAGTTGATATACCCCTGAGGTAGGACAGTGAAAGTATATTGCTGACCTTGCCAGCTGAAAGCAAACTGTTTCTGGTGGTCCTTACTAATAGCTATTGAGAAAAAAGCATTTGCCAGATCAATAGCTGCATACCAGGTACCAGGGGATGTATTGATTTGCTCAAGCAATGATACTACATCTGGAACAGCAGCTGCAATTGGAGTTACCACCTGGTTGAGTTTACGATAATCCACTGTCATTCTCCAAGACCCATCTGTTTTCTGCACAGGCCAAATAGGAGAGTTGAATGGGGATGTGGTGGGAATCACCACCCCTGCATCTTTCAAGTCCTTAAGAGTGGCAGTAATCTCTGCAATCCCTCCAGGAATACGGTATTGCTTTTGATTTACTATTTTGCTTGGTAGGGGCAGTTCTAGTGGCTTCCACTTGGCCTTTCCCACCATAATAGCCCTCACTGCACTAGTTAGAGAACCAACGTGGGGATTCTGCCAGTTGCTCAGTATGTCTATGCCAATTATACATTCCGGAACTGGGGAAATAACTACAGGATGGGTCCGGGGGCCCACTGGACCCACTGTGAGACGGACCTGAGCTAAAACTCCATTGATCACCTGGCCTCCATAAGCCCCCACTCTGACTGGTGGTCCAGAGTGACGTTTTGGGTCCCCTGGAATTAATGTCACTTCTGAACCAGTGTCTAATAATCCCCGAAATATCTGATCATTTCCTTTTCCCCAATGCACAGTTACCCTGGTAAAAGGCCGTCGGTCTCCTTGAGGAAGACTTAGAGGAAGGTCAACAGTATAAATTTGTGGCAGTGTAACAGGTTTCTTCCCCATAGGGACCTGGCCTCCCCTTCATTCAAGGGGCTCAGGGTCTGTAAACTGTTTCAAGTCTGGAAATTGATTAAGGGGCCGTGATTCTGTGTTTTTGTAATTCAGGTTAGACTTCTGTTCCCTTGACCTAGAACTCTTTTGTTTATACAGCTCCAACAAGAATTTAGTAGACTGCCCTTCTATTGTATTTCTAGGCACCCCATGATTTACTAGCCAATGCCACAAATCTCTGCGTGTCATATAATTTTGATGCCTCCTTTGAGTTTGTTGTCTATTATAATACCCGCGTCTACCCTGTCTTTGGTGATTAAGTGCTGCCACCTGGCTTCTGCCAACTCGGGATCCTGTCATCCCCATTGTGTTTAAGGATTCCAGCTCAGTGACAGCAGTTCCTACAGTAATATCTGACCTACAGAGAAGTGCAACCACAGAGCTCTTGAGGAATGATGGTGCTAGTCTCACAAACTTATTTCTCACTGTTCTGGTAAAAGGTGCATCTTCTGGACATTCCTGGGGTGTAAGAGCAGGCTTTGCATGATAAATCCACTCTAACATCCCAATCTCTCTAAGCCTCTGGATCCCCTCATCTACATTATACCAGGGCAGTTCTGGCATTTCAACCTCAGGTAATGTTGGCCACCTTTTGATCCATGTTTCAACCAACCACCCAAACAAGCTGTTAACACCTTTTCTAACTGCTCTAGCTATAACATTGAATGCAGAATCTCTGCTTAGTGGGCCCATATCAATAAATTCAGCCTGATCCAGCCTTATATTCCTCCCACCATTATCCCACACTCTTAAAATCCATTGCCACACATATTCCCCTGATTTCTGTCTATATAAATTGGAAAACTCACACAGTTCTTTTGGAGTATAACGTACCTCCTCATGTGTGATACTTTGTACCTCACCTTTAGGGGCCTGTTGGAACTTTAGTCTAGTTATAGGTCTAGAAGAAATGAGGGGTGGTGGGGGTGGGTCATGAAAAGAATTAGAAATATCTTCCAAGCCATTTGCTTCAGGGCTTTCATTTGCAGTTTCATCTGGTGAAACAGGATTAATAACTCTAGGGCTAATCCCTTCAGGAGGAGGTTGGGTGGCCAATTCCTCAAGGCAGGCTGAAGGTGGGGCGGCTATGTCCTCAGGGCAGACTATTACAGGGTTATCTAAAGAAGGCTCAGCATGGTCTAGGGTTTCAACCTCACCCCCAACATCATTATCAATCCATATGTCACCATCCCATTTTTCAGGGTCCCACTCCTTTCCAATCAATGCCCTCACTTTAACGGCAGACACCATGCAAGACTGAGATTTCAGTTTACGTTGTAAAGTTGCTACTCTAACAATAAGATTCTGAGTCTGATTTTCAGAGATCTCAAGTCTACGGCTACAGGAAATAAAATTTTCCTTGAGGATACTCATAGAAACCTCTACATCTTTCAGACGGCACTTAAGCTTCTTGTTTGAAGCCTTAAGCCCATCCCTTTCACCCTTTAATGCAGACAGTGTATCTAACAACAACCAACCAACATCTCTATAACTCTTATTTCTGCAAAACTCTGTAAAGGTGTCAAAAACATTATCCCCCAGAGTCTGGCTTCGTACAAGCGAAGCATTAGGAGAATCGAATGATGATATTTTGACTATCTCCTTTGCCAACTCAGTCCATGGATTGGGAGTGTCATTCTGATTATGGGAATCAGAGTCCTTAGTGTCTCTGAGCCCAGTCAGAGTAGAAAACCATTCATAAAAACCCATTTTTAAGATTCTGTTCCTTAAGAACCACTCCTGGTACCAAGATGTATTAGTTAGGGTTCTCTAGAGAAACAGAATCAACAGGGAACACTTGCAAATATAAAATTTATAAAAGTGTCTCACGTGACCGTAGGAACGCAGAGTCCAAAATCCACAGGGCAGGCTGCGAAGCCGATGACTCCAATGGATGGCCTGGATGAACTCCACAGGAGAGGCTCGCCAGCCAAAGCAGGAATGCAACCTGTCTCCTCTGAGTCCTCCTTAAAAGGCTTCCCATGATTGCATTTAGCATCACTAATTGCAGAAGACACTCCCCTTTGGCTGATTACAAATGGAATCAGCTGTGGATGTAGCTAACGTGATCATGACCTAATCCTATGAAATGTCCTCATTGCAACAGACAGGCCAACGCTTGCCCAATCAGATGAACAGGTACCACAACTTGGTCAAGTTGACACCTGTACCTAACCATGACATATACCATACCCCCTTCCCCTCACCGATCACCAGCATTTCTATCTAAATTTATTTTAACATTTGTTCCCCCTATTATTCATCTTTATTCCATATGTTTTACTCATCTGTTGATAAAGTAGGTAAAAGGAGCATCAGACACAAGATTTTCACAATCACACAGTCACATTGTGAAAGCTATACCATTATACAATCATCTTCAAGAAACATGGCTACTGGAACACAGCTCCACATTTTCAGGCAGTTGCCTCCAGCCTCTCTACTACAACTTGACTAACAAGGTGATATCTACTTAATGCATAAGAATAACCCCAGGATAACCTCTGGACTCTGTTTGGCATCTCTCAGCCATTGACACTTTGTCTCATTTCACTCGTTCCCATTTTGGTCGAGAAGGTATTCTCAATTCCCTGATGCTGAGTCTCAGCTCATTCTAGGGTTTTTCTCAATTCCTTGATGCTGAATCTCAGCTCATTCCAGGATTTCTGTCCCACGTTGCCAGGAAGGTCCACACCCCTGGGAGTCATGTCCCATGAAGACGGGGTGGGGAGGGTGGAGAGTTTGCTTGTTGTGTTGGCTAGAGAGAGAGGCCACATCTGAGCAACAAAAGAGGTTCTCCTGGGGGAGACTCTAAGACTTAATTTTAAGTAGGCTTGACCTACCCTTGTGGGGTTAAGTTTCATATAACAAATCTCATTTGGGCTTTGCCCATTTTTAATTGGGTTGTTTGTCTTTCTGTTGTTGAGTTGTAGTATCTCTTTATACATTCTGGATAGTAAACCCTTATCTAATATATGGTTTCCAAATATTGTCTCCCATTGACTAGGCTGCCATTTTACTTTCCTTACCAAGTCCTTTGATACACAAAAGTGTTTAATTTTGAGGAGAATTTCACATAATTTTGCCTGCCAGTTTAAATCCCAAAGGGAGGATAGGAATGGTGCCCAGATACCCTGAGGAGAGCCAAGGAGTTATCTAGTTACATTATTTTTGGGCAAGAGAGCAGAACAACATTCATGAACCTCACCCAAAATTTCTGAAACAAAACAAAAAAGGATATTAATAATGAAAAAACTCAGGAAAATGGTATGAAAATCTGAAAAACTTAGACTGAAAAAAACCAAAGAAAACTAAATAACTCACCTAAGAAAATTAAAGAAAACCTGGCCTGTGAAATAAAAGATGAAAAACAAGAATTTAAACTATAAAAAGGCATTAGCAAAGCTAAGGGAAGAAATTTTAACAGACAAAATTATTGCAATATTTTAAATGGCATGAGAAGTAATAATAAAGAGCAAAGACATAATAGAAAACAATCTGCAAGGGGAAAAACCCAAGCAAGAGAAAAACAATGTGCATGAAGACAGTAAGAATAAAGAGATAAACTTGAGCACACTGTAGAAAATATATGAAAAATGCAGGTTGAAGTTTTATTAATTAGTACATTGTAGAAAGAAAATTCAGTAGTGGAGGAGAAATTAAATTTCAGAAAAGAAATTAATCCTAAACCAAGGAAAATCTGAACTTGATGACTTAAAGTGCTCATCAACTGCTAAAGAAATTTTGTAGGAAATGACTAAGACCAAAGCATAATTTGGTGAAGATAACGAATCCCAAGAATGTAAGAATTCAGGCAAAAGAACCATGTCCCCCAAATTAAACAAAGCAAAACAAATCTTGCTGGTTTCAGGCTGCTTTGCAACATCAGATGACAGAATAATGAAGAAATGTTGAGGGTAAAGAAGAATATTCCAAGAATTCTATACTCAGCAAAATTGTCATTTATCCGTGAAGGCAACAGAAATCAAAGAAGACCTAAAGAAATGGAAGGACATTCTGTACTCATGGACTGGAAGATTACACAGAGTAATTTATAGATTCAACACAATGCCAATCAAAATTCCAACAATCTCCTTTGCAGAAATGGAAAAGACAATCATCAAATTTGTATGAAAGGGTAAGGGGCCCCAAATAGTCAAAGCTATCTTGCAAAAGAAGGACAAAGTTGTAGTACTCACACTTCCCAATCTTAAAACTTGTTACAAAGGTACAGTAATCAAAACAGCATGGTACCGTAGAAGGACAGACATAGAGATCAATGGAACAGAATTCAGGGCTCAGAAATCAACACTCACATTTAAAGCTAAATGATTCTGACAAAGAGGGAAAACCCAATTAACTGGGAAAGAATAGTCTCTTCAACAAATGATGTTAGGAAAACTAGATCACCATTTGCAAAAGAAAAAAGGACTCCTATCTCACACCTTTTATAAATATCAACTCAAAATGATCCAAAGACCTAAATTTAAGAGCTAGAACTATCAAAAAAACTAGAAGAAAACAAAAGGAAGCATCTTCAGGACCTTCTGTTTGGATATCATCTCTCAGACTTTACTTCCAAAGAACAAGCAACAAAAGAACAGATAAATGGGACCTCATCAAAATTTACAACTTTTGTTCTTCAAAGGATCTTATGAAAGTAAACAGACATTCTACACAGTTGGAGAAAATATTTGGAAACCACACATCCAATAAGGTTTCAATATCTAGAAAATATAAAGAAATCTAAACTCAACAATGAAAAGACAAACAACCCAAACAAAAAAGAGGCAAGACTTGAATAGGCATTTCTACATAGCAAATACATAATGGCCAAAAAGCATATGAAAAGATGCTCAACATCATTAGCCATCAGCAAGACAAAAATCAAAAGCACAATGAGACATCATTTCATACTCATTAAAACAGCTATTAAAAAAATTACAAGTGCTGTAGAGGATGTAGAGAAATAAGAACAGTAATTCACTGTGGGTGGAAATGTAAAATGGCACACCCACAATGGAAGACAGTTTAGCAGTTACTCAAAAAGCTAAGTATAGAATTAATAATTCTATGGTAACTGACCCAGCAATCCCAGTTCTAGGTATAAACCCCAAAGAAATGAAAGTAGGGATTCGAACAGATATTTTCACACTGATGTTCATAGTTGCATTATTTACAACTGCCAAGACATGGAAGTATCCCAGGCATCCACCAACCAATGATTGGCTACACAAAATGTGGTATGTACACAGAATGGAGTATTATTTAGCTGCAAAATATAATTGAGTCCTGATACATCTGCCACCACGGATGAATCTTGAAAACATCATGTTCAGTAAAATAAGTCAGACACGAAAGGGCAAATATTGTATGATCTCACTGATACGAAATAATCAGAATAAACCAACTCATACACTCAGAATCTAGAATATATATTACCAGGGGAGGGGGAAGAAGAAGACACAGGGAGTTAAGGCTTAAAAGGCACAGAGTATTTGGGGCAATGGAAAAGTTTTGGTAATGGATAGTGGTGTTGGCAGCCCAACATTGTGCACACACTTAGCGACACTGAACTATATATTTCAATGTGGTTAAATGGGGACATTTTAAGTTTTATATTATGGTAACAGAACAAAGTTTTTTAAAAATCCAAGGAACTGTACAATACAGTGAACCCTAAGTTAAATCATGGACTATAGTTAATAGTATAATTATAAAAAATGTGCTATCATTAACTGTAACAAATTTACCACACCAATGCAAGACGTTAAAAATAGGGTGATAAATGGGAATCATGTGTTCTTTGCATGATTATTCTATATACCTCCAACTTCTCTAATTAAAAAAGTATATAATATATACAATACATTTATAAATATATAGGTAAATATGACTGCACAAAAGAAATATGGCATCCACATATACTTCCTGAAAACTTATTATAGATTCATGCAATCAAGAGATTTTTCAAAATGAGAAACCCATAAACGGAGACGTCACAGTATAAAAGGGCTTTGGGGTGGGCAAAACTACTAGTCAAATAGAAAAAAGAAATAAAAAGCTGCAACTTTAATTTCAGACAAATAAAATCATAAAGAATAAAGAAATAAACAGGAAAAATGCCTTTTAAAAACCTTTTAAAAAACTGATGAAGGGTGTAGTACAAAATTTCAGTTTAACTTATGAATATTCTGTGCCAAATTATTTTTATGTCAGATAATTCATAGCAGACCTGTCAAAAATACTACTATACTCAATATTGAAAGTCAGAGTATATGTTCTGATTCTTAATATACACTTTACCCCAGTGGGTGGGTGCGGGGAAGAAAACAAAATGATACAGAGTATCACATAACTGTAATAGATACTGGGAACAATTAAGAAAGAAAAAAGAGAAAGGAAATCCTCAAGCATCTGGAGACTACTTAAAAAGGCATGTTCCTAAGCAATTCTGTACTATTTACATGTTTCTAAGAATTATAAAATATTTAGAAATAATAATTAGAAAAATCTCATACTGGATACTATGAGATGTGACCACACCTCACTCAGGAAAATTCATAAACACTTTCTTACTGGAAAAAAAAAAGAAAGAAAGAAAAATCAGTAAATTAAATATTCCTCCCAAGAAGAAAAACAACCCTCTCTCTCTAAAATCAAGGAGACATGAAGGACTGCATTATGAAAGATTAAGGCAAAGGATAATAAATCATATGAGAAAAAAATGAATAACATAGGTAAACCACTAGTCAATCTACTTGAGAAAAACAATCATAAAAAATTAGAAACCAAAAAGAGGTTATACTCACCTGCCAAAAATTTATTATTTTTAATATAAAACATACTATACAATTATTTGGTAATAAATTTAAAAATCTGGAAGAAACTGACAATGTTCTTGGAAAAAAAATGACCACCATTAGTTTCAAGTGCTAGAAAAAAAGATTGGTAACCTTGGGGAAAATGAGGAAGTTACCGAGGAAGTAGGATTGGATAATATGGCTGGACTGTATGTGTGTGGATATTTCTCAATAAAAATATTATTAATAAAAAAAAAAGCTCCAGGGCTTATGAAAAACTAGTTCAGGTTAAGAGACAAAAAGATGGGACAACAAAATATAATACACGAGTGTGAACTGCCTTGGATCTGGGCAGGGAGTGGAGGGGTAGGCAGGTGGTACTGCCATGAAGAATATTACTGGGACAGTGACTATGGTCTGTATATTAGATAATAATAATAATAAATGTGTAAAATTTCCTAAATTTGAGCATTGTGTACTAGGATTATGTTAAAGATATCCTATTCTTGTTTGTAGTGATACTTATTTAAATATTTAAGGCTAAAGGTCATGGCCTCCTCATTTAAATGGTCCAGCAAAACTAAAACATAGCAGGCATGTATGTATATATATATATAAAATCTGAGTGTATTCAAAGAGTATAAACACACACACACAGAGGGAAAAAAAAGAGTTTATAAAACAAAAGTTGCAAAATGTTAATTGGCCAATTTAGGCAGAGGATATATACCTGCTGTACTCCTTTCACAAATTTTCTTTGATTTTTTTTTCAAAATAAGGTTATTAAAAATAAAAGTTCATCAGGCAAGACAATTTTGCAACCAAGATGTTTCAAGCCTTCAAGGCACATATCACTTCAAAATTACAAAAATTACCTAGAGAATACAGGAAGAAAGAAAGGTTCCCACTTCTTTTTACAAACCTACCATAGTCCTGTTTTAAAATTTGATAATAGCATTAAGAAATAAAACTATCATCCAAGCACATTCATAATAAGTAAAATATAAGTAAATATTATCATGACCATATAGGGTTCATTTTAGGCATATAAACTAAATGTTTAGGCATATAAACTAAATGACTGGCTAATGTTAGCCAACATTAGACAATCTATTAATATAGCTCATCTTTCTAAAAGTTCATATGCTCATTTCAAGATATGATAAAAGGATTTGATAAAATCCATTCCTTAATATGACTAAACATATTTCAAAGCAATCATGATTAGGACAATTCCTAGGAAAGAAACAGGAACAAGGATCCTGCTTTCATCCCTATTATTCAGCAATTTCCAGAAATAGTGATCAAGGGAATAAGCCAAGATAAAGAAAAAGAAACATAAAATTATGAGACCTAATGATTATTTTCAGATAATGGCTATCTTATGGCAAACTTAAAGAATTACCTAAAACATTAGGAAGAAAGTTCAATACGGTCATCTGACTATAAAAAATAACATTAAAAACTTAACAAAACTTAGAAATAGCAATAAAATATACCTGAAAAATTAACAAATATTCAAGCCCTATAAGAAGGAAGCCTCAGAATAAAAGACACTTTTTTATGGGTAGGAAGATTCAATATTGTAAAGATATCTATCATTCCTGTATTAATCCATAAATTTAGTATAATCACAGTCGAGTCTGTCTGTTCCCAGCCTTTGACTGAATGATTATAAAAGTCATATAAAAGAATAAATGTATGAGAATAGCTAAAACATTCTTAAAAGCCTAAGAATTTACTATACCTGATGTTAAAGCTCAATTTCAAACTATAGTATTTAAGCTGGAATAAACAGATCAGTAGCTTACAGAGAGAGGCCACATCTGAGTAACAACAGAGGGTCTCTAGTGGGTGACTCTTAGGCATAATTATCAGTAGATGTAGCTTCTCCTTTGCAGGAATAAATTTCATAGGGGCAAAACCCAAGATCGAGGACTCAGCTTATTGAATTGGTTGTCCCAACTGCTTGTGAGAATATTAGAAATTCCCCAGATAGGGAAGTTGAATATTTCCTCCTTTCTCCACAGTCCCCCAAGGGGATTTTGAAAATACTTTTTTATTTTCTGCCCAAATTACTATGGGACTACTGGGGTATCACATTAACCTGTACAAACCTGCAAGATCTCACGCCCTATTCAAGATTCCATGTAATTATGGTGTTCAAATAAACTGACCATACAAGTTAAATCAGATAATGCGTCATGCAAACTATAAATTTTGCACCAATTAAATATCTCTCCCTGTGGTCTCACACAGAAGTTGAGGTTTTAATACATGGACCATATCACCCTTTATCCTGTATCTGATTTACCTGAGTCCTACCCAGATCAGCTTCACTCATATCTCTAGTTGAAAATCTGGTCACTTTTTCAACTTTTTTAACAGTTGCTGTATGGGGTAATTCTGACTTTCATACCTTCAGTGTTCTAACTCAGTCTTAGGTGTCACATAAATATACAAAGTTTCAGGGAACGACCAGGTTATGCACAAATAGCCCAGTGTCTCAGAACTGAGAACAGTTACAACTCCTGAATATATGTGACTGCTATAAGCGCTTACAATTTAGGACCCTTTACAATAGGCCCCAACCTGATAGTCCATGCTCTTGACTTTGATTCTCCAAGTTTGTGTATTATTGTTAGTTCCTATGAGTGAAGCATGATAAAATATTTGTCTTTTTGTTTCTGCCATTTCATTCAACACACTGTCCTTAAGGTTCATTCACTTAGTTGCATGCCTCACAACTTCATTCCTTCTTGCAGGCGTTCAGTAGTCCATTGTATGTTGTGCTGGTTTGAAGGGATGTATGTACTCTAGAAAAGTCATGTTTTAATCCTATTCCCATTTTGTAAAGGCAAGATGTTTCTTCTAATCCCTACTTGAAACTATAATTAGATCATCTCCCTGGAGATGTGACTCAATCAAGAGTGATTGTTAAACTGGATTGGTGGAGATGTGTCCTCACCCATTTGGGTGGGTCTTGATTAGTTCACAGGAATGCTGTAAAAGAGGAAACATTTTGGAGAATGAAGTAGATTTTGAGAGAGCAGAACGACTTAGCCACAAGAAGCAGAGAGTCCAGCAGCCAGCGACCTTTGGAGATGAAGAAGGAAAATGCATCCTGGGGAGCTTCATTAAACAGGAAGCCAGATGAGAAAGCTAACAAACAACATGTGTTTGCCACGCGCCTTTCCAAATGAGAGAAAAACCCTGAATGTCATCAGCCTTCTTGAACCAAGGTATCTTTCCCTGGATGCCTTAGATTGGACATGTCTATAGACTTGTTTTAATTGGGACATTTTCTCGGCCTTAGAACTGTAAACTAGCAACTTATTAAATTCCCCTTTTTAAAAGCCACTCCACTTCTGGTATATTGCATTCCGGCAGCTAGCAAACTAGATGTATATACCAGTTACCATAAACATCGGTGTGCAAATGTCCATTCATGCCCCCACTCTCATTTCCTCCAGGTCTATATCTAGCAATGGGGTTGCAAAATCATATGACAACCCCACCCCTAGCTACCTGAGGAACCAGCACGCTGCTGGGGGGGGGGGGGGCAGACATTGAATAGGTTCATTTCTTTGTCCACATTTTCTCTATTTCTTTTTTCTGCTTATTTTAAAAGTTTTATTTGTACATCATACAATCCAAGTAAATAGACATACCTTCAACCACCATAATCTATATGAAGATATTCCCGCCCCCCACGCCTGTTGACATTTAGTTTTGGCCTAATGCCTTTGTTATATTCAGTGGAAGCATATTATAAGGTTAATGTTATTGTTGACTACAGACTCTGGCACACTGATTGTACTTTTCTCCATATGCCATCCCATTTTCAATACCTTGCAATGCTGACATTCACTTGTTCTCCCTCATGCAAAAACATTTTTATATTTGTATATTTAATCATCATTTGTCCACTCTAGGCATTCCTAAGTTATATTATATCAGTCTTTATCCTCTTATCTTTCCTTGTTTCACATGTGCCCCCAGCCCTTCTCCCTCAACCACACTCATAGTCAGCTTCATTCAGTGTATTTATATTATTGTGCTACCATCAGAGTATTGCGCTATCCATTTCTGAATTTTTACAGTTAGTCCTGTCACACATTCTGTATTCCTTCAGCACCAAATGTCCAATCTCTACCCTCTTTCTATCTCCTGATAACCTGTGTTCTCAACTTTAACTCTCAAAGTTCACTCACTATTCTTAGCTCATATTACTGAGACATACAGTATTTGTCCTTTTGTTTCTAGGTAATTTCTAATTTTAATTTCTGCATATGAGGGCTGACCCAGAAAATAACTGCTTTCCTCAACCAATCCATTTCTTCTTTCCTTTTGCCTAAAACAAAAACCCTCAAACTCAGAGCTGGTATTCAGGTTGAAAGAAGGGGAAAACAAAACATTCAATACTTAGGATAGTAAAATGGTCATACACCACAAAATTTGGGGGCTTAAAATATTTTACACATATGAAATGTCCCTGCTAGAAAAATGACCGAAAGCATTTGCCTCTAGAGACAGACTTCCACCCATAAACATTCGTCAAAACAGATCATTCACTGAGTCTATAAATTACGATATGAGATGCTTTATGTATAGGGAGAAATGTGCTGGGGGAGGGGGGGTTGGAGAAAGAGGAAGAAAAAAAAATTTACGTGGAAGTTCTTGTCCTGCAAGAATTTAAAATTCAGAGATGCAACAGCACAAATCACAAACCCCTCTCCCACTATTACGTTTGAAGTAAAACATAGTTAAGAGAAAACTAACCAAAAGGGGGTGGAGAAAGAGAAATAAAGTCCTTAAAGACTAAGAAAACATGTGTTAGACCTTTAATGATGTCTAAGCCAGAGGTTTTCGGTTTTGCTTACGAGGTGAGGAGAGACAGGAAGAGGTGGTTTTGTTCATGAGGTGAGGAGAGGCAGGAAGAGGTGCAAGAAAAGATTCCTAGGGAAACATAACACCAAAGCAAAGAGGAGAGCAAGGTATACAAATGCCAATTAACCAAAATCATGAGGAAGTAAGAAAAAAAAGCTGAAAGAGTCAGGTGGGAACTGCAAACCTATGAAGAGTTAGAGCTATATTGTATTAGAAAGAACAGGGGAGTATTCAGAGTGATTTGAACAGTGAATAAAGAAGTATCCCTTGGGGGAATGGTGAGAAAGGGGAAAAGTTTAACTTCCCCATTCTGAGAGTTCCTGGTGTTCTCACAAGCAGTGGGGACAAATAATCAGAGGGCTGAGCCCTCAATCTTGGGGTTTGTTCATATGAAACGTATCCCCACCAAGGATAGGCTAAGTCTACTTAAAATTAGACCTAAGAGTCACCCCCAGAGAACCTCTTTTGTTGCTCAGATGTGGCCTCTCTCTCTCTCAGCCAACACAGCAAGCAAACTCGCTGCCCTCCCCTGGCATGACTCCCAGGGGTGTAAACATCCCAGGCAGTGTGGGTCAGAAATCCGAGAATGAGCTGGGACTCTGCATGAAAGGATTGAGAAAACGTTTTCAGCGGAAAGAGGGAAGAGAGAAAAGAGACAAAATAAAGAGTCAGTGGCTGAGAGATTTCAAACAGAGTCGAGAGGTTATCCTGAAGGTTATTCTTATGTATTATATAGATATCCCCTTTTTAGTTTAAGGTGTATTAGAGTGGCTAGAGGGAAGTCCCTGAAACTGTAGAGATGTGTTCTCCCAGTAGCCATGTTTCTTGAAGATGACTGTATAATGATAAAGCTTTTGCAATGTGACCATGTGATTGTGAAGACCTTGTGTCTGGTGCTCCTTTTGTCTGCAGTGTGGACAGATGAGTAAAAAATATGGATAAAAGTAAACAAATAATGGGGAAACAGATGTTAAAAAAAAATTGAGTAGACTGAAATACTAGTGATCAATGAAAGGGAATAACAAGGTAAGGGGTATTAGGAAAAAACAAGGGGGAACAAATGTTAAAATATATTGGGTAAAAAGGAGGAAAAGAAGTATAATTAACAAAGTATCAGTGG
Organism: Tamandua tetradactyla; assembly: GCF_023851605.1. Taxonomy (NCBI): domain Eukaryota; kingdom Metazoa; phylum Chordata; class Mammalia; order Pilosa; family Myrmecophagidae; genus Tamandua; species Tamandua tetradactyla. The sequence continues at coordinate 4,791,230 of NC_135338.1, forward strand.
AAGAGAGAGTTCAAATAGAGTCAAGAGGCAACTATGGGGGTTGCTCTTACGCAAGCTTCAGTAAGACCATGCTACCTGCTACCTATCATAACCTCCCAACCCCCGATCAGGACCATTCCAGCCAATCCTAAAGAACACCTAGGACAATATATAAGATTCCACAAGGGTTCCATGCACTAGAGTAACTTTCCTGAAACCTACAACCTCCAGATGGGTCCCTGGTCCAGATAAGTTCTGAAACCTAGCCCAGCCTCTCCAGAACATCAGATAAGTCCATCTCCCTACCCCATATTAGTGACAAACCCTTCCAATAGCAAAAATTTAGAATTGCCATAGCCCAAACATCCCTCAAGAGAGGGATGAAAAGATCAAAGGTGATGGTGGAGCTATACAGAGAAGACAGTATTTAACTAAGGAATATGAAGGCTGAATCATTAAATTCATAAATATCATAAATATCATGATATAAATGATATCTCTTTTAGTCTCCAGTATTTTAGAGCAGCTAAAAGTAAAAACCTAAAATTGTGAAATTGTAACCCATGTCAAAGTTTGAAATATGTTCTACAACTAATTGTGGTGCTGTGCTTTGAAATTTATTGTTTTTGTATATATGTTATTTTTCACAAAAAAATGAAGAAAAAAGTCAATTATGATGATAAAAAAAAATTTAAGCCTTCTAGCCTCCTATATTATGGAACAGCTAGAAGGAAAAACATGAAAGGATAGTATGTTAGTCCATGACAAACTCTGGGATCTGTCCTGTAACCACTTGTTGAAAAATGCTTTGAAAACTATTGCTTTTTAATTTTTTGCTTTGTATATGTTATACTATACAATAAAAAAGTTAAAAAAATATAGACATATCTATATGGGGTAGACGGAAATACTAGTAGTCAATGAGAGGGAGGGATAAGGAGTATAGTATGTATAAGTTTTTTCTTTTTATTTCTTTTTCTGGAATGATGCAAATGTTCTAAGAAATGATCATGGTGATGAATATACAACTGTGTGATGATATTGTGAGCCACTGATTGTACACCAAGAATGAAATGTTCTTATGTTAACAATGTTTGTGTTTGTATGTTGTTTGTTAAAAAAAACAACAACAGGGGAGTACAAAGTAGCAAGAGTGCTTTAAAACCTTGAGCAGTACTAGTATTCCAGCAGACATCATTTTAATGATAACTTTTCACTATTAAAGAGAAACAAGAGATTAGGTGAAGAGAGGCAGAATCAGCTGCTGAAGATGAGTTCTGGTGTACTTTGCTGAGCTTGGTCTTCACCAAAACCAACATTCAGTCTCTCAACAAGCAGGTTTTCCCCGGTGGCCTTTGTTGGAGATAGCCCCTTAGCTCTGATATCAGCCAGGACTAAAAAACTAAGAACTTCATTCCTCCTGGGATCACCATCATTTATTTTCTTCTGGGAAGGCAATGCACAGAGGATACAAAATTTGTCTGAAGTGTCTCTTGATTGTAAACAGACCCCACTGCTGCCTTAGTCAGAAGGGTGCCATCGTGGAGGGAGGGAGGAGACCGCCTCCCCGGAGACTGAAGAAGAGTTTCCATAGTGGATTCTACAAGGCTTGTCTGATAGAAAGGCTTTGGGCATAAATAACGGTGCCTTACTGGAGGCATTTAAACTACGATTCTCAGGCTTTTAAGATCTGTCTGGCATCTTTGGCTAGTTTAAACCCTATGGTTCTTTCTGGTTTCGAAGCTGCTTGGAAGTCATGACTTTTGTCTGTTTCTTTAAAAAACAAACAAACAAAAATATTTGCATGACTTACAAAACAAAAAGTTTTGTTTGACCCTTGTTCTTTTATTATTACCAAGTTACTGTGCTCCGTGAAATTTTCTTTATACTTCAAGACTATGTTAAGACGGTTTTCTTTCTTCGCTTTCTGAGTCATGTCTGTCTTTGAGGCACGTTTACTTTCCTGTCCTGAAAGGTACTTCAGGTCCACTCCTGCTCCTATACCAAACATTTTCTCTTGAATGGGTCAACTTCACTCCAACTCAAAATGTCGTATGTCCTGCTTCCATTCTCCTCTTTCCCTAATCTACCTAAATATCTCTGTATATTAAAGTTTCCAAAAATCTATTTTTTTGTCCATTATCACTCTCTACTTTTACAACTTCCTGTTGCCTTCAGGATAAAGTTCAAACCATGAACTAGGCATTCAAAATCTACCACAGATATGTCTCCAGCAGACTCACTTACCCACAAAGACCTCTGTTTTCTTTGTTCAGCCCCTTTTCCTTACCTCGAACTGCTTTCTTCCACCAAATTAGGGCATATGTATTCTACAACTTCAGTATCTTCTGTGAATTCTCCCTACTACTACACCCCAAAGTAATGTCTTTTTAATTGACTTTCTCTGGTCCTTAGTGTCTGCATTGCTCAGATTTATTCACATACCGTCCTTTGATTTTTTTCATACTGTAATTTAACATTCCTATTTTTTATTTTTGGTGATTGCCTTGTTCCCCTACTAAATTGTAAGCCCCTTGCAAGCAAAGATATTGAGTTATGCTTTTTTAAAAAGTATTCTCCCAGTGTTTGATTAAGTGTTCTGTGCATATTTGTAAAGTAAAGGGATGGACAGTGATAGATATTAAAGAAAAAATAACTGCGGCATGGTAAAAAAAAAAAGCTCAAATAAATATTTAATATTACATATTTCTTGTATTCCTCTTCATTTAACTAACACCAACTAGTCCATCTCCGGCTTTGGATCCATTTTCCTACTTCACCAGGACCTCACTCTATAGGTCACCTATCCCCTCTATCCTGTGATTCACCTTCTCACTCACCATCACCACTGAACCCCTAAATACCTCCCACCTTAAAGAAGAAAAACAGAAAGGCCTCCCTGTGGATCCTGCAGCCTTGATCCCACATGCCTCCCTGGCCATCATACTTCCTCTTCCCACTTCACAGTCAAAGTTCCTAAACCAAAGTTCACCGTCTCAACTACCTCACCTCCTAGTCAGTCTTCAACCTACACAATATGGTCTCAACTCTGACCATCTGCTGACCGCTGTTTCCACCGTTACCCAGGAGTAAATGACTCTACAGAGGCTCTGTCCTCCTGAAAATACTACCTTCTATTACCTTCCACTACACTGTGCTGGTTGCCTTCTTTCTCTCTGGACATGCTGCTAGGACTTGGATAGGGACTTCTCTTTCTTTGTCCATCTGTCAAATGTTGGTATTCCTCAAGGTTCTGCTTAGACCTTCTTTGGGTGATCCCATTTATTCCCAAGGTTTTAACTACTACCTATATATTCTGAGTTCCCTAATCACTATTTTCAGCCCAGATCTTTCTAATGGCTTAAAAAATGTATATCCAAGTACCTCCTATATTTGAATATCCACAACTCAAACAATATGGTCCAAAAAGAACTGCTCAACCACTCACCTCTTTTCCCACCCAGTTCCCTATTTCAGGGAACAGATCCACCATTAGTCATGATATCCCACAAAAATCCCTTATTTCCTTTTATTATAGAATTTATCCTGTGAATTGTCTCTCATTCAAGATTTTAAGATCCATGTTGGAAGGAATCATGTTTTTTTGCTCACTATCTATTAGTACTTATTAGCACAGAGTGACCCCTGATGAATATGTAGGGCAAATGAATGACAGCCATCACCTTAAATTTTCCCTTGTCAACAGGTATGAATTCTTTTCTACTCAGGAAAAAGGTATTCTCACAGAAGTGGACCTGCAAACAAACTGCAACCTACCATTTCCACTTTCTTTAGTCTATAGAATGCACAGGTCCATTTTTTTCATCTTTTCAGAAATTTCTAATTGATTTCAAATGAGAAAATACCGGACCCTAAAGCAAATCTGCAGCAATCTGGCTTTCCAATCAAAAACCTGATTTTCAATCACTGGTCATTAATAACTTTAAATAGTTTTTCAACATCATTAGATACACACTTTCCACTATTCAGTAACGTCAAATATGATATACTGGAGGAAATTTTTTTTTAAATGTAGCTATACCTTTAGCTTAAAGCAGGCAGCAAAGCAACAACAATTAAAAACAGTAGTAAGAAAAAAAAAAGGCATTGGAGAGATGCGAGGATAGTTCAGTGGTAGAATTCTCCCCTGCCATGCCAGAGACCCGGGTTGGATTCCCGGCCCATGCACTTCCCAAAACAAACAAACAAAACCAACAACAGCAATAACAAAAATTCAACAAATGATGCTGCAATAACGGATACTCACATGGAAGAAGAATAAAATGTGACCCCGCCATACAGCATATCAAAAAAAAAAAGGCATTGGGAATAAACAAAAGGCATTGCTCATCCAGTATCCTTTGTTTTAAGGATCATAAGAATTAAATTATTACTATATATTTTGCCTATTTTTAGTTGTTTGTTTGTTTTCATAGTATTGAATTTTGGGAGATTTTTCTAATGTATCTAAGGCCTTTGTTGAATTTATGATTTGCAATTTTCTCCAAGTCTGTGCTTTTCATTCTCTTAACAGTCTTTCACAAAACAAACTTTTTAAAATTAGTTTTTGCTTTTGTTTAAGTCCAGTTCATCAATTTTTTTTCTTTTGTGGGTTATGCATTTGGTGTTGTTTTAAGACCCGTTTCCCTAACCCCAGAACATGAACATTTCTCCTATGTTTTCTTCTAAGAGTGTGATAGTTTTTTTTTTATACCCATGATCTACTTTTGAGTTAATTTTTGTGTAAGGTCTTTTGTTTTGTTTTTGCTTTGTTCTGTGGAATCTTTTTGCATATGGATGTCCAGTTGTTCTAACACCATATTTTAAGAAGCCTATCCTTTCTCCACTGAATTGCCTTTGTACCTTTGTCAACAATCAATTGGCCACATTTATGTGAATCAATTTCTGGACATTCCATGCTGAACCATTGACCTATGTATCTGTCTCTGTGCCAGTATCACACTCTCTTGGTTACTGTTGCTTTATAGTAAGCCTTGAGACCAGATAGACTGATTCCTCCTCTTTATTCTTCTTTCTCAAAATTGTTTGGTTATTCTGGTCTCTTCGCCTTTCCAAATAAATTCTAGAAACAGTCTGTCTATATCTAGAGAAATCCTGCTGGGATTTTTGACTGGAATCGCATTGAATCTGTGGATTAGTTTGGGAGAATTGACATTTTTAATTATGATGAGTCTTCTAACCCATGGGTACAATGTGCCTCTCCATTTATTTAGGTCTTCTTTGATCTCTTTCATCAGTGTTTTGTAGTTGTCAGCATAGAGATCTTGCACAGGTTTTGTTACATTTATACCTAAGTATTCTCTTTTTTTATTGTAAATGGCCTTTTTTTTTAAACTTTTGTTTTCAAATTGTTTATTGTGAGTTTTGGAACTATGATTAATTTTGGTGTGTTGACCTTATATCCTCTGCCTGTGCTAAATTCATTTATTAGTTCAGGAGATATTTTTGTAGATTCCTTGGGATTTTATACATAGAAAATCATGTCATCAGCAATCAAAAACATTAATATTTCTTTCTTTCTTAAAAAAAAAGTAGCTATAACTAGGTTAGAGCTATTCATTTATTCATCTGCTCATTCATTTAACGTTTACAGATACGTAAAATTTTTTAAACTGCTTTCTATATGAAAAGCAAAATATAAGGTAATTTAGATACAAAAGAGGAATAATTTCTGGGAGGCAGTAAATCCATTTTCAGTGCTTTTTAGACAAAAATGTCTAACTTAATCTTGGACTTCTACTGTCAAAACATGAATAAAAGCATTTGCACATAAGGAACTCCTTAAGCTATTGACTGTAGCAAACCAGTACAAGACCATGCTAGATGGCTGAACAGTTGTTGAAGTATCAAAAAGCATTTATGTAGACATGAGAAAACAAAGACGATAGATACGGAATAATACAGAGTTAGGTGGAGGTGGACCACAGAACAAAAGCTACTACTTCTAAGACTAACCCCTTGACATCCAAAATAGCCTTACTGATTTCTCAGCGATTATAATGTTCAATTACTTTATAAAAAGTCAACATTTTATTTGCTATTATCTATTGACATTCTGAAGCATGATGGCATAACTGAAAAAAAAATTTTTCTAAAACTTGATAAAAGTTTGAGATTTGCAAAACAAAATTAAAAAAAAATACACAGCCAATTCTCACTTCTTTCATCATTAACATTTTCATTTCTGAAGTTTAGTGACAAAAGTAAGCAAGCTGTACCTTCTATAGGTCTAAAACCAAATTTGAAGCAATTTTTTACCACTCATGCTAAATACAGGAAGCTGTGCTCAGAAGCCAAGACATTCAAAGGGGGTGATGAATCATGTTCTTATTCATTGAAACATTTAATACAACAGATAGTCCTTCAATAACATATTCTTTAAATAAAATAATTAAGTGACATAGCACGATAAAAAAGCAAAAAACAAAAAAACGCAAAACCTGTTCATCTGTTCATCTACATCCTGCCTCAGATGGGAATATTGCAGATGAATACAAATCACCAGACTAAATTTAAATTGGATTATAAATGACCTTTGCCCTCTCATAATCCGCTGTTTTCTTGGCTCACATTAAATTTTTCTGTCATGTGTTCATCAGTAAATGAGTAGGGAGACTATAAAGATTTAATAGTCATCTACGAAGTACCTATTTTAAATGAATGAAACAAAGTCCCTGCTCTCAAGGAATTTATTTTCATTAAATTTTAGCATTGAAATGCTCCACTTACAGTATAATCTCCATTATTAAGTCCAATTTAGGTAGCTCATGCTTAAGCCTTTTCTTGACCTCATTAAAAATCTTACTGGAATAAAGGACTAGTGAAATAATTTATGTCAGTGGGTTGCAAAGTCGTGAGCAAACAGGTCATAAGACAAAACTATGTATAACGTGGAATTAGTAACATCATAGCCACACCTTTTATGCTTTTTTATATTAAAAAATTTCATTGCTTTTCTTGGTGAAAAGAGCTGACATGAATATGATAGTGTACTTTTCAAATTTAGTGTACACTTTCTCTTCAGATAGCAACTCACTCACAAGATTTCCTCTCCAGGTACAATGGCACTGTATTCATATCGTTCATAAACAAAGATTTTCTGACTCATCACAACTCCCCCAGAGACTTTATTTCAGCAGCATCAATAAAACTGCAGTGACCCACATATATAATCATTTTGAAAAGTCCAAGGACATGTATTTGGCTTCCATAACTAGCAGTGAAATCGTGGGCAAGTAATTTAACCTCTGCCTCAATTTCTTTATCTGTTAAGATACAGGTAAAAATAGGATGTATCTCACATGGGTATTGTGAGGATTTAACGAGATAATATTTGGAAATTTCTTATGGTAGTGCCTGGCACATAACTGCTCAATAATGTTAGCTATCATTGTTACTAGCTTATGTCAAGGGGGCTGGACATAAAAAAAAAAACATAAGAGGCACACAAAGAATCAAATTCATGAGTCTTGTCTCATTAGCATTGTACTCCAATAAATGGATCGCCTATATGAAATTACCCACTTAAAAATCCAATAATGGAGTGGTTCAGTGGTAGAATGTTCGTCTTCCATGAGGGAGGCCCAGGTTCGATTCCCGGTCCATGCACCCCTCCCCAACCCCACCCCCCCAAAAATCCAATAATGGAAATTTTACTATGTATTTTCTAAATATTGGAGAAAGCTTAATATTTTGATAAGGCTTAAAATTTAGCTTCCAGTTTTATGTGAACATAGACTATTCATATATTAGAGATTTGCTTGTTTCAAATTAAATCAATTGATATTTATCTCTCTTCTTTAATACACTAATTCCTGTGTTTCCACAAATCCTCCTGATTGGAAGGATGTCTAGTTCCTAATATTTGCAAATGTAATGCTTTAGAAGATAGACATGATTATGAATATCCTGTTAACCCTCAAAATCAAAACACAGGTCAAAATGAAACTGTAAGGTCCAGAATCAATCAACCTGTTTTTTTATATCAACATAAGCACTTTGCCACACCTCAAATTTATATAATTTTAACACTTAAATATCTAGGTTCAGCTAAAATAGCATACAAGAAGACAGTCAGAAATGTCTGCTACTAGAAAGCTCATAACTATTTCCACCATCTCCTACAGCAATCACTCCCATTCCCAAGCAGATTTTACCTAATACCAAATATCTGAATGTCCATTATCCACAAGGTACTACTCCAGGCTTTGTGTATAATAAAAAGTTACTGTATTTTCCCCTCCAAAATTTATAATTAATCAAATTACACAATTATAATTATGATACAAATATCCAGAATCATGATTAAAGTCAAACAAATAATACACATAAACTGCTACAGAAGTTCATAAAACGGAGAGATTAAATACTTCAGCAGTCAGGGAAGTCTTTGTGGAGGAAGGAATATTAGAAATGAGCTTTGATAAAAGAGAAAACATAAGCTGGAAAAGGTAAGACAAGAATTCCAGATTGTGAATTAGCATGAGCAAAGATCCAGGGAGAGAAAAGTACAGTGTGTTCCAGAAATGGCAAGTGTGCCAGTTTGGTTGCAAGAGAGCAGTCCCTATCATGGAAAATGTCAAAAGCCAAATCAAGAATTCTGAATTTTATTCTAGAGGCAAAGGGGAATCATTGAAGTATATTGAGCAGAGAAATACAATGAAAACAGTATTTTAGGAAGAATTTTGTGATGCTTTATAGAATGTGGGAGGGAGATGCTGTACAAGATGCTAGCAGGAAAGAGACTAGTCAAAATGCTAATACCATGGTTTGTGTATGAGTTAATAAGACCTGAACGGTTCCAAGACAATTTTTTAATCTTAAATAACCCAGGACCCACATATAAAGCCTTAATGCCTTTTATGAAGAGTCTCTCTGTTTTGTTTTTTACAGGAAGGAATGAGTTAATCAGAGTAATTTTGTTTCCTTACTCTCACTTGCATCTTTTGCTGTAGCAATATCTTTTTGCCCATTTCTAATCATGAACTGTAACTTCTCTTCAAGATACCAACCTTTGTCCTTCTTCACTAATAATTCTAGTTTGAACATTTACCTTTGCTTTATTACTGGCTTTTTATGCTCAATTTAACTATCTACTCCCACCTACTGATTAACTACAAAATCAAGGCTTCTTCCAGATTCATTTACCAAATATTCACATTTCTTTTTCTTCTATCATCTCTAATTTTCAGACCATTTTCATGCAAGCACATAAACAAGCCCTATATACTCACAGCCTTTTAAAGGCTAATAACTCATTCTCTTCTTGGGTGGCTTCCAGGACCCCTGCTAACACTATATCTAAAGACTGTCCTCTCAAGTCCATCAAGTTTTTATTCCTCAAAAATATGAGGATTTCAGGACTCAATGATAATAATGGCAGCTACCATTTATTTGGCACTTTCTTCATGGTAGAAAATATGTCAAGTGCTTTACATATATTATCCCATGTAATTTTCAAGATAACCTTATGAGAAAAGTATTTCCATCTGATAAAGAAAACTGAAGCTTAGCGAAATCCTGTAGCTTGCCTGTCACCCTGCTAAGAAATGGGGGAGGAGGGCTTCAAACTTTCAAGGTATAGTTTTATCACCTTCTCCTCTCTGGAACATTTAATGTAGTTCTACTGACAATATCTACTCAGAAACATTTCCCTCACTAGCTCGTTAAGGACAACAACCATTCAAAAATTAATACTGATTCCATTTCTCAAGCTGAACAATAGCTGAAGACACGAAATTTTTAGTTCTTTAAAATTCTTAAGTTCTTTAGTTTCTGAAATTTTGGAAATGAGAAAATGAACTTTATTTCTTAAATCTTTTCTGGATGTTTTAGAAGGGATTCTTGCATTGGAAGACAGCTATATAAACTTCTAAGGTCTCTTTTAACTCTAGGAAGCTATGACTCAGAAGTGCTACCATTCAGCTTTTTACATTTTGGTAGCTAGGAACAAGAAGGCTCATCTAATCAGAAAAAATCAACTCAGGAATCTGAAAACACATTTTTATCTACACAGATCTGATCTCAGGTATGTTACTCAGGTTCTCTGAACCTATGTTTCTTCATTTGTAAAATGAAGATAACATCATATACTTTAGAGAGTTGTGAAAAATTAAAGCCTGACAAAAATAAATGTTCAATAATTATGGCTTTTATTATTCACTTTCTTCTTTGTCTCGTGGTTCAGCCTCAGAAGACTTTAATTTAAATCATACCAGCCACAAAAACTAATGACTTTCAATACAGATCCAAAATACGTACATTACAGAAACTTGGTCAAAGGCTTCCAGATAACCATATTAAGAATTGTAAGTTCCCTCCTTTAGTATATATTTATTCAAGGGATGTTAAAAAAAACTTCTAAAACAGTGTCAACAGAGTTTACTTTGATACATATTAATTTCTAGTACCTTAAAAAAAAAGGCTAAAGTCTATCACACTTTAGATAAAAGTATACAGAAGCTCACCTCTCTCAATAATTCACTTTCTCTAGGTCCTCCTACCTGCCTCAGGGAAAGAGAAGCCAGGTAAAGAGATTATCTAGGTAGTACATAGATAGCTAGAACATACAAAGGTCAAAACCAAGGAATACATTCTGGAGGGAATAAAATTGTTACTTGTATAATCTGGAGCTCATTAGACTCAGGGAAGAGGAAATGAAGAGACAGAAAATCAATTTTTGGTCTTGATATAAATTAACCCTAGCTCGTTTCATATAAGGGTGGTTAATCCCAGGTAGAGATTCAGAGAATTACATCCAGGCTTATAGTGAAATAATAAAGAAGCAACTGTCAGCAGTGCTATTTGAGATGGAAGAAAAGGCATATTCTAACATAAAATTACCACTCGAGGTATAGAAGACAACTTTTACCTAGTTGTCTCACACTGCCTTCACCCTTGTACTTCACATGGCCACACCTTGTTTTACCTTCTTGTTTAACTCTTACATGACTCTGCTTGGGCCAGTTTTCTTACATGGCTGTCTTCTTACTCTGATTTGATTAAGGATGGAAAGTAGTCAAGACTACTACTCAGAATCAGGTGCCTAGGTAAGAGTTAAACTACTTGGGGGGGTGTGATCACAGATTTACACCTTAAAAAATCAACACAGCTCTCACGGGTGAGCAGTTCAGAGATAAACTCCATATGGATAGATGTCTGTCTCTGGCTTAAAATTATAAAACAGATATGCATTCACAGTTAAGCCAAAATCAGCTACATATTCTATTAGCAGTTATAACCACTGTAGGTGTAATCCGAATAAATTCAAACACTACAGGTTTTTAGTAACTGCTTAGAAATATTACCGTGTGACAAAAATATGTTGCTATAGATTTCCTGGAGGAAAAAATAGGCATTAGGGAGCAAACTGAAATTTCAAACAAAGGTTTAACAAGTAGAGATACGCAAGACCCATCTTGACCTGTTAGAAAAACCTTCATGTTTTTTTTTTAATACCCTTCACATCAACCTACCAAGAGGGTAGAGTCTCTATTCAAACCTGCAGTCTCAAATCATCCTTTCACTCCCTTGAAATTTCCACCTTTCTTCCACCCAAGAGTTTCTCTAGACTTCCCAATCTCAAGAGAATAAATAATAAAGGCTGTGTAGAGGAATATCTTTCCTAAAGAACAAATACCAACTTACATTCTTAAATTAAAAAAAAAAAATAGAACACAACCCAGAAAGAAAATCAGCTTTAGAATCTGAGGCATATTCTAAGGCATCTAAGCGCCTGGCATACAGCAAGCATTTGTCAAGGTATATTTAATAAGCACACACTGCTGATAAAAGAATTAAAAAAATTCAACAAGTGGACAGGCCATTTGAAACTCGAACCTACTCTTTTCACTCTACTGATTTGGAAACTGATATGCAAAGGTTAAAGCAATTGTCTGTGGACACAGAATGGAGCACAGCTATGACTAAACGATTCTTCTCTCAGTGTAGTATTCCCTTCAACAGGTTATACTATAATTATGATCATCACTTCAGCCCTTCATATTAAATATAAAAAGATGCAATTCATATAAAAAGCAATTTTGATGACTCCAGCACTCAACCATCCAGTTCACAAATATTATACTGAAGTAGCTAACTTCAAACTATCTTAAATATACCTCTCCACATTAATTACTTCACTGATATGAAAAATTCTTAATGACATAAAAAATGCCTTAAGCAACTTTCATGTGCAGTTCAATATAGCTTTAGTAATGTGATATTTCTATAAACCTGTAGTTAAAAGCAAGCATCTCTACACAATTGAATGTTTAATCAAATATATGTGAGTTAACAAAAGAGGAGAATTACATTAGGCAATGAGTCCTACTTTATGGTTCAAATTATTTATTGGCAATGGAACCATTAAATCAATAAGTGTAACATCTGAGATTAGATAATGAGGGGAAGACAGGGTCTCTATCTACGAAGTCTCAGTTTTCATACCTATAAAGTAAGAAGTTACAGAAATACAATCTTTGGAAGAGGCCCAAAATGTAAAAAGATAAAAGTATGTAAGTGAAGTTGTTCCCTTGGGAATCAAGCCCTGCCAGTTAAATTCGGGAGCGCGCTACAGTCCCTAACGCTCAGCAGAGCCCTGTTTAATAAATCCTGACTCTTCAAGGGCTCTTTGCATGTCAAAAAAAAGCCTGCGTTTAAAATCGAAACGTACCAAGTCTGAAAAAAATTATTTTTTCTCAACTAAATTTCCTCAGCACAATTTTTAAAATTTCATATTTTTCAATAATCCCAAAATCACTTATTCTGGCCAAGCAATGAATGTCTCACATAGGTTTTTTTGCCTCCCCTATCTCCAATCACTTCTTAAAACACATTCTGTTCATTATTCCAATAAGCAGAAAACTGCGGGTTTAGGGGAGCAGCACGAAGATTCCTCGGCTGGGACTACCGACGTGACATGGCCTCGGTGGACGTGTAAGTGCTGGAGAAGGGAAGGAAAAGACCTCAGGTGATGAAATTTGCAAAACGCATCTAAAATGCGGTCGGGAGAAGGCTCCACAGCCAGCTGTCTTTCAAGAGCAGGCTCCAAGTTCATGTAACATCTACAAGCAGAGCAGAACCGTACCTCAACCAAACTCGGACGCCGAGAACTTTTACCCTAACAGACACGGTTAAAGGATAGGGACAAGTCGGTGTAATTCGCTACTTCAGTGCATCCGGTTCGGCACCTTCATAATGAATGAGCCCGACGCGTCCCCGGCGACCTCGCCAGGGCCTCCCTCCCACCCCGACCCCTCGAAAGCCTGAAGCACATTCCCCAGAACCGGGTGTTTCGAGGGCAGGTCCGGCCCGGGGGCGCCTCCCCCGCTCCCTCTCCGGGCCGCGCGCCCGGGCCCGCCGCGCCCCCTCCCCGCCGGGGAAAAGTTCCGCCGGCCGCCCCCGGGCCCGCCGACCCCTCCCGCGCCGCCGCCGCCGCGCGCACCCCGCCCGGGCCCCTCCGCGCGTCGCCGCGCCGCCGCCACCCCGCCCCCGCCGCCCGCCGCCGCCCTCCAGGCGCGTTAACCCCTCGCCGCCCGCCGCCCGGCTCGGAGGAGGAGGAGGAGGAGGCCGGGCCAGGGGGTGGAGTCGCCGCGTCTCCTCCCCGGAGCGGCCGGGCAGACGCCCGGCTTGTTTACAGGCCCCAGGCCTGGCTTCGCCGCCGAGCAGGCCCGCGCCGCCCGCCCGCCCGCCCTCGGCCCCAGCGCCGCGCTTACCCCGAGCAGCCGCGGGCGGGCAGGTCCCAGGTCGGCCGAGGCGGCGGCGGCCGGGGAGGGGGCGGAGGAGGGGAGGAGCCGGCTGCGTCCAGGCCCCCGGCTCTCGGCGCCCTCGCGGCTCAGATCATCCGGGCGTTGGAGCGGGAGGCGGAGGACGGGTCCCGGAGGAAGAAGAGCCGAGGAGTCATCGCTTTCGCTCCCCACCTGCCTGGCGCCCCCCCACCCCCCCTCCCCAACCACCGGGTCCCGAGCTGCGGCCGCCCGAGTTCCCGAGGCTCCGGGCCGGACCGGCGCGGAGACCGCTGTTCCCTCGCTCCCACGCGCGCTCCCGTCTCCAGCGCCGCCGCCGCTGCCTCTAGCGCGCCCCCGCGCAGGCGCGCTCACGACGGCGCCGCCCCTCCTCCACTCCTGCGCTCGCCCCACCCTGCCGGCTCCGCCGCCGCTCCAACTGCGGCGCGGCGGAGCAGCTGAAAAGACCCGGATGTCGTGGGGCAGGCACTGCGGCGAGCGCTGGCGCGCGGTTGAGGGCGGCCGCGAGTGACGTCACTGACCTCCCCAGCTTCTCCCGCCGACGCCGTCGCCTAGCTGTCCGGGCGACGGGAGCCTTCCGATCTCCGCTCCGAACCATTATCCGGCCCTGGATCCCCCAGCGGCGGAGACTGAACAAGACTGCGCAACCGTTCGGGGTCTGGGAGGCTCTAGAGCCTTTCCCCAGCCGGCCCTCGGAAGGTTACCCCTCGCCCCTCGGGCGGCTGCGCCTCGCTGCTGGGCGCGTCCACCTGCCTGCAGATCCCCATCCCACTCGCCACCTCTCCGCGGGCCCCGCTAGGGTGCTGCCCGCGCAGGGCCGAGGTCAGCTCCGGAGCTTTTTCCTCTCGCCGCTGCCGCTCCGAGGCGCGGCCGGTCCCGCGGCGTGGCCGACCCCCTCTCTCCCAGTGCCCCGCGACCGCAGACCCTCTTCCCCGAGTGTCCCCGGGAGCCCCACGGACGGGCTCCGGCCACGCACTTTGCGCCCCGTAGGGCGGGCACACACGTACCCTGCCCCCACCCACCCACCGACCCAGAGCGCACATGATGCACGCACGGGGCACATGCCCCGAGTTTCTGGCAGGCTTTCCGCCGTAGCTCATGGGATTCCAGGGTATTTATTTGCACATGTTGGTCACGTGATTTTGTCACAGCGAACCTCCAACGACCTCCAATGAGATTAAGGGAACAGAGGATTTTTCCAAAAATCTGGAGGATAATCAGAAACATAGCAGCTGCTTCCATTAAGAGTTAGAGATGAGCTCAACTTAATTGAAGTTGCACGTGCAGGCGGCCAAAATCCAGTTTAGCTAGCTAGCCTAGGGAAAACCCGACCCACGCCGCTTGCAGACGCCGGGGATAGAATGACAAACCCTAGGCGACCAATGAATCAGAACTAGGGAGCAGTACATCACCAACTCGCGTTCCCATTGGTTGGGGGGCCTTTCCTTCTCGTTAGAGGCTTAACCTGTTCGTGGATTTGACCTACACCACATTCTCAGAAACAAGCTAAAAGAAAAGATTCCTGAAAAATTTAGAAGATGTCCTGACACATACAAAGAAAACCTGAGTGCGTTATTGCTGAAGGGAAAGACGTATAAAAGAATACCTGAAAACACTAGCCAAATTGAGCCTAGCCAAGGTAAGTTTGTGATGAGCCCTCTCCATTTTATCTCAGGAGTTCAATGTAGCATTTTGCACCCAGCCACTTTGTATATCCTGTAATCACTTTGTTGCCCCAACTCTTAGATCAAAAGCAACTTATTCTTTCATTCAGCAAGCATTATTTAGTACCTCTAAAGTTCTAAAAGCCGTCTTCATTTTTTGCAACGTGACTTGTGGGGGAACTTCTGTGCCCTCCGCTTTGAGACCTCACAACGGGATCAAATAGTAGCTCCAGTCAGTGACAGACCAAATCTTTGGGGAACCCAAAAATCACTCTACCCAACATCTTTGGGATTAGAATTTCTTCGAGTAAGATGTAAATGGATCATTTCCAGGAATATGAAGTAAAAATGAAATTCACTTAAGAATTTTGTCCCAGTATCATCTGAGGACATAATTCTTAATTGCTTCCCCATATACCTGCCAAGAAAAGAAATTGGATCAAAGATCTTTGAATTTCTACCTATTGAAACCCTTAATTCTTCAGACACGAAACAGCATGATTAGCATGCGACTGGACTCATTAATGGTCCAAAATAGAAGAGCCCAGGTGGTGACCAGGATTTGGAGAGCTCGTTAAAAAAAACTGATTTTCTAATTCACGAGGCAGAAGCTGGCTCATCAATGACAGCAGGGGACCACAGAGAAATTGAAGATTTTGTCCATTTTTCTGCTTCCTTCCTTTAGATGTCCTCACCTTTCTTCACTCTGCTGTACACTGGTAGGAGAATCTGGGCCAATTGTAGCAGGAAAGGGGGGGAAGTAAAATATGAGCGTAAAGATAGATTTTTAAGGAATATGCACAGTGTACCACAGACTGCCAATAAATCCACAACTTCCTGCAATCTCTTATTTCAGGACACAGTTTGCATGGACATTTTGGTAAGAAATGGAAAATTCATGGATTGTAAGATCAATGTTTTAAATTTGGAGCAAATCTTAACTGTTTCTAATGAAATATGCTTGATATTATAATATCCCCTTCCCTGTTATTAAAGTGTAAACTAAGGGGAGAAACCTAAATGAAGTGAAAAACATTGGGAAAAAAAGAGTTGAAGATTTTCTTCTCTTTTGAGCTACAAAGCTTAGCTTGGGCCTCCCACACAAGTCTGAGACGTTCATAGTAGGTTTTGTAGAACAGCAGCAGGGAATATATTGCCGTAACTGTATTTTAGGAATTTCTATGGGTATGTTATTAAACTTTGGAAATCTCTTTGTATTTCAGTTAACAAAGATTTTATCAAAGATTAGCTTTAAAGTCTTGAATTTAAATCCATGCAATTAGGCCAGTAGTTGTAAGGTTTGGGGTGGGGAAGGGAACTGTGGTGGGGAGTCTGAATAGTCCAGCAAGACTCAGACCCCCATTCCTCCATAAGTCTTATTTTAAAGAAGAGGTTTACTATTGTGAATGCATCCAGGAGAGTCACCCTTGAGACAGCCTTACCCAGGTCTCTCAGGATAATCTCAAACAATTTAAATGACCTCTGGAGGGGCTGCCTGAGACTCTCCCTTCCCCCGGGCCATCCCTCCATTCACGCTAAAGCCAGCCACTACACAAAAGTTACAAAGCCAAGAGGGAGGTTCAGTTCTTCCTCTTCTACCTTCACTACCTGTTTCATGTTTTCCTTTCTCAAAAATCCTCTTCATTTGTCCTCCTGTTCTCTCTTTTATCCTTATCGTTCTTCTCCCTGTCTTCTGTTCTTTTTTCATATCCTTTATCCTTCTTTTCCCCATTTTTCTCTTCTCTTTCTTCTTTAGCTTAGTCCTCATTGCAGCTTCTACTACCCACTTAAATAGTGCCCCAAAACTAATGTGGTTTAGGGTGTGTAAACCCCCCACACCCCAGTTTTCTTTCCTCCCTCCCTCCCCAGCATATCGTGGCATGAAAAATTTAGCTGTTTAGGAGGCTGTCATAGAATTAAAAGGAACAGAGAATCCTGTCCTGTGTGACATCACTAGGGCAGCTCTGTCAGGGTGGGGCAGAGAGGAGCCAGCCATCCTTGCTGCCGCTGTGCCTTCTCCTGAGCCCAGAGAAAAATGTTGCTATTATGAGAGCCACACACAAAGTCCTGGCTGGTCTTTATGGTAGGCTCTTGCCTCAAGATAAATGTATGTGCCTACATCCGTTGGTGTGGATCTCGTCAGACAAGTCAGTTCAACAGGTAGTTACTGTGTGCCATGCACTATGCTGGACACTGGGGACAGATAATGACATCAGTGGGCAAGGTCCCTGTCCCCAAGGAGCTGACATTATAATGAAAGATATGCATGAAGAAGAAGAAGAAAAAAAGACAAGGAAATCGCTCATTGTGATCAGTTGCTGTGATGGGAATAAAAAATAGATAAAGGAGGTGACCTGTAACAGGTGTTCAGGGCAGTCCTTTCTAAGGAGGTAGCATTTGAGTTGAAGGATGAAAAGAGGTGAGCCCAGAAAATAATTGAGAGCTTTCCATGCAGAGGGATTGG